>NW_027186390.1:11166383-11175550 GCF_028583685.1 Petaurus breviceps papuanus
TCTATCTATCTATCTATCTATCTATCTATCTATCTATCTATCTATCTATCTATCTATCTATCTCTGCCTCTCTATCACTGTCTATCTGTCTGTCTTTCTATCATTCTCTACCTACCATTTGAGATCAACTCTCCCTGTTTGCCTGAGCTAGAAGTTGTACAGCCCCTCACAGATCTGATTGCATTACTAACTGGCATGGGGGCTTTGCCCTCATCTCCTCTCTATCCTGGACTGATTTGCCCTTCCTCAGGCAGCCTGTACCCTTTAATCTTGATGTTGGGACCTGCCATTTTGATGCCAGACTTTACACTTAGGGACAGAGGAATTTGAGGCCTGGCTTCTGAGTAAGCTCTCAACAAATACTTGTTGATCAGTAGATTGCAGAATTGTTCAGGATACTTAAACTTAGAACTCCTTAGCTATATTGATTTACCAGCCTCAGCCTCCCCAGTGGCAGAGGTTACAAGTGTATAGCACGACACTGGCTTTTAGTTCACTTTAGTAAAAGTCTGAATGTAATACTTAGATCTCCAATGTATATACATAGGCCCCAGTCCCTGGATAACTTAGTCTACTTATTTTTGGAGCTCTTGACTAAGGGTCTAATCCAGTTAATTGATGACAAAGTGTGTGCAAGCTAGCCCACTTAACCCACTCACAGATATACATAAATATTTTAAATATATGTGTATCTATGTATATCTTGACATATGCAGCCATAGCAAGACCAAACAGTGATGATGTATAGAGAAATATTCCATGTGCCCATGCTTCAATCAGGAATTCTGAATACAGGGAGCAATTTAGTCTGATTAAAATTTACATTTGGTGCTTAGTCTATTTTCCTCTATATATAGAAATTGCAAAGGTATTTCAAATAAAACTCAATTTAACTAACTTAAATAGCTTTCTTTGGTCATAGTTGTCTGTTAAGTATGTACTGTATCTCTTTCCTTTCCACTATAAGTGTGAATTGCTTCAAAAGATAGAACCAGCATACCAAAAATATAGTGTGTGTGTATGTGTGTATGCTGGACATATAATTGAATTTCAGGGGTTAGAAAGAGATATTAATTAGTTTTTAAAATGTAGCACAGTAGATAGAGTACAGGGTCTGGAGTTAGGAAGACTTATTTTCCAGAATTTAAATCTGGCCCCTGACATTTACTAGCTGTGTGACCCTAAGCAAGTCACTTAAACCCTGTTTGCCTCAGTTTCCTCATCTGTAAAATGTCAGAGAAGAAAATGGCAAACTACTCCAGTATCTTTGCGATGAAAACCCCAAATGGGGTCACAAAGAGTCTAACATGACTGAACAATAACAACAAATGTAGCCAGACTAGGTAGAGCAGTATTGGGAAACAGGAACTTGAATGACAGACTAGAAGAAGAAGGGGCTGGATGTGGAGATGATGGTGAAGAGAAAGCTTAATAGAAGAGAAAGGAATGAAAGAAGTTGAAGGAGCAGATTATGGTCATAAAAAGAAATCTCAGAATTCAACGTATTGGACTCGAACAGTTCTTAAGGATGGTCAGTCCTAAGTCACTGTTGTCCTGATGTGGAGCACAGCTGGAGGGGAGCAGAGCTGGGGGACATTGGAATCAGGGAGGAACTGGAAGAGCAGGTGTTATAAAGGAAAATAAAAAAACCTAAACAAGCTGGGGAGGGAAGGCTATGAATCTGGCATAAGTGTCACTGAGGAAAGGCAGCATGGAGTATTGGATAAAACACTGTACTTGGAATCAGAAACGTCTGGATTGAAATCCTTCCTCAGACATACAGGTTGTGGGCCTCTGGGTTATTCTCTCTGAACTTCAACTTCCTCATCAGTAAAATATATATAATAATAATATTCCATGGAAGTGTTTTCAGGACCAAATGAGACAATGTATGTAAGGTATTTTTGCCAAGCTTAAAATGCTATGCAGAATGTGAGCTATCATCATCATCATCATTATTTATTATTATTAATAACTTTAGGGAGATAAGAAAAGGGTGGTGTCATTAATTGCTCTGAACATGCCGATATCTTTGCTCTTTAAGAAATACCTCGTGCACAGCAGAGAACAAAAGAAAACTTACAAGGAAGCAAAGAAAAGATGGACAGCTCTCAACACAACATGTAATATCTATCACTTAGGCTTTTTTGAAGTGGAAATTTATTGCTATATATTTTGAATCCTCTCTTACATTCTGTTGTGCACAAGACGTTTTCTTTTTTTATTTTGCATTTGTTTTAATATTTAAATGTGTATGTTTCTTTTTCTTTTCTTATGTATTTAAGTTTTAGAAAAACAAAAAATTAGAAAAAAATAAGTATCTCAAAATATGTAGTTTATCTTGGCTTAAGCTGGGGCTCATGTCATGACAAAGAAGCAAAAGTTACTTCTCATCTCTAAATGAGAAAACCAATCAAATGGTATGGAAGAAGACTGTAGACTTTCAAATTCTATGCTGGTCTTAGAAACCTACACTATATTAAATATTCTTTCTACAAATGATAAATTTAACATATTCCATAGCACATACCTGAAAGAAACCTTTGTTAAAATATTTGGGGACTTCAAAGGCAAATCCTTGGCAGAGCACTCGGTCTATCCAGCCCTTCATTATGGCGGGTACGCTGTACCAATACAAAGGAAACTATAGAAAGAAAACAGGAAGATGCTTAGTCTCAAATCAGAGTTATGCACTTCACCTTGGTAGGAAAATGTATTCAAGATTTATTATTTTTAATATCTCTAAATGTAAATGGGGGGTAGCTAGGAGGTGCAGTGGACAGAACTCTAGGCCTGGAGTCAGGATGACTCATTTTCCTGAGTTCAGATCTGGCATCAGACACTTACTAGCTGTGTGATCCTGGGCAAATCACTTAACCCTGTTTGCCTCAGTTTCTTCATCTGTAAAATGATCTGGAAAAGGAAATGGCCCATCACTCCAGTATTTTTGCCAAGAAAACCCCAAATGGGGTCATGAAGAGCCAGGTATGACTGAAAAATAACTAAACAACAAAAAAATGTAAGTGGATATTTAAAAATTACTACCATTCTTCTCAGCAAGTTTTTTTTTAATTCAACATAACCTCTTAAATAATTTTGTTTAATTATGTAAAAAAGTATTCTATTAAATATTTCCAATTAATTTTAGGAGTAGTGAACTAAATATTAATCATTAAAAATACTTCAGCAAAGCACACTTAGCTTCATTGTGAATTTATTTCACAAAGATATTCTTTCTCTAAAAAAGATATTCTGTCTAAAAGCTTTGTGGATAAAATGACATTGGTTTTCATTTTAGAATTCTTGAATTAAAAATAAAGCACACATTTTTTTGAAGCCATTTAGTTCAACCCAGTGAAGGAATTGGAGATGTTTAAGTTAGAAAAGAGAACACTTAGAGACAAATATGATGTCGTCTTCAATAGAGAGATTAAACTTTTTGTGTTTCATCCCAGAAGGTAGAACTAGCAGCAGTGGTAGAAGTTACAAAGAGGCAAATTTAGGTTTGATTTCAAGAAAATCTTCCTATTAATTAGAGCTAAACAACAATGGGGGCAGTTAGGTGGTGCAAACCCCATTTGGGATTTTCTTGGCCGAGATACTGGAGTGGTTTGCCATTTCTTTCTCCAGTTCATTTTACAGATGAGGAAACTGAGGCAAACAGAATTAAGTGACTTGTCCAAAGTCACACAGATAGTTTCTGAGGCCAGATTTGAACTCAAGAGGATGAGTCATACTGACTCCAGGCCTAGCACTCTATCCTCTACATAGTAATTAAAATAGTAATTTTTAGGACCCTTTAATGTTCCTGTATACAAGTGGCTACCTCTTAAGCAGTAAGCTCTATCTTCACGTAGGACATAGATTTTAATGTATTAACCAGGAAGGAGATTTGTACTTTTGCACTGACATAAATGGAAATGTAACTGATCCATTTAGTTTTTTCATCATCTTCATTTCCAAAAATATCTTTCCTACCTCTCACCTTCATTATCCCTGACAACAAAAGGTAAAAAGAAAGAGAGGAAAAGGCAGTTCAGCAAAACTAACCAAGACCCATTAGTCAAGGCTGACGGTATAAGCCATATTCTCACACCTAGTCTCTTGCATTAATTTTTAACATATATGTCAAATTCCCATTTGATCCAGAATGGGAAAAAAATGAGCTACTTGGCAGATCCTTTCCTTCAGTGATGTGTTGAGAGCTACATTAGACATTGATGATGCAGAGCTCCGCAATTCCCACCAGGGGGCAGCACTTCCACAATTTTTTTTTTTTTCCCCCTGGCCCAGGCCCTTGTACTGCCTGCGTGTCACAGAGCCAGGGCATGCAAGGGCACATATTGATAGACAACTCTGAGCCCTCAGACTTAATTGGTAGACGGGTTTATGAGCTCTCTGATTTTTTACATCAAGGTTTACAGTCACAACCCAGGAGTCGGTGTCTTCTGAGCTCACAGCTTTACCCAAAATAGTTTTAAATAGGTTAAAACACATGGGGCTGAATTCTTGGTTCAGGATTCTGGGAAGCAGCTATACAGGCATAATTTGGTTCCAGATCACTGCAATAAAGAGGATATCAGGAGGACCTGAGTTCAAATTTGGCCTCAGACACTTAACACAAAACTACCGTAGCTGTGTGACCTTGGGCAAGTCACTTAACCCCAATTGCCCTGCCTTCCTCCCTCCAAAAAGCAAAAACAAATAAATGAATGAATGAATGAATAACAAAGAGAATATCACAATAAAGCAAGTTACATGAATTTATTGGTTTCCCAGTATATATAAAAGTTGTTATTGTTGTTCAGTCATGTCTGACTCTTTGTGACTCCATTTTGGAGTTTTCTTGGCAAAGATACTAGAGTGGTTTGCCATTTCCTTCTCCAGCTTGTTTTACAGGTAAGGAAACTGAGGCAAGCAGGATTAAATGACTTGCCCAGGGTCACGTAGCTAGTAAGTATCTGAGGTCAGATTTGAATTCACGTCTTCCTGACTCCAGGCCCAATGCTCTTTCTACTATAGCTGCCCATAGGAAAGTTAGGTTTACCCTATACTGCAGTCTATTAAGAGTACAATGGTATTATGTCTTTTAAAAATGCACATACCTTTATTAAAAAATACTTTGTTGCTAAAAAATGCTAAACATCATCTGAGCCTTCATTAAGCTGTAGTCTTTTTGCTGGTGGAGGGTCTTGCCTCATTCTTGATGGCTGCAGACTGATCAGGGTGGTGGTTGCTGAAGGTTGGGGTGGCTGTGGCAAGTTCTTTTTTTGTTTTTTTTTGGAGGGCAATTGGAGTTAAGTGACTTGCCCAAGATCACATGGCTAGTAAGTGTTAACTGTCTGAGGACACAATTGAATTCATGTCCTCCTGACTCCAGGGCTGGTGCTCTATTCACTGCACCACCTAGCTGCCCCTGTTGCAAGTTCTTAAAATAAGACAACAATGAAGTTTGCCACATTGACTGACACTTCCTTTCACTTGGACACTTAGGAGTCATTGTAGAGTTATTAATTGGCCCAGTTTCAATATTGTTGTGTCTCAGGGAATAGGGAGGCCCTAGAGAGGGGGAGAGGTAGGGACAGCCTGTCGGTGGGACAGTCAGACCATGCACAACATTTATCAATTAAGTTTGTCATCCCATAGTGGCCTGACTTGTGGTGCCCCAAAGTGATTACAATAGTAACATCAAAGATCACTGATCACAGAGCATCCTAACAGATACGGTAATCATGAAAAAGTTGGAAATAATTTCAAGAATTACCAAAATGTGACACAGAGAGACACAATGTCAGCACATGCTGCTGGAAAAATGGCACCTACAGAATTGCTTGTATGGTATGGTTACTGCAAAACTTCCATTTGTTAAAAAAAAAAAAAGAACAAAAGCAAAAAAAACCAAACCCAAACCACAATATCTTCAAAGCCTCAATAAAGTGAAGTACAATAAAATGAGGTAGTCTGGCATATAGAACCCTCAGATAAATTAGACTTCAAAAGGACAGTGTGCTGAAGTGAAAGGAAGAGCTGAGCCAATTAATTAGAAATGTGGAACAAAGGAAGATTTTTGCTTGCATGGTCTGGCTAATTCAGGTGAATGTATTTTTTCAACCTAAACTGTCTGAACTGTCTGGATAATTTCTTTCTGTTTTTTTTCTTTTAATTTTTAAAAATTATTTATTTATTTATTTTGGAGGTCAATTGGGGTTAAGTAACTTGCCCAAGGTTACAGGGCTAGTTTGTGTGTATGTGTGTGTATGTGTGTGTGTGTGTGTGTGTGTGTGTGTGTGTGTGTGTGTGTGGGTGTGGGTGTTAAGTGTCTGAGGCCCGATCTGAACCCAGGTCCTCCTGACTCCAGGGCCAGCACTTTACTCACTGCAACACCTAGCTGCCCTGGGATAATTTCTTAATTATGTGAACCTCATAGTAACTGCTACAGTCTTGGGGACCAATAAAATGAAAGGGAAGCTTCAGGGTGTATGGAGGGCATTTCTTGGATCAGTGGGCAGAATGCAGGACCCTTTGTTATTATTTTGCTTGGGACTCCAAGATTCAGCTTTATAAGGAAGACATCAATTCTCTTTCCATTGTAGACACAACTTTTGAAGGAAATAATTCAGTCAGTCAACAAGCATTTATTAATTGCTTATTGTATGCCAGGTACTATGCTAAGCTAATAAAGCTTATAACTCAAGTAAATAGTGCTCTGATAAGTGCTTGGGGGGCCTACTGAGAAACATTTCCTAGAAGTACTCACTCCCTGGGAGAAGAAGTTCAACATGTTGAACAAAGGAAAAACTTACCTGAAATATGATTAAATCAGCTTCTTGCACTTTCTTCTGCTCCTCAACCACATCACTGGACAGAGATCCTTTCTTATAGGCCTCATGCGTTTCTACAGCATAATTGAAGGATTCTGAGTTGCTTAGAGTACCTGTGGAGAAATTAGCTAGGCCTAATTATTCTTATTCTCAGTAGCTTAAAGAAATCTGGTTCCAATGATCCCTTTAAAATAAGTCACAGACGCTTCCCAAAAGACTGGGAATTAATATCCTTCCTCTAGGAGAGAGCTGTGGTAGCTCACAAAATTGATGGTGCTACATTCAGTCAAAGACCGTTTATTTGGTATTAACTGATTTCAGCTATGTGAAAGGAGTAAAGAATTCTGATTTACTTGCACCAGAGGTATCAAACTTGGGACCTACCTGTTGGGCAAAGCCCACACCCAAGATTAAAATATTAATATTAAAATTATAATGGGGGGGACAGCTACATGGTGCAGTAAATAGAGTACCAGCCCTAGAGTCAGGAGGACCTGAGTTCAAATTCGGCCTCAGACACTTGACACACTGTGTGACCTTGGGAAAGTCACTTTACCCCAATTGCCTTGCCTTCCCCCCTCCAAAAAAAAAATTAAAATTGGGAAATGTTTAACAAAATAAATAAAAATACAACATAGATGATGTTAATTTGTAGTTTTATGAGTCAATATGCATTTTGCTACAAGGATCTGTTTCTATTTGACACTAGTGATTTACACTAAGGTTTGAATGACTGAAAGCTCCCTTAGCACAGACACCCCCCCCCAACCCATCCAATATCCCCAGAGGTTTATATTTTCAAAGAGAGGCTTATGATTATAAATAAAATTGAAATTAATATAATTTTACTCATTGTGACTATGTGAAATATATATTTTTTTAAGCAATTGGGGTTAAGTAACTTGCTCAAGTTTACACGGCCAGTTATTTCTGGGTGTGGTGCTAAGTATCTGAGCCCGGATTCTATCCCAGGTCATCCCAACACTGGGGCTGGTGCTCTTACTTGATGAGCCACCTGGCCACTGCTTTGTGAAATGTTTTTGATAGCCTATTGGAGATATTTTTAGGCAAGAAGGTTTAAAACTAGCCTCTTTTTAGAAAATAGAAGATCTGTGTGTCCTGTTGCCTTTTCTCTTTCTCTCTCCTCTCTTCTTCCAAGCTGACTAGCAGAAATGTTCTCCAGATTGAGGTCCTTTAGCCCCTCTGCTTTCTTCAAAGACATCTCCTCTGTCCTGCCACTCTGTCCTTTGGCCTTCTGAAGACTGTACTCTGATCAACACTTAAATGGCAGGTCCTGGATTGGAACCCAGGTTATCTGATTCAGAATTCGTTGTGCTTTCCCCTATTCCAGTTCAAGTAAACCTTCTAGGTAAGGATCGTTTCATTTTTGTCTTTGTATCTCCAGCAGCTTAGCACAATGCCTGACTCATAGTAGGTACCTAATAAATGCTTCTTGATTTATTGATATTTTTTAAAAAGAGAAAATTTGGATTGTGATTCCCCAAGAAGACCTCTCGTCTATTGCCTAGGAATCTCCCTCATTCCTCAACCTTAAAGAGGTATTGCCCAGGGGAACAAGGTAGAATTGTAGGAACCAGACTGTCAGCAGTCTTGATACCTTCTCCAAACCACTAACTAAGCAGTTTACAGAGGCTCGTATCCATGAAGGAGTCACTGTTTGTGGTATAGTATTATCTTAGAACTTTTTGAAAACTTTAGAATATCCAGAAAGATTGGTTGCCCCTTGTTTCAGTTTTCACTCTGTACAGTCACTTGAGACTGATGTCAGTAGATCTCTTGAGAAAAAGTAAACAGGCACCTTAAAAAAAAGTAATAGACTTTTGGCTTGAACCTACCACTCACCCACAATATCTTTCCTTGTGGCCCTTGGCTCGAAGTTCATGGCATACAGATCAGACACAGTGACCTGGCAGCCCTGACTGGTCAGTTCTGTCACCGCCACATCCTTCAAGGATCCGTTCATGGACTTGGGCTCCTGATGTGCATAGACTATGAGGACCCGTTTCCCTGGATCAGAGAGTTGAGAAAAAAAAAAAAAAACCACCCTTGAAGAACAATTTCTCTTTTTATCACAATTCAGTGAAAAAGGAGAAAGTAATGAAATTTCTGTAGATATTAGACATGTGAAGCAGAGATAAAAATACTTCATGAATGACTCCTTCCTTCTATTCCCCTTTCCCCCTTTTCTTCCTCTTTCCCTCCTTTCTCCCTTCCTCCTTCTCCCTGTCCTTTCTCTTCCCCCTTCCTCCTTCCCTCCTTCCCTCCTTCCCTCCTTCCCTCCTTCCTTCCTTCCTTCCTTCCTTCCTTCCTTCCTTCCTTCCTTCC
>NW_027186390.1:11175560-11233100 GCF_028583685.1 Petaurus breviceps papuanus
CTTCCTTCCTTCCTTCCTTCCTTCCTTCCTTCCTTCCTTCCTTCCTTTCTTCCTTCCTTCTTTCCTTTCTCTTTCCTCCCTCTCTCCTTCCTTCTTTTCTCTCTCTTCCTTCCTTTTCACCATCTATAATTTGCTGTATATCTATCCTATCTCTCTAATTCAAATATGAGTTCCTTGAGAGCAGAGATCACATTTTTTGCTTTTCTTCTAATTTCCAGCGCTTAGCACAGGCATATAATAAGTGCTTAATAAATCCTTGTTGAGTGGCTGATTTAATTGGCTTAGGGAACTCCCAGCATGAAGAGGAAACTCTCTCTACCAATGCAGATTACAATTTATAATTTTGGAGAATTGCCTGAGGCAATGAGAAGTTAAGCAATTTGCTCAGGGTTGCACAGCTATCATATGTTAAAGACACAAAACCAAGTTTTCCAGACTCAGAGACTGCTTCTTCCTCTACTTTCCCACTCTGCCTCTTGCATTCTGTTTTGATGTTCCTTTGAATCTTGAGCTATTTGTTGTAAAAGCTTTATGTGACATGGTTTGCCTATTGGGTGGGTTTTTTCTCTATGGCCCAACATCTGTGGCAGCTGAGGTTAAGCTGTCATTCATGGGTTTGAGTTTCCTGTTCAGAGTACAGAACCCAAGAGAGCAAACACAAGGCAGCTGAAAAGGTAGAGTTGTAAGTCACTCTATTAAGCACAGAGGTTGAGACACATGAGTTGTACTAATGATTAACATTTAACCTTAACTTAAAAAAAAAGCCTATCTATCTTACCTGCCATGTCCCACAAGTCTTTTTTCCTTTCAGAAAATGTTATTTCACGTCTCTGGACGTTATCTGAAGAGATTTGCCGGTGACAATGGACGTTGAAGAGAGCCCCAGCTACAGGTGGGACAGAACACTCAGTCTTCACCTTGATTCACATGATTTTGGTAATACATTACTTTATGGAAGAGAAAAGTCTCGTGGTCACAGAAGAGGCACCAATAGCAGTAGGGGGTGGGGAGAGCTAGAGATTATGAAATTATACACTCCCTGGTTAGTCTTCTGTCACTGTTTAGGAAACAGATGGGGAGCCTGAAAGAAGCTTGTAGAAAATTAGAGGAGAGTCTGGGGGAGGTGGGTTGCTTGAGCTTGGAGTTCTGAGCTGCAGTAGGAAAGTGAGAAGGTTTCCTCACTAAGTCTGGTACCAATGTGATGAGCTCCTGGGAGTGGGGGGTCTACCAGGCTGCCTAAGGAGGGGTCAGAAAAACAGACCCCATTAAAGCTTTGTGGTTCATAAGTATAGTGATGGGTCTGGGGAGGATAAGGAAATCTAGTCTTTAAAAAAACAACCCAAAAACCTTTTTTTTTTTTTAAAGAGTAGAATCTCAAGATGGATGAGATAGTTTTATTGATTTTATTTATTTTTTTTTAAGCAATCAGGGTTAAGTAACTTGCTCAAGGTTACACGGCCAGTTATTTCTGAGTGTGGTGGTAAGTATCTGAGCCCGGATTTGATCCCAGGTCAAAGATCGGTGCTTTTACTCACTGAGCCACCTGGCTGCCCCTGATGAGATAGTTTTAAATGGTTCTTTTAAAATGAATTCATTTCTGCAGGTTGCACTCCAGAGTATGTGAAGAATTTTGAGATATGACTAGGGAACATTGTCAGTAATCTGCAATATATTCTGTAGAATGGGAGACTGGAGATGGAGCAAAGTCCTCATCTTCACTAAGTAGAAATAGTTATCTAATATATTGTCCACACCCAAGATGTATCATTAAACCATGATTACAAAGTTCATAAGGAAAACACCAATCGGAATGCATAAATACTGAGGAATGGTGGGGAAACAATCCTCAGGTCACTCCAGGTCCCAAATAAAAACAAAGTCTAAAGGAGAAAATGAAAGGGTAATTAAACAAGGTAAACAAGATTTCAGAGTTGATACTTTTCTAGTCTTATTAAGTGGAAGGGATCTTTTAATCTAAAGTTTCTTCTAGGTGCCACTAGTATGCAAATGGATAATGAAACCCTACAGTTTGAGTATCTGATATTTTATATAATTGAACTAATTACTAGACACCCCCTCACTCCCTTTTAGCTCCATAAACAATTTACCTCTGAACCTGGAGTCAGGAAGAGCTGAGTTCAAATCCAACCTCAGCTACTTACTAGCTGTGTGATCCAGGACCAGTCACTTAACTTCTGTTTGCTTTAGTTTCTTAATTTTTAAAATAGAGATAATAAAAATATTTACCTCCCAGGACTGTTCCGAGAATAAAATGAGATAATATTTGTACAACACTTTGTAAATCTGGAAGAACTATATAAATTCTATTTATTATTATCGCTGTTGTTTGTTATTAGAACTCAGGTAAATTCCCCATGCAATTTACATATCATTTTACTAGCACCTACCAGGACAGCCTTTTATAATTTGTGAGTTTGGGAAGAAAACAGGAAAGAAAATAGTAATTCCTATTAGCTTATTGCTTTTGTGGTGGATGTCCTCCTCTTTAGTAACCTGCCCAGCTACCATTCCTGAAGCCCATGTAGAAGTTAAGATGAGTCCCCATGACTGGCTGCTGACCTGGAACTCTATGGACATTCTACTTAGGTCTTTCACATCTTCCTGCCTACTCAGTGTTAAGTTACTGTTACTCCAGCCGTCGGGAGGTTTGGGCAGGAAAGTGGTCCCAACCCAGAAGCAAGCCTTGAGCATGTTTTCTTCTACTTATACCTGGGATGGTATTGCCTCTCTCTCTCTTTTTTTAAATCTCCTCCCACTAGTGACTGAGTGGCAATGTCAAAATGGATGAGTCCAGAAAGCCTTGTGGATTTTAAAAAGTGAGGAAGTCCTAAGAGTCTGGCAAGGTAGAAACTTCACGGTCAACATATGTACTAGCAAAACTTAAAATGTTAGCCTCCCAAAATCAATTCAACTCAGTTAACATTTATTAAGTGCTTACTATATGCTATGCATTGTGCTAAGTGCTGGGAATGAAAAAAGAGGCAAAAGATAGTCCTTACTCTCATAAATTAATATATGGGATCTGTTGAAGTCATTCTGTTCTTGCAGATGGTGATTCATTTTTGCATCGTATTCCACTTCCTTTATAGGAAGAAAATAACTAGTCCTGTGTCTGATTTGTGTGGGCATTGGGTACATCTTTTATCCCACTCTTTTGGGGACATTCTAGTTCAGAGTTAGGAATGGCATTGTCTGTGGAGTAGCTAGGCATAGGGATTGATGAGTCAATATAGATGAAAACTGGGGAAGTTACTTCTCCTATTGAGGTCAGGGTTCCCCAGCAATCTCTGTGGTTCATAGCCACATGAGCACCTAGCTGGATAAGGAGAGTATCTGAGTCCCTATGAGTACCAGCATCAGGAACCTCTAGCATCTCTGCTAGAATTGCCCCACAAGTACCTGCTAAGGTTAGTTGGGTGAGGATTATTGCTATTCCCATTTTACAGATGAGGAAATTGATGTTCAGAGAGGTAAGTGACTTGTCCTTAGTTATATAGTAAGTATCAGAAAAAGGACTCAAATTCAGGTCTTTTAAATCTTAGCCTACATTGCTCCTTTAGGGTAGGGAAGAAAGTTATCTTTATATAATTTCTGGCTAGATGAGATATTGATATATTTTTTAAAATTTCCTAGAGGCAACCAGATGGCACAGTAGGTATTGTGCTTGGCCTGAAATCAGGAAGACCTGATTTCAAATGTGAACTCAGATATTTACTCACTGTGTGATCTTGGGCAAGACACTTAACCTATTATTGCCTCAGTCTCCTCAATTGTAAAATGGGGATAATAATAGTATCTATTTTTCAGGGCAGTTGTGAATATTAAATGAGGTCATATTTGTAAAGCATTTTGGCATAGAGTCTGGCTTGTAGTTGTCCTTCCTCCTCGAAGAGGACCATGACATCAGGAAGGTGATCCTATGATTTGTAAGCCAATTGGATTTAGATGAGGAAGGGCTATGCAAAGTCACCAGCCTCACTTCCTTCTTCAGAGACATCTGGGTCCAGTGGCAAGATACAGATCAGGATGACTTGAGATGACTTGAGATGCAGTGGGAGACCTTGGCCTTTTTAAGCTAAGGCCTTATAGTAGGTGCTTAATAAATGCTTATCTCCTCCCTTCCTTTCTTAATGGGTCCTTTTCAAAAGTCACTGAGTCTATGCCAAAATGAAGAGTTTTGTAAGAAAAAGAATTCATATTTACCAAGTACATTTTTTTCTAGAGGAATTCAGCTGCTACCCTTCACAGGTGCTATATTACATAGAACTACCTAGTTTTTAGTAAAGTAACACTACTTTATCTATATAGAGCTATTTTTTTTTTTTGCTTTTTGGAGGGGCAGGGCAATTGGAGTTAAGTGACTTGTCCAAGGTCACATGGCTAGTGTTAAGTGTCTGAGGTAAGATTTGAACTCACATCTTCCTGTCTGCAAGGCCGGTGCTCTACTCACTGTGCCACCTAGCCACCCCATAGTTTTCTAGTAAAGTAATACTTCCTTTTCTAGGCAGAGAAACTGAGGCACTATAAAGTTAAATGATTCCTGCATGGGATCCTCACCTAATGTGTTTACAATCATTCCAACAGACTGTATGTTGAAAGGTATTTAGGAAAGATTACAATATACTGATATTATAGAATTATAGGAGTGATATTTATTATGATTTATCAATGTAGTCTGAGTCTCCCTCAAGTGTGAGACCCCTGAAAGCTACCCCAAATTCAAGTTCAAAATTCATACTGGAAAGAAACTTTATGAAAGTGGGAAAACTCTCCCATCAGAGGACAGGACTTATTGCTCATTAGAGACTTCATAATGGAAAGAAGTCTTATAAATCTAATAAATTTGAGAGGACTTTTCAAAAGAAATAGGATTTACTAAACATCAGAGAGTTTGTATGGGAGATAGCCTTATCACTGTAATGAATATTTTCCACATTAGGCCTTCCATGGCGCACAGAACTTAATCAGTTTGTGATCATTTATCCTGCAGAGAAACCTTATCATTATGATGAATGTGAAAAGTCCTTCCAGCAGATCACAGAACTTAGTCAATATGATATGTTTCATACTATCTTTTTTTATCAATGTCATAAATGCAGAAAGGCCCTCCATCTATACAGATAACTTATTCCATCAGAGAGATCATACTAGAGTGAAAACTTACAAATGTAATAAGTGTAAGAAGTCTTTCTTTTGAAGATCACGACTTATTCATTATCATAAAATTCATTCTGGAAAGAAACCTTAGATATATAATAAATATGGCAAAATCTTCCAGGGGAGAATATAACTTATGGGGCATTAGATAATTCTTACTTGAGAAAAATTTTAGAAATGAAATATAGTTGGAAATGCGGTCTCCTAGAAAGCTGGATTCATGTACCATAGCATAATTTATAATGGAGAAAAATCTAATTAACATAGTGATTCTATTATAGCTTTCTTCAAGAATAATGAACCTACTCAACTTCAGACAATTCATATTGGAGAGAAATTTTATAAAGTCATGTGAGGATAATGTTCAGCAATAGAATTTCAGTCAGAGTACATACTTTCCTGAAAATTTTAGTATTTAAATAAAAAGAAGCTTTATAAATTAATCCAAATCCATATTTCCCATATGGTATGTTTCAAATGTTTACATCTCTCAAAGTCTCCAAGCAACATCTTTTCCTCCCAGTACCCATGCTTAAGCTGATGATTTAGACCAGAGATGTTAAACTTGCAGTGTTTAAATGTTTGACAAAATAAATAAAAATACTAAACAAGCAACAACAACTTGAGTCTGTGAAATAAAAAAAAATGGCATTGGAAAGTTGCATCTAGCCTTTATGTGGTACAAAACCAGAGGTTTTCTGGAAACAAGCACTGAGTAGTTGGAGAAATATGTATGTATCTTTATAAAATTTCAAAGTCATTACTCAGTGGATTACACTATATATTATATATAATTTTAAGTCCTTTGCTCTACTGTGCTGTTTGTTATACTATAATAAGCATCTTAGATTACAAGGAAAGTTACCTTTTCTAAATATATTGTGTTTGAATTAAACAGATTCATCAGTCTGCTCAACTTTTATTAATGTTTAACTTCATTAGAGGATTTGAATTTTTTTTAAAGGTCAGATGAGTCAGCATCTATTCAAAACTGTGACTCACAAACCCCTACTGATTCTCCTCTTTTACCAGACCAATCAGAAGATGCATTCGCTCAGAGAAAAAAGTATTTAAAACAACATGGCAAGATAGATAAGGAAAATCCCTCCATCCATGTGAGGGTATCCCCCAATGCTCATATCATTTGTGGGAGAAACCTGTGTGGACAAGGAACAAGTGTGGCCAGGGAACTTGTGAGGGAGAAAGTATGTGTATAATGGATACAAAGTTCAGGCAATTCGCACTCCTGTATTCAACATAGCTGTGTGCTGTGTTTTTTGCTGTCCTTTAGGCTTCTTGGGTCCTCTGCTGGTCTATTTCTTTAGCTGTACTGCTTAGTAGCTAGTCTTCTAGTCTGCCCCCTTATCCCTCTCAACTGTTTTCTGCTGGTTATTCCATTATGCTGCTCTCTGCTGCTACATGCTGGTGCTCCCCTAAATTTCGGCAATGGCAAACCACTCCAGTACCTTTGCCAAGAAGACCCCAAATGGGATTATGAAGAGGCAGACACAACTGCCAAGGGGTGGAGGGGTCTTTACTCTTTTTTAGCTCATAGCCTCAGGAATAATTTCAGTTCTTTTGTGAGTTAGACCCTGTAATTAGTTAGACCCTCAGTCATCAATTCCCAAGTTAAATCTGTGTTTTGAACTCTCTTGCTTCTGCCTCAGTTTCTACTCCCTGAATTCAGTCTTTTGGACTTGGAATGAGTAAATGAATACATTTCTTTTATCTTCCATTGTTCACCTGGCTGCTTATCTGAGTTCATGCAAATTGTCCTTGGATTTTCCTTTAGTAAGATTTAGGAGTAGCATGGAGAAGGTAATTTTTATTCTGCCTTATTGAGAAGACCAGAATTGTTGTTCTCCCTACTTAAATGTGATTATAGGCTGATAGCATATATTATTAGTCTATTATGTATGTATACACATACATATACTATGTATGTTGTATAGTATATAATATCTATCATAGTATATATGCCTTATATGATGTATATAATATATACTATAGATTATACTATATTATATACCGTGTTTTCCCGATAAGACCTATCCCGAAAATAAGCCCTCCCCTTACTGTGTAAGATTCCTCTAAAATAAGCCCTCCCCCGAAAATAAGCCCTATTGAGATTGCTACTGTAGTGAAGGTGATCCCCTGCGCTACACGCTACATTACGGTACCCTCTGTATGCACCATCCCCCCCCCACCCCGTGAAATGCACACCGCGCTCCGAGCTGCATCCAATCAGAGCTGCAGCAGTGAGAGTGTCATCCTGTTCTTCCCCAGTGATTTGGTTGCTGGCGCCATTGAGAGCAGTGCCGCGGAGGAGAGCTGAGGCAGGACAACATAAGCCCTCCCCTGAAAATAAGCCCTCTGGTGTTTTTCTTTCCAAAAAAAATAATAAGACAGTGTCTTATTATCGGGGAAACACGGTATGGTTATAGCATATGATAGTTTACATATATCATTATATATGATATATAATATAGTCACATAATCTATAATAGTATTGTATACTATTATAATTAATAAATATGTCGCATACTATATTATGTTATATTATATAAAACATAATTATATATAAAATTATAGTTAATATAATAATACTATACTATAGCTATATGTTATATATACTCAATCTCTGTCTATTTATACTATACTATACCCTATGTAACTATGGGCAGTTGGGTAGCCCAGTAGATAGAGTGCTGGTCCTGGAGTCAGGAAGGCTCATCTTCCTAGGTTCAAATCTGACCTCAGACACTTGCTAGCTATGTGACCCTGGGCAAATCATTTACTCTTGTTTACCTCAGTTCCCCATCTGTAAAATGAGCTGGAGAACGAAATGGCAAACCACTCCAGTATCTTTGCCAAGAAGACCCCAAATGGGATCACGAAGAGGCAGACACAACTGAAATGAATGAATAACAACATACATAATTATAATGATGACTATTAATAACAAATACCAAGTAACCAAGAAGTGAACCAAACATTGAATAAATCTTCAACAAAACCTACTCATGGAAAACATTTACATCTTAATAAAATAGGGGAAATATTCATAGCATACATTTTGACAACACAAAATTAAACTAGTGGTTTATATACTTGGCAGTAGTTTTCTTGCTAACATTTCTACTGATAAATTTTAATTTGATATATCATACAAAACCCCACTGCCTTCATAATTATATTCTCTGTAAATGTCTCATCCCCCTAAAACAATTAAGCAAAACAACAAAAACCAATGCCATACAATCCTATGTTTTGATAGTTTACTATTTATTAAGAGAAAGGGGAGATGTGTTCAAGTTAATACTGATGTTCATGTTATCAGTTTTTTTTACTGGTCTCAGCAAATAAAGGGATACTTATTATTAAAAAAAAAAAGCTAGTACCAACATTGTTGAATAATGGTAATTTTCTCAGCTACCAAACAGCTCTGGGGTTTGGGATTCCCCAGTTTTCAAGTTGAATGGGAGAAGAAGAGATGCTGATGTAAGTTAAGCCCAGGGGACAAGGTTACCTGACTGTCTTACTTTACTTATAGAATTTTAATGTGCAGATTAAAGCTAATTCAAAATTCAAAAGAACTTTGGGGCACTTTCCTCTATTTAACAAATTTAGAAAAGTGGGGAAAGAGAAGAGAAAAAGGGAAAAACATTTATATAACACCTACTATGTGCCAGGCACTATGCTAAGTGCTTTTAAAACCATTCTATTATTTCTATCATTATATTATTGCATATTATATTGATCCTGCAAGGAAGGTGCTATTATTGTAAAACCCATTTTACAGTTGAGGAAATTGAAGTTAAGTGACTCATCCAGAGTCATATAGTAAGTGTCTGAGGTCAGATAGGAACTGAAGTCTTTTTTACTCTAAGCTCAGCACTCCATGGCCTCTAGATAGATTGGAACCAGATTGTGAAAGGTTTTGAATACCAAACAGAGGATTTTGTATTTTATCGTGGAGGAAAGAGGGAGCCATTAAAGCTTTTTGAAAAGGAGAGTGAAATGGTTAGACCTGTGATTTAGGAACATCACTTTGACAAATGTAGAGGATGGATGGTAGAGAGAAGAGACAAGGCCGGGAGACCACTTAACATGCTGCTGGACCTGGATTAGGATGGTGATTATAAGTGGAAAGAAGTGGATGGTTAGTGAGAGGGAGAGCAGAGTTGGAGAGAGATGAGACAGCTCCCTTTTGGGGACTAAAGTCCCCTTTACTTCCCTTTCAGCACTCTCCATTTGAGAATCTTCAAGAATCATTTTAAGTCAGCTTCCAACTTCTAGAGAGAAGATGGAAGAGGCCAATCCCACTTCAGGTTGCTGATGGAAAGGACTCTGGGAAGAAATAAGAGGAGCCAGCAGTCTCTATCAAGTCATTATTCCTGGCTAGCTAGAGATTTGGGGGGAATTTTCCCTTAAAGAAACCAAGGGGTAGAGCCAAGATGGCAAAGAGAACTGAACATTTCTGCTGAGTTCTCCCAGACTAAGCTTCTAAGCAATTTATTTTTTAAAGTCTCAAATCAAATTCTGAGTAGAATAATAAAACAAAACAAAAAAGCCATAGTATCTCATTTTCTAGCCCAGGATGGCATAGGAAGATGGAAAGAGAGGTCTGCCTGTGGACACGGGGTAGGGGCTGGCTCCACCCATGTGGAGGAAGCATCACTGGCTGTGGGAGCCTGGAGGCCACAGCACCCACTGTGGTGACAGCAACAGCTGTGGCAGTGATGGCACCAAGAGTACTCAGCACCTTAGGATGGTAAGGAGATTAAGCAGGTGTTCAGATTAGAAAGATATTTCAGAAGACACCTGTGGTAGTACTGGGGACAGGACCCAGCACTATCTGGCAATTTTTTTCCCCTTTACCTGGTTCCTAATTGCAGTTCCAGTGTGGGGAGGAGAAGTTATAGTCTGTAGTCATGAGGGAGCAGAGGCCCTACCTGAGTAAGGACCATAATGTAGACAGGGAGGGTAACGACCAGAACTCTCCTTGGATCATCCCCTAGGAAGCACTGAAAATTTGTAGGCCCCAGACCTAGCCACAGAAACCTAGGCTAGCCATCCCCTTTTCCTCCCTCTCTGCCTCCCAGAGATCAGCAGAGCCCAATTCTAACAAAGTCCAAAGTCCAGAAATAGGCTGGAAAAATAAGATTAACAACAACAACAACACCTGATAATAAAAATATTTTATGGAGGAAGGGAAGCTAAAGACAAACTCAGAAGAAGACGATGATTTGAAAACAACCATAAGCAAAGCTCCAAAGGGGGGAAAATTCACATTGGATACAAGCTCAACAAGAATTCCTAGATGAGCTAAAGATAGACATTTTTTTTTTAAAGCAATTGGGGTTAAGTAACTTGCTCAAGGTTACACGACCAGTTATTTCTGGGTGTGGTGCTAAGTATCTGAGCCAGGATTCAATCCCACGTCATCTCAACTCTGGGGCGGTGCTCTTACTCGCTGAGCCAACTGGCCGCCCCAAGAAAGAGATTTTTTTAAAAGAGCAAAGAATGATTTTAAAAATCAAATAAGAGTTAGGGCGGCCAGGTGGCTCAGCGAGTAAGAGCACTGGCTCCAGTGTTGGGATGACCTGGATCAAATCCGGGGTCAGATACTCAGCACCACACCCAGAAATAACTGGCCGTGTAACCTTGAGCAAGTTACTTAACCCCAATTGCTTTAAAAAAAAATCAAATAAGAGCAATAGAGGAAAAATTGGGAAAAGAAATGAGAACAATACAAGAAAATTATGAAAAGAGAATGAACAGTTTGGTAAAAGAGGTACAGAACCTCATTGAAGAAAATAACCTCTTAAAATTAGAATTGACCAAGTGGAAGCTAATGACTCTATGAGACATCAAGAAATAATAAGAATAAAGTCAAAATAGAAAGGATGAAAAATAGAAGAAAATGTGAACTCACATTGGAAAAAATAACTGACCTGGAAAATAGATTGAGGAGAGATAATTTAAGAGTTATTGGATTATCTGAAACCCATGATCAAAAAAAGAGTATAGATATTATACTTCAAGAAATTATAAAGGAAAACTGCCCAGATATCATAGAACTGGAGAGTAAAGTAGAAAAGGAAAGAGTTCATTGATCACCTTCTAAAAGAGATCCCAAAATGAAAACTCCCAGGAGTATCAGAGCCAAATTCTAGAGCTCCCAAGTCAAGGAGAAGTAGCCAGAAAGAAATAAATCAAATATTGTGGAGTCACAATGAAGATCACACAAGATTTAGTATCTATTTTTATAAAGGAGTGAAAGGCTTGGAAAATTATATTCTGGAAGACAAAGGAAATAGGAATACAAAAAAAATAACCTTCCCAGAAAATTGAATATAATCCTTCAGGGGAAGAAATGGATATTTAATGAAATAGAGCATTTAATGAAATCAAGCATTGCTGACGAAAAACAAAGCTGGATTGAAAATCTGACATTCAAACATAAGATTCAAGAGAAGCATAAAAAACTCACTTCCCTCAGTTGCTCAGTGCTCAGGACTGTCACAGTTCATGCTGTCAAGAAGGAAGATGATCTGATCAGCTCATTCATATCAAATAGTTAGAACCCAGGAGTGTGCCAAAACAAGGTCAAATCAGCTTGTGAGTGACAGCAGATTGCTAATTTGTTTTGTTTTGTTTTTGCTTTTTGGAGGAGGGAAGGTAGGGCAATTGGGGTTAAGTGACTTGCCCAAGGTCACATGGCTAATTTTTGTGTGTATGTGTCAAGTATCTGAAGGCAGATCCAAACCCAGGTCCTCCTGACTCCAGGGCCAGTGCTCTACTCATTGTGCCACCTAGCTGCCCCTAGACTGCTAAATTTTCCATGTGAATATTTATACCTTGGATCAGTGGATTGGCAAATTCTACAAATCAGGGCTTACTCCATTGTTTTGATGGTTGTCTGGAATTAAGAAAGTGATGGCGACAATATTAATAGTGTAGACTAAATTTAAAAGTGTATTATGTACATGACCCCCCTGCCCCTGCCAAGAGCTGGTTATTAAACATTTACCAGCACTCCCTTGTCAGAGCCTATCATGTATTTCCTCTTCCATGGGAGTACACGTTTAAATCAATCTATGAGAACTTAATACCAAGGAATGACTTACTAAGAGTGGGATTTTAGTCAGAGAGGTTTCCTGGAACCTTTTAAATGACATCATAATGAGGGCTACCTTTGCATAAACCCAATGTTCTGTTACTTTAACCACTCCAAAAGTAACTGAACACATTTTGAAATAAAGTGACCATTGATTTTTTTTAAAGAAGGGTATGGTTTCAAGAAATATTGTCGAGGTAGAAATGATAAGACTTAGTAACTGATTAGATATGGGGGGGGGGGTGGCGGAGAGGAATCAAGGATAATACCAACATTACAAACCTGAATGACTAGAAGAATTTTGGTGCCCTTGATAGACACAGTGAAATTAGGAAGAAGGCTGAGTTTCTTGTGAAGGAAAATGAGTTCTATTTTGAACATATTAACTTTTGAGGTATTTACTGCACATCTAGTTGAGAGAAGCAGATAGGAAGATGAGAAGTTTAAAAAGATCAGTTAATTTGATGGAAAGCATAGATTAAAAAAAAAAAAAAGAGTATGGTGAAAAGATAACACCAGAGGGAGCCAGAGAATTATGGAAGAGATAGGTTCTTTAATATGAAGGTAATAGTAACTTAAAATCATCCATTCTAGGGGTAGTGGAGGGTAATGTTGGGGGAAGTTAGGGCATGGCGTTAACTGAGTAAATTTTATGCATTACTGCCCTTAGTAATCAAATCATCATATGAATCATTGATGATTCTGACATTCTGAGCTGTTTTGGGTGTGTGTGGCAGTTCTATGATCTAGGCTTCATGCCCCATGTACCTAACGTACTTTACTTTGCCTCAGTCAAACTGAGACCTGCGAAAGACCTTAGCTTTAAAAGGCCAGAGTGTTCCTCCCCATCAGGGGGCCTTTTCCAATCATTCTGATGTGTATCTGGCCACTGGAACCAGATGGTGGTTACTTCACTCAACCTTCCCTCACTTAAATCCAATTCACTTGCATTTCATGGCATTGCCTCCATGATATCAACAACCCTATGAGTAGTAGGAGTTGACCCACTGGGGACCCAACTGGGCAATACAGTTTCTTCCTTCCTTTCTCCCTCTTTCCCTTCCTTCCTTCCATCCCTCCTTCCTTTCGTCCTCCTTTCCCCTCCTTCCCTCCTTCCTTCCTTCCTTCCTTCCTTCCTTCCTTCCTTCCTTCCTTCCTTCTTTCCCTTAAATCCAAATCACTCCAGCTCTCTCTGATTGGCCAACAATAGGTCCCAGGTCAAACCCCATCTGGTCATTGTTTGGACCCTGATTGACTCAGAGAGAATCTACAAAGGATTGATTTTTTTTTCCTGTACTAGGTTAAAGAAATTATTCTTTGCCTCATTTTTTTTTAACCTAGCCTTAATCACTGAATGGGTATTGCCTCAGTCAAACTGAGACCTACTAAAGACCTTTGCTTTAAAAGGCCAGGGTCTTCCTCCCTATCTGGGGCCATCTTCAGTTGTCCTGATGTGCATCTGGCCACTAGACCCAGATGGCTCCAGAGGAGAGAGTGAGGCTGGTGACTTTGCACAGTCCTCCCTCACTTAAATACAATTCACTTGCATGTCATGGCATCACCTTCCTGATGCCATGGTCCTAAACAGAGGACAAACAGCAGCAATGCACTTTCCTCATTTGAATGCTGTTTCTAAGACTAGCTGACATGTATTCTCACAGGTATATCTTCAAGTGCAAAACAAGACCTTGGTGCTAACTCTGCCCCTTATTTTCCATTAGAATCCAAGTTTTGTCCCTTTGCATGGACTTCTACTTACTTACATTTCTGGAAAATACTTTGAAAGGGAGCTAATGGTCATTTGAGAAGGGTGGATGATAGCTGTGTGCACTAGCCCAGAACTTTAAATTCACCCATGACAAACACCTCAAGTGGTCTGGCCTCCTATGGAGGCCCCCCAGGCTGTTAGGGTTGTGACTATACAAATGAGTAATAACATAAATGTGTCACTGAAATTCCTTCGTGGTCCATAGGCACTATGACCCAAATGAGTGGGGCCTGGTTAATTTTCTATGAAATTTGAAGAGTGAGAAAGAACATTTTGTTCTTTGCTGCTTGAGAACTGAAAAAAAAAAACCCAACAGATTCTTATTGCCATGGAAATTTTACCCCCAAAATTAAGCTCAACTGGGTGAAATTGATCTCTAAACTCTTCTACAATTAAGTTTTATTGAAGCTTTTTGATTTTTACCTTAATCATTTTCCAATAAGTCTCCCTCCCTCCCCAATGACCACTTTACAGTAACAAAGAAAAACACTTAAGTAAAGTCAACCAACAAATTGGCCACATGTGTACAACTTTCTCCACCTCTAACCCCAACCTTTCCAGGAAGAGGAGGGAAGTAGGTTTCTTTACCTGTTCTCCAGGACCACAATTGGCCATTGCAATTAGTGAGTTCTCTGTCTCACTGTCAAAACCTTGCATAGCTACACCATCTTTTTCTCACTGTTTCTGAAAAGGTTTTTTTTTGTTCCAATCATAGTGGTTTTTTCACTGTTTTACTTTTTTACATTTCCCTGAACTATACCCTCTACCCAGAATGCCTCCCTGCCTATCTAAATCCTACTTACGCTTCAAGAACCAGCTCATTTACACTTTTACAAAGCCCTCTCTAATAACTCCAGCATTCTGTGATCTCCAATAGCACTTGGAGTCAGTACCACACAATCAGCACATCTATTCCTTTATTATTTCATGTATGATAGTTTTAATTTTTCATCTAGATTATAATATTATCTCCTTTGAGGGCAAAGACCTGATCTTAGGCTTCTCTTCCATTCTCTTTCATTCATTCCTCCCCTCTCTCCTCACCCCCACTTCCTACCAAACTGGACAATCAATGAATAAGTATTCATTAAATATTGTTTTATTGATAATACCAAAATATCATGCCAGGTATTCTCTGCTGGAGCCATTCTCTAAACAAATTCTGACAAAAAATGAAGCATTTGGGAGATTTTCTGCCTCTTCACAGGTGTGGTGACTGTCTCTTGGGACTGGCTGCTAAGCCTGTTTTCTTCCTTACTTGGTCAACTAGGAGGGAGAAGTAGATTCACTCAACAGCCTACCTCCTGAATGAAGAGATGAGCCAGGGCCATTGCTATCTTTCTGGCTCAACTCCCCTATTTCCCAAAAGGGAGTCCACTTGCCTCATTGACTTCTACCATTACAGAATCACAGAAACTAGACGTGAAAAGGGACCTTAAAGATCATCTAATCCAATAATCTAATTTTGCAGATGATAAAATTAGGTCTCACCCAGAGAGGTTGAACATTTTCTTCAACATCACATGATATCACTACTGTGATGATCTCCAGACTGAGAATCAGAAGACCTGGATTTGAGTCCTGGCTGATGATCTTGAACAAATTGTTTCATTTCTCTGAAGCGAAGTTTCCTATTCTGTACACCAATGGTACTCTATGCTCTATCTATATCACAGGAGGTCTGTATAGAGCTGTGCTGGAGTCAGCTCAAACCAGCTCGAACCAGCTCACGAGAGTCAATTTTTAAATTTTCAGTGTGAGCATTTACAGCCTCAGAAATGGGAAAATACTACACGTCAGAGCTTGATTTCTTGTTTTGTTGAATGTCTAGACTTAAGGAAGTAATTGAGAAAATATTTATGATACAAATTAAACTTACAAGTGTGTCATATTTACATTTATTTTCCTGGAGTGCTGGTTGCTAAGCATACCTGTTTGTTTGGGCCATACCTTGCTAGCTACATAAAGCACCATAAATGTTATATATAAATATTATTAGGTATTTTAATGGTAGGGGAGCAGGAGGAGGAGGACGAGAAGAATTAGAATACTATAATGCAAGTCTTTCCTCTGCCAGTCCTGTCTCCCTTCTTTATCACACTCCTCTCCCCTAACAGGTTGGGTGTTGGAAGGAAAGATTAATATTTTAACATTTAAAGATACTATTTAAGTCTGTATCAAACATCATTAATATTTTGGATATCTCTTAGATTGTCTCGCCATTACTCCAAGTGCAAGACCTCTCTCTACTCTCTCAAACAGGCACTCCCTTCTATCTTACATCTATCTGTACATCAGTCACACCTTAAGCATATTCAAACTCATGTATCTATTGCATGGGCACCTTTACAACAGAAGAGGTGGCTTCCCCTGCTATAGTAGAGGGCACTGGAAAGACAGGGTTCTTAAAGGGAAAACCCCAGTAGGACCATGTGTGTTGCTGAGCGTGGAGTAAAGGGAACTGAGGGGTGATGAGCTAACCTTAGCTCTGAATTTCCCACTCTTGCACTGAGGTAGGTCGAGCACTTAGGGAGGGTTGTTGAGGTGGACATAGGCCCAGGATGAATATTAGGTCAAGTCATTTTCAACTGTGACTCCTAAACTTGTTGTCTCAAAAAGAACCTCACTTTATTTTTATTTTTAATAATATTTTATTTTGCCACCAATTACATGTAAAAGCAATCTTTAGCATTCATTATTTTTGTAAAGTTTTGAGTTCCAAATTCGATCCCTCCCTCCTCTCCCCTCCCCCCTCCCCAAGATGGTAAGCAATCTGTCAAAGGTTATATATGTACAAATATGTAAAACATTTCCATATTAGTCATTTTGTGCTAGAAGACTTGGAAAGAAAGAAAGAAAGAAAGAAAGAAAGAAAGAAAGAAAGAAAGAAAGAAAGAAAGAAAGAAAGAGAGAGAGAGAGAGAGAGAGAGAGAGGGAGGGAGGGAGGGAGGGAGGGAGGAAGGAAGGAAGGAAGGAAGGAAGGAAGGAAAGAAGGAAGGAAAGAAGGAAGAAGAAAGTGAAAAATAGCATCCTTAAGTCTATATTCAGACAACATCGGCTTTTTCTCTAGAGGTAGATAGCATTTTTCATCATGAGTCCTTTAGAATTGTCTTGGATCATTGTATTGCTGAGAATAGTTAAATCATTTGCAATTCTTCATTGTACAATATTGCTGTTATTGTTTGCAATGTTCTCCTGGTTCTGCTCATTTGGCTTTATAGTTCATGTAAGTCTTTCTAGGTTTTTCTGAAATCATCTTGCTTGTAATTTCCTATAGCATAGTCACATTCCATTACAATCATATGCCACAGCTTGTTTAGCCATTCCCCATTTGACGAGCATCCCTTCAATCTCCAATTCTTTGGCACTACAAAAAGAGCTGCTTATATATATATTTTTTTTGTACAAATAGCCCCCCCCCTTTTAAAATCTCTTTGAGATACAGACCTATTGCTGGATCAAAAGACATGGAGAGTTTGACAGCCCTTAGGGAATAGTTCCAAATTGCTCTATAGAAAGCTCTGATGGCTTTAGAGATACCAGGGTAGAACTGTATGAACTGATGTAGAGTGAAGTGAACAGAACCATGAATAGTTCCAAATTGTTCTCCAGAGTGGTTGAATTAGTGTACAACTCCACCAACAGTGCATTAGTATCCCATTTTTCCCACATCCCTTCCAACATTTATCATTGTCCTTTTTTGTCATATTAGCCAATCTGATGTGTGAGGTGGTACCTCAGAGTTGTTTTAATTTGCATTTCTCTAATCAATAGTAATTTTTTTTTTTTTAAGCAATCGGGGTTAAGTAACTTGCTCAAGATTACACGGACAGTTATTTCTGGGTGTGGTGCTGAGTGTCTGAGCCCGGGATTCTATCTCCAGGTCATCCCAACACTGGAGCCGGTGCTCTTACTCGCTGAGCCACCTGGCCGCCCCTATCAATAGTAATTTAAAACATTTTTTATATGACTATAGATAACTTTGATTTCTTTGTCTGAAAATTGCCTGTTCATATCCTTTGACCATTTAGCAATTGGCAAATGACTTGTGTTCTTATACATTTGACTCAATTCTCTATATATTTGAGAAATGAGGCCTTTACCAGAGATAGTTACTATAAAAATATTTTCCTAGTTTTCTGCTTTCCTTCTACCACTTTACTTTTTTAATTAATTTTTTTTCAGTCAACGAGCATTTATTTTCTCTCCCTCTCACATCCTACCATCATCACCACTGACAAAGAGGGGAAAAAAAACCCTTGAGATAAATATGCATGGTCAAGCACAACAAATTCCCACATTGACCATGTCCAAAAAATAAATGTATTCATTCTGCACCTTGTATCCATTACCTCCCTGTCAGGAGGTAGGTAGAAATTCTTTAGTATGGAACCTCTAGAATCATGGTTGGCCATTATATTGATCAGAGTTCTTAAATCTTCTGAAGCTGTTTGTTATTTGTTAAGTGTTGTTAGTGTATAAATTGTTCTCCTGGTTCTGCTCACTTCACTCTATATCAGTTCATACAGTTCTACCCAGGTATTTCTAAAGCCATCTGAGTTCTCTCTATAGATACTTTGAATATTGTCCAGGATCAGTGAGGGATTAGGGGGAGGAGAGGGCTGAGTAGATGTTTGAGTTGTCCACCCCACTGTGGGGCAGCTAATGTTAAATAATAGTTATGATAACAGGCTGGAGGCAACAGTAGAAGGAAGTGTCCTCTTAGGTGCCTAGGTGCGTCATTTCAGTGTTGGTATGAGGGATACACTTGGGTGAAAATGCAATAATACTATCAACCAGAAAGTTTGAATTGATTAGTCCCTAAGACCTTTTGTACCTGTAATATTCAGATTGCATGATTCTATGACTAGAAGAGAATTATTGTGTTCACACCCCTTTCCATCTGTTAAAAAAAAAAAAGCTAGAATTCTATTGGTTCCTGCTACCTTCAAACTAATGAACTATTGTAGCTCACAAAGACCCCTACAGTGAGTTGGGTTTATGTGTATTTGAGTACCTGAACAGTTCTAAGGGTTGCCCTTAAATTCACAAAATCGTTGAACCAGCATCATTTCACTTATATTGTTCCACAGTGTTTTGAAACTACTTCTGGAAGAACCATTGGAATGAAGACATATCTCACTAGTACTTGGGGGAGGTCAAATCAAGTTTCTGCCTTGCTTTGAGATTCTCTGACCATGGGTAAAACTACATTAATGGGCATGGCTGGTGGATTGGCATACTCATATAACTTGGATTGTTTTAGAAGCAATGACTGCAGCAGCAACTTCCATGACACCCATGCCAATTTCATTCTGCTTATTTGTCTGATGTTGGTATAGTCATTTTGCAGTTTACAAGGTACTTTTCCATTCAGTCTCTTATCTGATCTCCTACAAAAGAGCCTGTGACATATGCAGAGTAGGCATCATTGTCCCCATTTTACAGAGAAGGAAACAGGAGGAGTTTCACAGAAGTTGAAATATTTGCCCAGAGTCACACAACTATTGTTCTTTACAAGACCAAACTAGGGTCAAAGGGAGGAGAAAAGAAGTGAGGCTGGAATTAAGACTAACTACAAAATGCAGAGAAAGTTAGGTAAAGGGCAGTGGGTCTGAGGTGACTGACTAGCATAGTCAAATACTAGAATGTGGCAACTGGTTCTGCTAAAGTTTAGAGCAGATAAGTCATTTAAGGATGATTATGTACTAAACGCCTACTTACTAGACTTCAGGTTACAAAGAAATATTCATTCTATAGAAAAAACACCTCACCAAAACCCTCTGATGCTAAGGGGCTACTGACACGACCTAGTTGTGATTGGTAAGTAGCCAAAGGAGATTTGATTGCTACCTTTTATACCTATTGGTCAGGTTGGCACTTCCAGGTTCTGGCTGACTGAATTTTCTCATGTTGAAGTTTGCACCTAGGATCCATATATTTCTTGCTCAGGAAGTCAGTCATTGGGCAGAAAATACAGTGTGAGGATCTTGCTGGGAATGGAGTGACATCATTCAATACTATGACATCACTAGGTGATGAATGGTAAGGGACAAAGTTTATTGAATAAATCAAGGCATAGAGTCAGAAATGGAATGTTATTCTTCATTTTATCCTAGCCCATTTGGGGCCATTTAATTAAATTTCACAATTCAGCTCAGCAAAAATGTATTAAATACCTTGTAGATATAAGATAAATATTTTTTGAGTGAATAAATGAATAGATGAATAAACATCTTCCTTGGGAAATTTTTATTCAATATGCATTTATTTTTAAAATGAAATTTATTTATTTACTTTTAGTTTACAACATTCAGTTCCACAATCCCTTGAGTTCCAAATTTTCTCCTCCTCCCTCTCCTCCCTCCTCCCCTCCATGGTGGCATGCAATCTGATAAGGTTTTACAAATACCTTCACATTAAGTTGTAGTTGTAAAGTTGTAAAGAAGAATTGTAACCAATGGAATGAACAATGAGAAAGAAGGAACAAAACAAAAAAGAGAGAGAGCAGGTAGTTTGCTTCAATCTGCATTCAGACTCTATGGTTCTTTCTCTGGATGTGGATAGCCCTTTCCATCATGAGTCTTTTGGAGTTGTCTTAATAGTGTTGCTTTGCTGAGAGGAGCCCAGTCTATCAAAGTTAGTCATCACAGATATGATGTGTCTGTAATTGTGTACAAAGTTCCCCTGGTTCTGCTCTCCTCACTCAGCATCAGTTTATGTCTCTCCAGGTTATTATGAAGTCTGTCTGCTCCTCATTTCTTATAGCACAATAGTATTACATTACATTCATATACCACAGCTTGTTTAGCCATTCCCCAATTAATGGGCATTCCCCTTGATTTCCAATTCTTTATCACCACAAAAAGAGCTGCTGTAAATATTTTTGTACATACAGGTCCTCCTTCCCCTTGTATGATCTTTTTGGGATACAGTCCTAGAAGTGGTATTGCTGGGTCAAAGGGTATGCACATTTTTATAGCCCTTTGGGCACAACTCCAAATTGTTCTCCAGAATGGTTGGATCAATTCACAATTCCACCAACAATGTATTAGTGTTCCAATTTTCCCATATCTTCTCCAGCATTTATCATTTTCCTTTTTTGTCATGTTAACCAATCTGACTGGTGAGATGTGGTACCTCAGAGTTGTTTTGATTTATATTTCTTTAATCAATAGTGATTTAGAGCATTTTTTCACATGCTTATAGATATCTTTAATTTCTTCCTCTGAAAACTGCCTGTTCATATCCTTTGACCATTTATCAATTGGGAAATGACTTGTATACTTATAAATTTGACTCAGTTCTCTGTATATTTTAGAAATGAGGCCTTTATCAGAGACACTGGTTGTAAAAATTCTTTCCCAATTTTCCATTTCCCTCCTAATCTTGGTTACATTGGCTTTGTTTGTACTAAAACTTTTCAGTTTAATGTCATCAAAGTTATCCATTTTACATTTTGTAATGCTCTCTATCTCTTGTTTGGTTGTAAATTCTTCCCTTCTTCATAAATCTGACAGGTAAACTATTCCTTGCTCTCCCAGCTTGCTTACAGTATCAGCCTTTATACCTAGACCATGCTCCCATTTAGACTTTATTTTGGTATACGGTGTAAGAAAGTGGTCTATGCCCAGTTTCTGCCATACTATTTTCCAGTTTTCTCAGAAGTTTTTGTCAAATAGTGAGCTCTTATCCTAGAAGCTGAAGTCTTTCGGTTTATCAAATCAATATGCATTCATTGAGCCTACTATGGGGTGAACACTTTGTTGCTGTGGCGGAAGCTAGCATCATTATATAGCACCATCCTTGTCCTCTAGGACAAGAGTCTGCACTAGGGAGAGATAATGCAAACATATACATGAAACAGTGAGAACCATATGAATAAGTACTTAGAGCATCTTCCAATTGTAGCCATTGTAATTTGTAGAGCTCTTTCATAGATGATATTTTATTGATTCCTCACAAATAACCCTGTGAGATGGACTGGGCAAGCACAATTCTTCTCACTTTCCTGAGGAGAAAATGCAGTTAATCAAAGTTTTAGTAGCTTGCCCAAGATGATTCACACAGCTAATGCCAACATTTGAATCCAGGTTTTCTGACTTCAAATCCAGCCCTCTCTCCATTACATTAATTGATTAGCAAGTATATATCGAGTACTATTATGTGCCAGAAATGTGCTGGGTTTCTGGGGTTAGGAAGAATGAAATAATCTCTGCTTTCAAGGAGTTTATATTCTGTAGGTCACAAGGGCTTTCTGTCATACCTAAAGAGATAGATTCCCATGAACTAACATATATATACTTTCTACTTTCTGTAGTTTTAAAAATTATAGCACCTTGGGGGTATCCCCACTTCACCAGATCCCTCCTACACATTGATAGTACCAACTTCCCTGAAACGATGTGACCATTCTCCCAGATCCACCACCACGGAGAGAAACACCTTGCTTGTTTCAAAAAGTTACTTCCTTAATGTACATCTGCAGTGCTCTCCTTCCTCTCCCTCCCCTTGTTTCCTTTATATAGCCTACTTTTAAACCTTTTTCATGCACATTGACAAAGCTGAGAAATTCCCCCCCTCCTCCAGCCCCCCTTTTAACTGTGGCATGATTCAGCGTCCTTCTGATCATTTTTTAAAAATTCTGGATCTGGAGTTTTTCTTGACCTTTTTTAGGGTCCTATCTTGATGGGTCTTTTCTGCATGATTTACTATGACACAGGAAGTGGCCTGTGTGATTAACTGCAGTGGGGTTTCAGGCTCTAGTTCTTTCAAGAGGGCATTTATTGATTAATTTTGCCTTTGGGACTCTTTACTGTTATTTATTCACTCTGATCTCAGCTTTGCCCTTTTTGCCCTGTCCGTATAGGACAGGCTCCTCATGGAAAATCTTTGACCAACCTCTTGTTGTGATTGTGGAGAACGTTAGGAGACAGCTGTTAGCTCTCTGTAGTGGCTAGAAGCCCTAGAAAAGCTTCAAAGGGTAAGTGAGCCCAGTGACGAAAAGAGAGAGCTTGGCACTGATCAGCACAGGGCCATGGGCTTCATGGCGTCACTTGTCCCTGGTCTTGGAGGCCTGCCAAGGGCACCAGCTGAAGAGCCCTCACTACCATTCAAGCTGATTGTCCTCCACCAACAGCTGGGGCTGCACAGGACCTCTGACACTGAGATACCAAGAGACATCTCTGTGCATGTCAAAGCCATTATTGTTCTAGAAAACCTCAAACCACACAGAGCTTAATGAACAAAGGCCAGTTTAAATTCTATCCTGTAGATTCCTTATCTCATGCAAAAATCATTTGCTATGTGTAAGCTGCCTATCTCTGGCCTATGGGTTCTGTAGGGCTAAATGCCACCTCTAGGGGAAGGAGTCCAGGGCACAAAGTCAGATTTAGGCATTTAAATAGAAGACCAATAGATGGGTCTTGAAGGATGGGACAAATTTGGACAGGGTGGGGTGGGGTGGCATGTGGAGGAAGGGAAAAGTTGGATGGAGATTGAATTGATTGAATGCATCAGAACATTTTTCCTTTTAAATTTGGGAGAATATGGAAGTGTTCTCCTAGGCTCCAGAGAGAAATAACTTCCTCAATGAGTGGATAACTTAGGCTCAGTTTCTGTGTAAACCTACTTGGTTCCCTTGGAAGAAAAGTGACTGATATGTCAGTTACTATTAGCAAAGCAGATTACACAACTGACTAGATGACACTTATAAACAACACAGCTACCTGGAATATTGCTCAAGACTTAAAAACGACAAAAAAAGGTCTCTGAAGAGCTAAAACAGATGTCAAAGACTTGGCACTAACCCTTACAGATTTTGTTCACAGGAGAGTAAATATACTCTCTCAAGCCATGTTTAGTCTTATTTTTCACACACCTCTGAAAGGCTGGCTAATAATAAAAACTCAAAGTCTACTTCATTCTCCACTATTCAACCCAGATGCCTACACCTTGATGTCCATTTACAAGGTGCTAATAAATTCTTTAGTTAAGCTTGGTGGTGGCCCTTTAAAAACAAAACAAAACCCAAGACATATTCTCAAGAGAGTGAGTCAAGGCAATTAGAAGCAACAAATTAGAAGGTGGCAGGTGTGGGGTGTGGGGGTAAGAACTGTCAGTGAGAGGCACACTCACAGTAGCCAGAAGTAACATTGAGTAGCAAAGGAGGTGACCAAAAAACAACCTCCATAAAAAGCAGATGTTACAATGGCAGCCTGGGGCCATTAAGAGGTGGGGTTCACAGGTATGGACCTGTGTATCTCCAGAAGAAGGTATCACTTTATGACCATTCTATGCAATGCTTCATTTCCTAATAATGAATTTGAGTCACCAAAGTGAACTTTGAGAAGATATAGAAGTATATAAGAGTTTAAAAATATTTCTACCTCAAATGGTTTATATATTCATTCATATATATTTAAATGATATGTAAGCATATATCATTTAAATATATATTTTAAAAGTTTTGATGCTTATATTTCAATTGTCTGTAAAATTCACTTTGTTGGGTTGAGAAAAGAGATTGCCTTAGAGCTAAGAACAGATAGGGGAAAAAAAGTAGTATTAGTTCAATTCTAGAATTTGCCTAAGTTGTCTTTTGACATACTTTCTTAATTTTGTATTCTGCAGTGAAAACAATTCTCAACTACACCCACCATAGGAAAACAGCTGTGACAACCAAAAATCAGTCATATTACACAAAAGCCAAAGTGAATATGGCTGATATTAGGCTATGTTATGCTTCTTAGATTCATCTCATCATTGTATAAATTCTTGAGTAAACAGTAGCAAGCAGATAAATCAATAGCAAGGTAAAGTCAGTCTATTCTGGAATAATCTATTCAGTGCACTGGCCTGGTCTACTCATTGGTTTCAGCTGACAGTAGCTATTGAGGATTAGCTTTTCTAAAAGTCATTAAAATTTTGTGGGGGAAAGAAGAGGAGAAAGGGATTGGAATGGCAAATTCTCAGTATATCAAAAAAATATATAAAGACCTTAATTTCTTGATTAATATCCTCCTTTCTTAACTCAAGTTAAGAGGAGATAATTGCTGTATTATGTAATAGTTACAGGTAAGACAACACTTTCCTGTCAAATTGTGATCAGTGAGGTGCCATATGCAACCACTGAGGGGTGCCTAACATTGCATGAGAGTAGGAGAGAATACAAAGTGCATGCAGGCCCTCCTTACCTCATGCCTGGCAGGACTCTTTTTTTTTTTTTTTTGCTTTTTTTGGAGGGGGTCAGGCTAGTTGTTGTGTTAAGTGTCTGAGGCTGGATTTGAACTCAGGTCCTCCTGACTCCAGGACCGGTGCTCTATTCATTGCAATACCCAGCCGCCCCATACAGAGGACTTAATAATTGTTAGTTGACTTGATGGAGAAGCCAGAGACTTATATGGTTGTATATTAGGACTAAAGAAGGCTCCATTCCTTCTCTCTTTCTAAACCCTCTCCTATTTGTTGACTGGGGCATGAAATTCCAAGGGTTAGCAGTGCTGGCCTATAAATTCTTTTATAGATTTCCTTCCCCCACCTCCCTGTCATAGAAACATTAATAGTTGTGTTTGAACACCTGGAAGTATACCTCTCTTCTACTGCTTACCATGGTAGTAGATGGCCACAATGTAGTGTGAGAGTTTGGTCAGTTGGGACCTTCAAAATAAGGGGGTAGGCTGGAAAGGGCTTGGGGAATGGAAGGAGGTTGGCAAGGTATTCCACTTTGGGCAGAGGGCCAATGAGAACTCCCTAGAGTTCATAAATCATCTAATCATAGCTACAAAGGTCCTCAGAAGCCTCAATTACAATGGTCTCTTTTTACAGATGAGTACAAAGACACTCAGAAAAGTTAAATGACCTGTTCAATGACACACAGGTCCTAAGTAACAGAGCTGGGACTTAGCTCCTATAATTCACATTTTTTTCTTTTCTTTTTGGTTTTGCAGGGGGGAAGGCAGGGCATTTGGGCTAAAGTGACTTGTCCAAGTCACGGCTAGTACATGTTAAGTGTCTGAGGCCAAATTTGAACTCAGGTCCTTCTGACTCCAGGGCCGGTGCTCTATTCACTGCGCCACCGAGCTGCCCCCATTTCTTTCTTTTCACAGTCCCATCTTGCTTCCTCAAAAGGGCTGAATATCTTTCACAGCAATGAAATTATGAATCCTTGAACTATAATAATAATAATAAGGGAAACCTCAGAAGTAGTCTCTTCTAATTGTTCTCTAATTAATCCCAAATACTTTGTCAGCATAGAATTATTGCTAGAGGCATTTGGAATTTTCAGTAAGAAGCCCATGGGCCTCTAGGGAACATCATTTGAAGTTAAGGTGAAAGAAATTCTGTCTTCTAAGGAAAGTCCCAAGATCTGACTCATCTTTAATGGTGTTAAAAGCTATAATCAATAGGGCATTTGCACTTCCTACTTCTCTTCCCATTCTCTTCCTGCGAACTAGAACTGTTTAAATGAAGAAGTAAAACTCTTCTTTCCTCTCAGAATTTTTTGGGCATTCAACATTTGTAGCCAGGCTATTTATCCTTCTGGTCTTTACCTTAAACTTAGGTTGTGGGTAACTTCCTTTCTTTGAATGTTTGGGCTTGCACCTGAGAGGCAATGAAGTGTAAGTGGCCAAACCTTTAGGCCTGGAATCAGGAGAGACCTAGATTTGAAATCCCACCACTGACATTTACTAGTGTTTCCACAATTACCCACTGAATCAGCAGGAAGTGGGGGCACACACACAGAATACACTGGTAGAAAGGCAGACACTCATGGTCCAAGTGAGTTAGGCACCTTCAGGTGCAGGGCTCTGATAACCTTTCTTTTCTCAGGATGTCCTCATGCCTCAGGAACAATGTCTTCTGCTAGCTGAGTAGCTCTTGCTACAGAGTTGATATTGCCAAAGAGGATGAGGGATGGGGAGGAGAGAGAAATCCCAATCCCTTTTCAACAGAACCAAGAATATTCTCTCTCAAGAGCTGGATTTTAGGGGAGGAGCCAAGATTGTGATGTAGAAGCAGGAAAACTCCCTGCACTCCCCCCCTAACCACCTCAAATACCTATAAAAAATGACTCTAAACAAACTTTAGGGCTACAGAACCCACAAAGTGACAGAGAGAAACAAACCTCCTGCTGAAAACAGCCCAGCAGGCAGACAGGAAGGGTTCATTCACACACAGCATCATAACCCAGCCCCGCATGAGCCTGCTATTTTAGCCTCAGGGCAGCCTGATCAGCCATGGCTAGAGGGACTTTGGGAGAGTGGATCACCAGCACCTGTGGCAGTTTCCAGAATTATCAACCCATAAATGGCAAAGACAAAGTGAGAGGTCAGTGGACTTTGGGAACAGGGGTCCGGGAATGCGGTCTCCCCCTGGAGGGAGAAGCAGCTGAGGTGCGGGGGTGCATGGCTGCTTCAGAGCTCCTGGCCTCCAGACTGTAGGAGGACCAAGCAACCATTCTGAGGGGGTAATTGCTCTTGCTTTAACCTACTTGGATCTGGATTGCTGTCTAGGGTGGAGGTCCTGGGGTGAGTGACCAAGTGCCAGAGCCAGTGGAGGCTTCAGAGAGGGCAGCCAACTAATAGCTCTGGAAGCTTTGAAAACCCCAGCATTTTGGGACAAAGCTCTCCTCTCTGGAAGCAGAATGCTACTGTGGCAAAAAGCTCAAAAGTCAAGTAATTGAGTGGCAACATGAGCAAGCAAAGCAAGCACAGCAATCTGACTTTGGACTCCTTTTTTGGGGGACAAAAAGGATCAAAGCATGGAACAGGAGGAAGACAGTGAAGTCAGAACTCCTGTACCAAAAGCTTCCTAGAAAAATATGAGCTGATTACAGGCCATAGAGGAGCTTAAAAAGGACTTTGAAAACCAAATAAGAGAAGTGGAGGAAAAATTGGGAAGAGAAATGAGAATGATGCAAGAAAATCATGAAGAGATAGTCAACAACCTGACTGAAGAAAATAACACCTTAAAAAATAGACTAACTTAAATGGCAATGAAGAGAAGAATGCCTTAAAAAGCCAAATTTGCCAGATGGAAGAAGAATCTCAAAAGCTCACTGAAGAGAATCGTTCCTTCAGAATTAGATTAGAGCAAATGGAAGCTAGTGACTTTATGAGAAATCAAGATACTATTAAACAGATCCAAACAAATGAAAAAATAGAAGGCGATGTGAAATATCTCATTGGAAAAACCACAGACCTGGAAAATAGATCCAGGAGAGATAATTTAGAAATCATTGGACTACTTGAAAGCCATGATCAAAAAAAGAACCTAGAAATCATCCTTCAAGAAATTCTCAAGGAAAATTGCCCTGATGTTTTAGAACCAGAGGGCAAAATAGAAATTGAAAGAATTCACTGATCACCTCTTGAAAAAATCCCAAAAAGAAAACTCCTAGGAATATTATAGCCAGTTTTTGGAGTTCCCAGATCAAGGAGAAAATATTACAAGCAGCCAAGAAGAAACAATTTGAATATTGTGGAAACACAATCAAGATAATACAGGATCTGGCAGCTTCTACATTGAGGGATCAAAGGGCTTGGAATATGATATTCTGGAGGTCAAAGGAGCTTGGATTAAAATCAAGAATCACCTACTCAACAAAACTGAGTATCATGTTTAAGGGGAAAATATGGTCATTCAATGAAATAGAGGACTTTCAAGCATTCTTGATGAAAAAACCAGAGTTGAATAGAAAATTTGACATTCATATACAAGAAGCAAGAGAAGCATGAGAAGGTAAACAGGGAAAAGAAATCATTAAGGAACTTATCAAAGTTGAAATATTTACCTTCCTATGTGGAAAAACGATAATTATAACTTATGAAACTTTTCTCAGTATGAGAATAGTTGAAGAGAATATAAATGTATATATGTGTATACATACATACATATGTCTATATAGGAGGGCATATGGGCATATGAATACATATATGAGTGTGTGTTTATATGTATATAGGTATACATAGACAGAGGGCACAGGACCAATTGATTAGGAAAGGATGATAACTTAAAAGGTGAAATTGAAAGGTGAGAGGTATATAATGAGAGGAGATGGGAAGAGACAGAATGGGGTAAATTATCCCATATAGAAGAGGCAAGGGATAACTGTTACAATGGAGGGGAAGAACAGGAAGGCAAAAAGGAATGGGTCAACCTTACTCTCACTGAATTTGGCTTAGGGAGGTAACAACAACTTATACACTAAATAGGATATCTTGCCCTACAGGAGAGAAGGGGGAAGGGGATGAGAGGGGGGATGATCGAGGGGAGTGCAGGTTGGGGGGGAGGGAAGTTGGAAGCACCCACTTTTGAAAAGGGACAGGGTCAAAGTAGAGAATAAAACAAGTGGGGGATGGGATAGGATGGAGGGAAATACAGTCAATCTTTCACAATGTATCCACTATGGAAATGTTTTGTGTAGCTACACACGTACAACCTATATTGAATTGCTTGTCTTTCCAGTAGGGGTGGGTGATGAGGGAGGAAGGGAAAGAATCTGGGATTCAAAGTTTTAAAATCAAGTGTTTAAAAAACAATATATTATTATTATTATTTTTACATGCAACTTGGAAATAAGATGTACAGGCACTGGGGTATGAAGACCCATCTTACCCTACTGGAAAGTTGGAGGGGGGCATGGGGGAGATATAGGAGAGAGCAGACTGGGGGAGGGGAATACAGTGGGATCGCTGTTTTGGGGTGGTGGGTGGGGGAAAGACAGAGAAAATTTGTAACTAAATCTTGTGGAAATGAATGATGTAAACTAAAAATAAACATAAAATTTAATTTAAAAAAAAAGATCTGAATTTTACCATTTCTGGCTCTCTTCTCTGCTATCAGAGGTCACACTTCTCACAGATGTCTCCTGCCTTGACCCATGTGCTTGAGAATGTCACCATCTAGTTTAACAGGGAACTTGTTAACACTCTCTAAATGGATGCCAAAGTGTAGGCACCTAGGTTGTGTAGAGGAGAGTGAAGTGGATTTGGAGTCAAGAAGAACTTAGTTTAAAACCTGTCTCATGTATTTAACTAGTTGTGTGACCATGGGCAAGTTAAGTCTGGTTACCTCAACTTTCTCACCTGTAAAATGGGGATAATAATAGCACCTGTCTCATAGGGTTGTTGTGAGAATCTAATGAAAATACCATGTGGAAAGCACTTTGGAAATGTTTAAAATGCTATATAAATACTAGATTTTATTATTAAACAAGGTTTTTGGTCTTTTGAGGTCTTAACGCCTTTTTGTCCCTTTTACCTGCCCCTAATCTTTGATTTCACCAACCAGGCTTGGGAAAATCAATTGGAGGAAGAGAGGGAAGAGTGTATTGATTTCCCCTTCCCTACGTCAGCCTCCCTTTCATCTCCCTAGTTGAAAATTTACCAGCCCAGAAAATCAACTGAAGTACTTTAGACATATTTGCCCATAATATCAATTCTGGACAGCTTTCTGGCTGGATCTGAGGAGACTCGAGCATCGTTCTTCTGAAAGTCTTCCCTAGTGTCTTATACCAAAGAATCTCAGAAAAAAAGGAAATATACTATAGTTCTTGGATAATCTGAAAATACTTTTTCTTAACCTGGTAATCCATGACCAGAGTGTCTGGAAATTATGAACACTTCAAATCCTGTATTAAATCACAATTTTATAAGTATTATCCCTAGGAATTTCAGTTGGCTTTTTGCATCTCAACTTTTCTGAGACAAAACTGTGATATTAATATCTTCTTCTAGTCTGCTTTCACTCTGCCTTCTGTTGCTCACAGTAAGATTTAACTTTTTCAGTGCTTCTACTTTTTTTTTGAGGGTTTCTTATTTTTTTCACAGCACATTTTTTGGATGAAGGCATAGATGTAAACATTTTGACTCAGGTCCCTTATTTCTTCCATTAAAAATACAAGCAGATGTTTAAATGGTGCCATTCCATATAAAAATAATCAAGGAAGGAGAAGAATAAAATGGAAAAACAAACCCCCATCTAAAAAAAGTCATTTTCATATACACAGCAGGACACAAAAAGAGGGTTGTACGTGAAACTTTGAGTCTCCATTTTAAACTACTTGCTTAAAAAAGTATAATAAATTCCACATATTAATTTCTTTTAAAATTGATTTTATTGACATTTTTTCTTATATCATCAGAATTTCTCCTAATAGCTCTCTCTCTTACCCATAGAATCATCCCATATAACAATTTTTTTAAAAAGAAAAAGAGTAGGAAAAGAAAAAAAGGTGATCAAAACTAATCATAATGTACATAGAAAAAGTCTGGAAACATAAATGTATCATACCTCTGGGCTTCTAAACTTTGCAAAAGAATGGAGTGGGGGGTATCTTTTCATATCTCCGTGAATTACTTTTAAAACTTCCCTACTCGTCTGTGCTTCCTTCTGGAATTATTTCTGTTCTCTTCTGTACCTTTCAAAAATGTTCCAAAGATTCTTCTTCTTCTCTTATTCTTCCTCTTCCTTTTCCTCTTTTTTTTTTTTTCTTTTTCCTCTCCTTCTTCTTCTCCTTCTCCTCCTCCTCCTCCTCCTTCTCCTTCTTCTTCTTCTTCTTCTTCTTCTTCTTCTTCTTCTTCTTCTTCTTCTTCTTCTTCTTCTTCTTCTTCTTCTTCTTCTTTGTTTTACTGTAGTCTTCAAATTAAATTACCCCAAGTTGGGAGTGGGGCATTTATTAAGTATCAGCTATCTGTACGTTTCTGTACTGACGCTATTCTAAACTTCTTTGTTGGGAAGGGCAGAGTTTGGACTGTGATTTTATAGGAGAACTCAGTATGGTTATTCCCTCCACTGATTCAGATTGTCAAGTCATCTATAATTTATGGTATTAGAATTGCTTGGGGGAAAATGAACTAATTTTATAACTATTTGAAATCTAGAGTTGGTGGATCATGTGCTGGATTTGAACTCAGAGGAGACCAGGGATTGAACCCTACCTCTTTTACTTGTCATGTGACCATGAGGAAACCTGATTTTAAATTTCTTCACCTATAAAATAGGGATAATCATATCTACCTCATAGAATTGTTGTGAAGTTCAAATGAGATAATGTATGAAAAGTACTTCACAAAACTTCAAGTTAAATTATTTCATATCATTTAAGTTTTTTTAGTGTTAATTTTAGAGGAAGAACCTATAGTGAATAATTGGAGATAACAAAATAACTTGGTGTTGTGTGTATAACAGGGTGGAGAAACCAGTAGGGGGCTGATCCTTTGAACAGTATGGATATTGGATTAATAGGAAGGGCACCAGGTGGCATGTGAAGAGGAGCTGGTAAGCTAAGTCAAAGAAGCTGGCTTCTAGGCAAAGCCTGAATCGTTCATTTACTGCTCTGTTCTATGGTGGATGTTTCCTGAAGGGAAGAAATCTCAGCAATGCATTAAAATGGTAGCAACTGAGTATGAATCAGAGGGTTGAGAAAAAGAGAAAGGAGGTAACCCAGGTGTATAATACCATCAATCATCTTCTGAGTGATGAACGTGGCTGCTTCAGTCGCCCCTGGTATCTGTTTCAAAGTGAATGCTCTCAGCTTTGATGACAATTGCCCAAATGACTGACCCAATCTTAGAGAACTTGCAAGTACAACTGAAGTAGCATGTATAGACCTTGATAGTGGTAAGTTAATCTGAATTAGGCTGGTAATGGTTCAACTTATTGCCAATAACCAAGATTTGTAAAGTGTCCTTTGCCGTGGCACTCAGGTGTTTCTTACAAATGCCAGGGAAATACCACACAGTTAAGCACATGTTTTAGACATTATTCCCATTTGCCTATAACCATACTAGAGGAAACAGAGACAAATAAGTCATTTCTGAGGCCAAGAAGTAAATTGTTAGCCCAAGTTCAGACCTGACTAACAGGTTCTAGTGAGTTCTACTGAGAAAGAACTGTCTGGCATTAATAATTCATATTGATTTTAGGGGTCCAGAAACTAGACTGTGGGCTCCAGGATTGGTAGGCACACTGTGAATGTGACCCCCCCCCAAACTGATCACTGTCCTTTATTTGGCAGATTTCTATATTGAAGTTTGACTTCTTATTTGCCTGGGCTGCTTTTAATTGTCTCTATGAAATGATTTTGAAGAGATTTTCCCTGAAAGAAAAAAAAAATTTTCCAGGCCTTGGAAAATTGACTGCCTTTTCTAGACTCCAATAAATCTTTAGGTCACTGGGGAATAGAGAGGAACCATCTCAAATTTATGTGAGGGAATAAGAATATTTGGTTTTGTTAAACAGAAATAAGGTTCTTGGTCTTAGACAGGGGGTGGAGAATTTGAAATAGTTGGGGAACAGAGGCAAAAGCAAAATCAGGCAGGTCAAGGAGAGGGCAGGATTGTGATGAAGATAGGATTTTGATGAAGGCATGATTGGAAAAGCAGAACTAAGGCTATAGGTATGGTCGACAGAGGGGGAGTCACAGCAGGGATAAAAGGTTGAGAAGACAAGAACCTGATCTTAAACCAACATGGGTATCTCTAAGAAAACACTTCTGGAAAGAAGCTTGAACTCTGAAAAATACTAATCTTATAGTAAGGTCATAGATTTAGATTTCTTTTCTTTCTTTACTTTTTTTCTTTTTTTGATATTGGGTTTCCCTATCTCATACAGAGTGGAAATGCAGCAGCCTCTCACAGGCCCCATCCCATTACTAAATAGTAAAGGAGCCTAGACTGGGTCTATGTTGACCTGGGTTGGTTCCTCTTCTCTTAAGCAAGTTAATGGCCCCTGCTTGAAGATCTCTTGTGATCATCCAAGCAGAAGAATACAATACCTCTCAAGTCAGCTCATTTCACCTTTGGTTAGCTTGAATTATTAGGAATTCTTTCTATATATCAAGCCTAAATTTATTTTTCTGTAACTTCCACACATGACTCCCAGTTCTGCCTTCTGGGTTTTAAGCAGAATAAATCTAGTCTCTCTTCCACATGACAGCCCTTGAGATACTTCCTCCTAAGTCTTCTCCTATTTTCTCTAAACACGATCTTCACCACCTTGGTTGGTCTCCCCTTGGAAGCTCTGTAGTTTAGCATTGACTTTCCCCAAATGCAATGCCCAGCACTGGATGCAGGGCTCCAGATGTGATCTGACTAGAGCATAGTTCAGTGGGACTATCTGATGTTCCTGGTATTGGACCCTCTGCCTCTCTAAATGAAGCTTATAAGGCTTATTTGGAAGCAGACCAAGTTTATCAGAACAGCTCAGGACCTGAAGCAGATCTTTCTGTCTTAAAGGCTCCATTAAAGCAGGTCTGGCTTCCTGATAGAAGGAAAACCTAATCATTGGTACCATATAAAAGTGTCTCAAGAGGCAATATTTCCTATCTCTGAAGCTGAATAGGAAACTAAATGACCATTTAGGAGACTGTTGGGAGAGAATTCATACTTTGAGCATGGGTTGGGCCCCTTGAACACTGAGGTCCTAAGATTCTGTTAGTCTAGCTTCAGAGACTATCTTCTTAACCACCCAGAGACCTTCAACGCCTATGTCTGTGAGTAAGGCCATCTTGTCTGTGTGGATGCGTATGTTCCTAGTGGTTCATGTCTCCTTCCTGGAGTCTTCCTCTCCTCTGGTCCTGCAGAGTGGAATAGTAGAGAGGGCACTGGCTTTGGAATCAGGAAGACCTGAGTTCAAATCTCACCTCAAACACTTAAATAGGTGTTGTTGGACAAATAGCTTAATCTATCTCTACCTCTGTTTCATCAATGAAGGATTTTGAATTCATGGAATCTAAATTTCCTTTCAGCTCTACATCTTTGATTGTGGGACCCCATAACTCTTTGTGGTGGGTTGAATTTTTTTTTTTTTTAGGCAATTGGGGTTAAGTAACTTGCTCAAGGTTACACGGCCAGTTATTTCTGGGTGTGGTGCTAAGTATCTGAGCCCAGATTTGATCCCCAGGTCATCCTGACACTGGTATGCTCTAACTTGCTGTGCTACCTGGCCGCCCAATGGGTTGAATTTCTTAGAGGGGGATTTCCAGCCCAGGTCTTGATATAGGGAACCATTGTTCATAACTTTCTCTCCATAGCATCAACTGTGTGTGCTCATAGAGAATATTCCAATGTACCACTTCCAAGGTGAGTGGGATAGCTGCCCCAGTGTATGTCTTGGAAGAGAACTAAGATCACAAGGATATGGTTATCTGCCTGATGAATCCCAAAGTGACCTTTGGAGGCTTAAAAGTTGTGTAGGTCATTTACTTTTTCTTCCAGTTATGGAAGCAACTTTTGATTTTCTGAGGATGGTCATAAAGTACATGGGGCCTCTGTCTCCTTCTTCCATGGGCAGATGTTCCAATGCCCCCAAAGCAAAAAGTGGTAACTCTGTTGTTGCTGCTATTTTGAAACTTCCTTGCTCTAAGAGTGGTGGAGTAAAGTGTCACAGGTTGGTTGGTAATAATTTAAGATGGAAAATTTTTTGGAGCTCAGTATTTACTCACTTTTGGGGAAGACTTTGGAAAAATTCCAAGGAATGCAAAGGGGAAAATGAACCCATAATTGTAACCAAAGAGTTATGGAGCCTCAGGTGATTAGAACAAGAAGGGACCTCCAAATTCATGTAGTCTGGCCCCTTTATTTTATAGATGAGGAAACTGAGTCTGAGAGGTCAAATGCTTTGCCCAAGGTTACATAGCCAGTAAGTAGGAGAGTCAGGATTAGAACACAGATATCCTGACTCTTAATTTGATGTCCTTTCTGTGACATCTCACTGTTTTTTCATTCCTTAGTGCAGATGTGTTTATCAGATCCTTTCTGGAGAGGAGGTTTCGATGTGGGGGTATAACCAGGAGAGCATAAAGGCACTGGGTACCTGAAGGGGAGGCCATGGGGATTCCCCAGCCTGGGGGAAAGGACACAGAAAGTGCAGGCAGGGGGCACCAAAGACAAATTTCTTTTATTCCATGATTTTGCCCAGGGCAGATATGCTATTTAAAGTGCCAATGTCTAATTACTTGATAGATACTCTTGGATCTAAAATCCCTGAACAATTATCTAATGAAACTTTCAGAGGCTATTAAAAAGCATTCTAAGTGTTTTTTGGCACCTCTAAGGACCTGACTTCCCATTTGTTTCCCTGCCAAAAATGCCATTGTGTGGGTTGCTCATCCTATACATATAGTGCTTTGTAAAACTTTAAAGTGCTCTATAAATGCTAGTTATTATTATTATTTATTATTTGTTTATGTTCCCATATCAGAAACATAAATCCCCTGATAGATTTTTGTTTAGTTGGTTTTAGTGTCTTCTTCTTCTACTGCTACTACTTCTACTGCTTCTACTACTACTACTACTACTACTACTGCTGCTGCTGCTGCTGCTGCTGCTACTATTTATTAGCTAACATTTACATAGTGCTTACTATGTGCCAGACACCAGGTTAAGTGCTTCACAATTATCTTATTTGATCCTCACAACAACCCTGGGAAGTAGGTGCTATTATTATCCCCATTTTGTAGAAAAAGAAATGGAGACAAACAGAGGTTTAAATGATTTGCCCAGAGTCACACAGCTAGTAACGATTTGAGGCTGAATTTGAACTCAGGTCTTCCTGAGACCAGACCCAATACTCTAAATACTGAACCACCTCACTGCCCTGGCTCAGATGCCCCTTGCTACCTTGGCTCAGATGCTTCACCAGATAGCTAGGTTGCACATTGGCGAGGATGTTGGGCTTGGAACGAGGAAGAACAAAATTTGAATCCTTCCTCAGACATTGACTTAGCTGTGTGACTTTGGGCAAGTTGCTTAAGCTCTTTCAGCCTTGGTTTCCCCATCTATAAAATGGGGATAATAATAGTGCTTACCTCATAGAGTTTCTGTGAGGATCAAATCAAATAACCCCTGAAGTACTTTGCAAAACCTAAAAAGCAATATATAAATGTGAGTTATTATTAGTTAGTTATAAATGTTAATTGTTATTCACTTCCCTTATCATTTCCAAGAAGACAGATTTTTGGATTGTTTTTTTAGTGTCCCCTAACACCTAGCTCTGATGCTTCATCATGGCCAGGGGAGCATAATCTCTGGCAGGTCTTCCCAAGCTGGAAAGACTTCAAGCCCAAATAGTCCCTATTCCTGCCATCTAAGGCTCAGATAAACCTAGGTTGGAGCAGCTCATTATGCCTGCAACATGGGTGACCTTTTTTGGGGGGTGGGGGTGCTGATGTGCATTGATGGAGGGAATACCCACCTTGAGGAAACCATAGAACTTCTCATGTTTCCTTCTGGTGCACCATGAAACCAAATCACCAACTACTCTATTCACCTCTCAGAGGAGAACCTGTGAGTCATTCTTTCACTGAGTTGAAAATTTTTTAAAGATCAATTAATTAATTTTTAGTTGTTAACAGTCTCTAAGATTTTGAGTTCTAGATTTTCTCCCTCCCTCTTCTCCCCTCTCCCCAAAACAGCATTCAATCTGATATAGGCTATACATGTACAATCATATTAAACATATTTCCACATTAGTCATGTTGTGAAAGAAGAATCAGAACAAAATGGAAAAACCACTGGAAAGAAAAAAACAAAAAGAGAAAATAGAATGTTCTGATCTGCATTCAGACTCCATAGTTCTTTCTCTGGATAGCATTTTCCATCATGAGTCTTTTGGAATTGTCTTAGATTACAGCATTGTTGAGAAGAGCTAAGTCTATCAAAGTTGGTCATCACACAATGTTGTTATTACTGTATACAATATTCTCCTGGTTCTGCTCACTTCACTCAGCATTAGTTCATGTAAGTCTTTCCAGGTTTTTCTGAAGTTTACCTGCTCACAGTTTCTTATGGAGCAATAATATTCCATTACATTCATATACTACAACTTTTTCAGTCATTCCCCAATTGATGGACATCCCCTCAATTTACAATTCTTTGCCACCACAAAAAGAACTGCTACAATTATTTTTGTATATGTAGGTCCTTTTCCCTTTTTTATGATCTCTCTGGAATATAGATCTGGTAGTGCTATTGCTGGGTCAAAGGGTTTGCACAGTTTTATAGCCCTTTGGGCATAGTTCCAAATTGCTCTCCAGGATGGTTGGATCAGTTCACATGAGTTGAAATGTCTTTATAAAGCCTTTTGCTTTCATTTATAGTAAGAATGTCAATATGACTGTGATTCAAGTACTTTAATAATGTATTAATTTGAGTTAATCCCTCTAGCCATTTACTGACCTATCAATTAGTACCTACTAAGAGCCAAGCACTGTGCTGGTCAGCAGAGATGCAAAGACAAAAATGAAACAACCTTTGTCCTCAACGAGCTCACATTCTATTGGGCTCATATATATCTTGGATAGAGGCTGAGGATGAATGATAAGCTGAGCCCAGCTTTAGATAGATGTTATTTGGGAAACTGTGCGGCTTTCGTCCTTCATTCTCAAAAAGGACCAATGACATCAGGAGGGTGATGCCTTGACTTGAAAGTGAATTGGATTTGAGTCAGGCTGAGCTGTGCAAAGTCATCAACCTCACTCTCTCCTCCAGAGTCATTGGAGTCTAATGGCAAGACATGGGTCAGGAGGACTGGTGATGGCCCCCAACTTTGTAGCACATTGATTATGGAATACAAAATAAAATGTCTCAGTACACAAGGGGCAGGGGGAAAGTTGAATTTCATGTGACTATGAGATCTTAAAGAATGGCCATGGGGTCATGTACTCTGCATGTCTTTCATTCAGATACTAGACACACACATAGATCCAGACACATTAGGTGGCCAAGTGAAGAGTATTGACTTGGAGTCAGAAAGACAGATGCTATTAACTACTTGACTTTAGACAAGTGACTCAACCTCTCTGAGATTCGGTTTCCCCTTCTGTAAAATGTGGGCAATAATAGCACCTACCTCCCAGGTTTGTTATGAGGAACAAGTGATATATTATATATATAACATATATATTATACTACATACAAGTCGTTTGAAAACATTAAAGAACTATATTTATTGTTGTTGTTCAGTCATTTCAGTCGTGTCTGACTCTTTGTGACCCCATTTTGGGTTTCCTTGGCAAAGATACTTGAATGGTTTGCCATTTCCTTCTCCAGCTCATTTTACAGATGAGGAAACTGAGGCCAACAGGGTTAAGTAATTTGCTTAGAATCACATATCTAGTATGTATTTGAACTTGGATTTGAACTCAGGTCTTCCTGACATCAGCCCCAGCTCGTTATACCTTGTATCACCTACAAAGTCCTATCTAAATGCTGGCTATTATTAAGTGACCAATGTACTTGAAAGCTCCTATAGTTTCCTCTATCAAATTTTGTTCTCCTCCTGTCGGGGGCTGGACCCAAATCACTTTAAACTTCTCCTTGACACAAAAGTTTGCTTTCCTAAGACCACTTATGTTGTGGAATTATGACATAAATCACCGGTGGTGATTATGGTTTTAATGTAGAAATTTGGACCTTGGATTTCTCTGTGTCTGCCTCCTCAACTCCTTTGTCGCACTACTCTGCCCAGATTTCTAAGTAAGAGCAGACATGCCATGGGAAATAACACTGTATATCCACCTCATTTTGGTATGGGTAGAATCCAAAGAAAATGAACATCAAGGGCAGCCTTGTAGGGAAAAACATTTCACAAAAGAATAATGCACGGGATGGAAAGAGCAGGAATCTCACTTTGTCTTGGGATGGTGGGTAGTTGAGGGATTGATATATGTGTAGACATGAGTCTCAGACCATTTCAAAGTACCACTGGTTCCCTGGTTGATCTAATATCAGTTATTTGTCTATTTTTTGGGGGGGAGAACCTGATAACCATGGAGGAAAATGATAGGTAGGGGCAACATTGACTTATTCCTTCCAATCTACACGATGAAGTTACAAAATAGATGAGGGCATTCTGTACAGCCTTCAGGATGAGGGAAGGATTTCAAGGAGAGTTCAAGGTGGATGAAGAAGGATCATAGATCATTGATTCAGGCCTAGATATTACTTTGGAGGTCAACTCCCTCGTTTTCATATGGTGCCAGGTAGCACAGTGGGCAGACAGATGGCACAATAGCTACAGTGCTGCACCTGGAGTCAGGAATCCCTGAATTAAAATCTAGCCTCAGACATTTCCTAACTGTGTGATTCTAGGTAGGCCACTTAAACCCTGCCTCAGTTTCCTTATCTGTAAAATAAGGATAATTAATAGTACCTACCTCTCAGGATTGCTATGAGGATACAATGAGATAATATTCATAAAGTACTTAATATTTGCTAGATTTTATTATTGTATTTCATATAGCATATATTATTATTATAGCTATTATTAGAGATGAGGAAACTGAGGCCCAGAGAAGTTAAGTCTCTTGCCCAAGGTCACTCAGGAGCTTTGAATCTCCCCAAATTGTGACTTCTTAATAATAATAGTAGGGTCAGGATTTGAAACCAGGTCCTTTGACTCCAAATCTAGAATTCTCTGCACTACTTTGTGGCAGAAGGGAATTCCCTTAGAAGAAAAGGAACCCCTCTTTTGTAGAATGAAAAATATAATGATTCACCAGCTTGTAAACAGTTACAACCTGAACCAATCTTCAAATCTTGATGAGTTCAGTAAAAAGAGAAAGGGAAGGGGATCACATGTATAATGAAACCAAGCCATGAATAATGAAAGTATCAGTTACCCTCTTGTTTCTAACTGAATTCCCCTTAGCTGGTACAGGTTACAGCCTAATGTTAGCAAAATGAGAGTGCCCGAGAGGCTGTGACTGAGCCCATATATTGCTGTACCATTTAAAATGTTTCTCTATTAGGAAATCTGTCTTCTACAATGAGCACTACTAATAACACACCTATACATGAAACCACCAAGCCATAGCTTGATTTTTCTACTTATTGTAGAAATAAGTTCTCTGCTAATTGCCAATCTTCTGCAAATGCTTTCCCCACTGCCTTCTCCCTCCTATGCTTATTCCCAACCCCAATTCCAGGTCCAGTTTAACTTCTCTAAGAACCCTTTCCCATATCCTTCCCTCCACACTGTGATGATTAAAAAGGTTAGAGAGACATCATTTCTGGATAATTTAATAATTTTATTAATAAGGCCAGCAGGCTATTAATAAAAGGATGGTCATTTGGCCATCTCTCTTACACCAAAGACAATCATGCAGACTGGCTCACAATTTATATACCTTTCAAAGGGTAGGTGTTCAATGAAGGGCTGAGAATGACATCATATCACCCTTGGAAAGAGAAACTATCTCCATATTCAGACTATCTCCAGCCTTGGGCTATCTAGAGAAAAGGGTCCGTCTCCATCCAAGTTTGAGTAGAACACAATGGGCTTCCCCTCCTTAGGCTAAAATCTTTGTAAGGTTGGGTGGAGTCTGACCAAGATTGAGAAGAGTTTATTATTATCACTAATCTCCTTCAGGAGACTGAACTTTATTCTTTGCTTTTTTATTTTTGGAGGGGGGAAGGTAGGACAACTGGGGTTAAGTGACTTGCTCAAGGTCACATGGTTAGTTTTTGTGTTAAGTGTCTAAGGCCATTTTTTAACTCAGGTCCTCCTGACTCTAGGGCCAGTGCTCTATTCACTGCACCACCCCAAGAGACTGAACTTTTAAAACTAGTACTTTGGAAGACTGGAAGAGCTTTGAATCTCCCCAAATTATGGCTTCTTCATAATCATTTCTTTTAGCACTAACCACACCTCTTTTCTATCAAGCATTAACTGCCCCCCATTTTGCCCCTTGATTATATTTCCTTTTTATTGTTCTCTTAATCATTTCATTTGTGCCAATCTTGGCTCTGCAGGTACATTGTAAGCTACTTAAGGACTTGGAGATCTTGGTGAGAATCAGTGGGGTATAAGGAAAAGTCCATCAGACTGACGGTCAAAAGATTTTGGGGAATACAAGAGAGTCCCTACTCTTTCTATCTCTTCCAGGAGTGGGGAACCTGCAGCCTCAAGACCACATGTGGCCCTCTAGGTCCTCAAGTGTAGCCCTTTGACGGAATCCAAGCTTCACAGAACAAATCCCTTTAATAAAAGGATTTGTTCTGTAAAACTTGGAATCAGTCAAAAGGCCACACCCAAGGACCTAGAAGACCACATCAAGGCCACAGGCTCCCAACCCTTATCTATGTGATGATAGTTAGTCACCTCACATCTCTCCAGCTTGAATAATCAATCAGTCAATCAACAAACATCTATTAAGTGCCTACTATGTGTACTGACTCTTTCTTAGGTGCTGGGGTATACAAAGACAAAAATGAAGTAATCCTTGCCTTCAAGAGGTTTACTATAAAGTAGGAGAAACAATATGACCACACACAAGTAGACATATACTATGTGCAAAGTAAATACAAGGGAATTTTGGTCAGAGATAGGGAGGCACAAAAGGTCTGGGGATGAGGAAAGGCCTCATGCAGGTGCTTGAACTGCATTTTGAAGAATGTTAGATAGCTTGGTACTGCAGTGAATAGAGAACTGTGTCTGGAGGCAGGAAGACTCATCTTCAGGAGTTCAAATCTGGCCTCTGACACTTACCAGTTGTGTGACCCTGGGCAAGTCACTTAACTGTGTTGGTCTCAGTTTCCTCATCTGTAAAATGAGCTGGAGAAGGAACTGCCAAATCACTCCAGAATCTTTGCCAAGAAAACCCCAAATGGAGTCATGAAGAATCAGACATGACTGAAAAAATGACTAAACAACAAGAAATTTGAAGAGGTAGAAGTCAAAAGGGATGCATTCCAGGCATGGGAGACAGACTGCAAGGCAGGCAGGAAGGAGACGGAGTGTTGTGTGTAAGGAACATGGGAAAAACCAGTTTGGCTGGAACACAGAATAAGTGTGCAGGGGAGTGATGTGTAAGTGTGGAAAGGTAAGCAGGGTGAGCCACCAGAGAAGGGATGTTACTTTTTCAGGCATGGCTTCCATGTTCTCATCTGTAAAATGAGAGGGCTCTGAGATTATAGGAATGAGAGGGCTCTGAGAGAGAGTAAGAATCAGAATCATAGATTTAGAGCTGCCTTCTCATTCTACCTCCTTGTTTTATTGATGAAACTAATGAAGCCCAGTGCGGTTAAGTGTGTGCCTAAGGACATAGCTAGAACATAGCAGATCTAAAATTTGAATCTAGGTTCTCTGACATCCAAATCAGTCATTTTCCAATGATGATCTCTAAGCACCTACCTTGCTGTATCATTAAAAACATCATTTAACACACTTAGCACAAAGTATAACCCATAGTGTTCCCTTACTGAATTGTAAAACAACTGAGCCTGCAGTACTAAGAATGCAGTGATGCATTGTGAGACTAGTTCACAAAATCTATACATTACTACAATTTTCTCTAGGAAAACACAGAGTGATGAGCAAAAAGCATGCAGCAAATAATCCCCAGTGAAGTCTATAAGATTATTCCGTGGTGAAGTCCACAGTATCCCAAACATGTTATGAAAAGAATTCATTGTGATTTCAGAAGGTCTTATTTTGCTTAGATTTTTTTTTCCTTTCACATCTAGATTTCACAATTCAGTTTGTTAGTTACAAATTAGTAAAAAAGTGAATAAGAAAACTCATGTGGGAGAAAGTGTGGTGAGAGTACACGGTATCCTCCTAGATAGATTGTTAAAGTATGGAGCCAGTGGTTTCTCATTTTCATGACTGTTACGGGTTGGAAGCCTGAATAAACAGACTGTTAGGAGTTAGGGTTCTTGGTCATTCAGTCTGATTTTTCTCTTCCCAAGGGACCTGGTAGTGGTGGTAGGAAGGGGGGTGGGGTGGGTGTGTGTGCATGTGTGTGCATGTGTGTGTGTGTTTTGGGTTAGGGGATGGTGCAAAGTGAGAAGATTTGTATCTTTGTTTGCTAGAAGCATACTCTCTTAGGCCTTAAGTGCACAAACTCTCATTTCCCCTTCTAAAGTCTCCCCAATGCACAGCATTTTAAAAATGACTTTTACTGAATTGGATTTGGCTATTCTGATGCTCAGTACAACCAATTTTATAAAATTAATTGAATGAATAGGTTGTTTGAGTGTTTAGGGGAACATAATTAATGAATATCTTGCTACTGAGGTTCTATGTGGCCACTAGCAGAAAACTTTTCTTCCTGATCACTTAGTGTATTTATAAGAAAGTTATTGTTGGGCATTGCACAACCAGCTGCCTCCAAAGCAAAATGGGGGAAGAGGATTGCCCAAATGTGACAGAAGTCTTGTAGAAGAATTTTGGCCTATGTGGAAGGGAATTATTTTGCCTTGCTCAAGTAAACTGCCTGAAGACAACAGCCTATGGCTTATTGGATTTATGACAGTCTCTTAGATAAAGAGAGAAAAAGACTGTCTCATGTGAGAGCTACTTACAAAAGAGTAATAATGTGCTGTTCTTTCTTTCTACATAAATGTAACTGGGCAAGTCACTTACTTTATCAGTACTCCAGGCAATTCTCTAAGTATAAATTGTGGACCTGGTGACAGCTTGCATTGGAATAGAAATATTCCCTCTCTTTTATACAAATGAAAACAGATTCATTTGTAGTTGTTTTGCTGGGTTTGTTTTTTTATTTCTTTTTTTGAGAAGATACTATTGGCCCACCATTTGGCTACCATTTACCATGCTCCTGAACGTGCCCAGGTCAACCCCACCCCCATCTTAAAAATTTGCTTGACCGTATCCCAAATATTCCCCATACTCCACAAAACCAAACTCCTAGAAAAGCTCTCATGTTTGTTTTCTCACCTTCCCCTCACTTCTCAATCCCTGACAATTTGGTTCTGGTCCTCATCACACTAATGAAATTTCTCTCTCCAAAGCTATTATTGCTTTCATAATTGCCACATCTTGTGGTTTCTCATCTTTTTTGTCTTCTTTGCAGCATTTGACATAGTTGACCACCCTCTCCTGCTGGAAACTCTCTCCTCTCTGTTTTTGTGATACTGTTCTCTACTTATTCTCTTCCTACTTGTCTGATGCTCCTTCTACATCTCTTTTGTTTGGTCATCATTCATAGCATGTATCCTAAGTATTGGTATACCCCAAGGGTCTGTCTCTGTCTGTCTTTGTCTCCCTCTGTCTCTATCTCTGTCTCTTTCTCTCTGATACAGACAAATTCTCTCTCACTCTCTCACTGACTCATTTTCTCTCTCTCTCTCTCTCTCTCTCTCTCTCTCTCTCTCTCTCTCTCTCTCTCTCCCTTAGTTTCTCTTTCTATGTCAGCTCCCATTATTTTAGCTATCATCTCTATGCAGAACTGCCAAATCTATATATCCATCCCTAGTCTCTTTCCTGATCTCCAGTTCTACACCAGTCACTGCCTATTGGACATCTTTGCCTGGATGTCCCATGGCATTTCAAATACAACACGTGCAAAACAAAATTCATTATCTTTCTTTGCAAATTCTTTTCTCTTCCTCACTTCCATTTTTCTTTTGAGGACACCACCATTCTTCCAGTCACCCTGGGTGACTCTCAATTTTAGTGATATCAGCATTCATTCTTGGAGTCATCTTTAACTATCCAATTAGTGGTGAGTTTTATCTGTTCTACTTCCACAGTATCTCCTGCATCCATCTGCTTCTTTCCATTATTACCCTAGTTCTGACCCTCATCATCTCTTGCTTAGACCATTGGTTCTCAAAGTGTGATCTGGGTGAATGAATGAATAAAATGCCCATTGAGTTCTTTTGTTCTATGTAGAAATAATGAACTTGTGTCAATCGTCTGAAGGAGATAGACATAGGTCTCATGGTATAGAGTTGAAAAATTACTTATGTTATCTAGTCCTCCATTTTACAAATAGAAAACAGAGGTATAGAGGGGAAGTGACTTGTGTAAGGTCACGTCTTCTCACCCAATAATCCTTTTGACAAACAGCATACATTGCAAGAACAGTCAGACCTCTGGAAATAGTCTGTGTTCATAATAAGCTTGAGTTTACCATTTCTAGCCATGGCTTCTTAAACTTGAGAGAGAATATCATGACTTCTCTTAATAGTAATGATGTGCCTTGCTTCACTTTGGCAAGAAAAAATGTTGTCTAGCCTCTGGCAATTGGAATGTAGAAGAAAAGAGAAGACAGGTAAATTATTAACAATGACACTTGAGAGTGTCTCTTTTCTCCCAGAGGGTTCCAAAGCAATTTGAATTATATTCAATCAATATTTTCACACCTGTACTACATACCCATGTTGAATTGAGTCTTACATGACTTTCTAAACATAATTTTAGAATGACTTTGCAAATAAAGAAAAACTAAACCCATAGTTCTTTGTATGTTTGTTGTTGTTTTAACCAACTAGGCTACACAGTTTATACAAGTCATCTATTTTAGTAAAACAGACAAAAAAAAGTCACCACTACTCATTTCCCATAAACCTATGAGGAAACTGTTGTAATTTTCTATATGAAAAATGTTCTGTAAAAATGTTTTGAAATGCTCAGTGACTCTACATTTTAGGTGTTGGATACATTTTTGCTGAATATTGAAAACCATACATAAGAGAATCGAAATGGATTGAGTTATAAGACTAGATAATGAGCAGTCTTTAGCAGAAGGTCGACCATATGTTAGGACTACACTGAGGTTCACAATCATATTGGGCTTTCTAAGTATAGCAGGTCTTAGCTGGCCTATAGAAAGATGTCATTTTATACACCACGCAGGGGTCACAGGGATACTGTGGTGAGTTGGAAAGAATAATCATCAGTTTAGGCAGTTATTCAGCATGGTATAAACCCCCAAAGCTTGGCTTATTGGGTTGACTTTTTTCTTCTTCTGCTAGCTGGGTTGATGTCAGACTCTAAAGGGCTTCTCAGGAATTTGTTCCAGTTCTTAAGAAGATCATAAACATTGTTCCCGCCCTTGGTCCCTGTACAGGACAAATACCACTTTCTTCTACAATGAGAGTGGGAAGTGAATACCCATGATCAGATCCCGTAAGTAAAAGGAATGAAAGGGGAAATTTCCCAAGGATCCCCAAATGCAAGTTTGCCTGGGTTGCTACAGTTTCCTTAAAGAAATCTCAGCTAGAAGGTTGTGGCTTCCTGGGTTTGTTCAACGTCATATCTTAAGAGTATTATTTGTACCAGAACAGCCTGGCACATTGGTTCTGGACTGACTCAAGGGAAGGGTGTGGGGAACATGTGATCTTCTGACTCACCAGTGCTTCTTCCTGTAGTATCTCTATAGGGTGACTCTCTCACCCTACAGATGTGCTCCCACATAACTTGGAGCAAAGGACAACTTTAATAGCAAGTGCCCACTTGGTGTGATGCTGAAAGTCCTCTTACCTCAAAATATCTTCCCCTTGTGGCATTGTTAGAATGTTTGAAATCCCTACTTACTCATTCCTTTGACTGAAGGCACCGGTTGAAATGTATTATTTTTGTAGAGAGGTCCCAGTTCTACCAGCCTACTTCCTGTATGGCCATGGACGAATCTCTTAATCTTCCTGGGCCTCTGTTTTCTCATGTGTAAAATAAGAGGATTGACTAGATCCTCATTGATCTTAAAGTCTATCAACCTATGATCCTAATACTTTAAACCCTTTTCAACCTTTAATATCTTAGCTCAAATTGTTGTATCAAACTGTTAGTCTTCTGGTAGGGTTCTGAGGGAAGAATCACAGAAAAGCTAAGTTTTTCATGTGAAGGGTATGCTAAGGGGCTATAGAGAGGACTGGAACAAAGGAAGCCATGAGCTGGAGTATGTGCCTCATTGGCTGGTTGCAGGAAAGCTGGGGCTGGGGAAGTTCTGTGAGAACACCAGTCACCAGGAGTACAGAGATAGAGATGTGGAGAAGCAAAAACAAACACAGCCCACTTCACAGTTTTGTTTAGTGTTGGCTCCACCAATGTGGAGTTAACAGATGACCATGAAATACTGGGATAAGAATGATTTTAATCAAAGAACCTTGAATTTTTTTTTTTGAGGAGTCAGAAAAAATAGATGTGTGGGGTCTTTGACTTTCTGATGGCAGGGAGTGACTGAAAAACTGGAGTATTGGGCAGGAGGGGGAAGAGACAGACACTGTCACAAAGAAAAGAGGCACTCTCTCTCTCTCTGTCTCTCTCTGTCTCTCTGTCTCTGTCTCTCTCTCCCTCCCTCCCTGCTTTGTCTCACTCTGTCTCCTTACACTCTCAGCAGCCTCTGCATTAACAGGGAGCTTGTTTTCCTTGGGGCTATTAACCCCAATGACAGGACTCAGTGGTGAGGCTGAACTGTAGACCATGACCTCTTAGGATTCAGTACACCATGATGTGGGGGTGGGACCAGAGGTAGAAAGGAACAATGAACTGACTCAAAGTATGATCCCACAGACTGTCACCCTTGCTACTGGACAGAGCCAGTAGCATAAATATACCCTCATGTATTATCACCTTTGAAAAAAAAAATTGAGCTTTAACAGCTTCATATCCAACTTGACTTATTGCAAAATAGATATCCATGGGCTCTAAGAGAATGTAAATTTGTTTTATAAAAACATATGTGTGTATATCTATACATACATGTATATAGCTAAGGATGCAATTTTATCCTTTTCTCTCAACTCTACAAAAATGGACAGCAGATGAGAACCCTGGGAGACCTTTCCTCCACTTCAGTGAAGAGCTCTGACTACCTCAGGTCCAGAAGAGAAGCAGGGGAGCCAGTTGAGATTTTGAGAAATGCTGCAAAATGTAGGACAATTTTTACAAAAGTAGTTGAAATGGGACATCCATTTGTCTTTTGCTGCTAGTTTTCTTTTTGTTTTTCCAATTTTTTAACATTTTTATTTAAAGTTTTGAGTTTCAAATTCTATCCCTCCCTCCTCTCCATACTCCCTGAGATACTAAGCAATCAGATATAGGTTATATATGTGCAATCATGTAAAACATTTCCATATTAATCATTTTGTACAAGAATACTTGAATAAGAGAAAAAATGAAAGTAAAAAAATAGCATGCTTCAGTCTATATTCAATCAATATCAGTTCTTTTTCTGGAAATGGGTAGTATGCTTCATCATGAGTCCTTTGTATTGCTGAGAATAACTAAGTCATTCACAATTCTTCCTTAAACAATATCGCTGTTACTGTGTATAACATTCTCCTGGTTCTGCTCACTTCACAATGCATCAGTTCCTGTAAGTCTTATCAGGTTTTTCTGAAATCATCTTGCCTGTCTTTTCTTATAGCACAATAATATTCCATTACAATCATATGCCACAGTTTATTTAACCACTTCCCAAATAATGGGCATCCCTTTGATTTCCAATTCTTAGCCACCATAAAAAAGAGTTACTATAAATAGGTCCCTTTCCCTTTTATTTTTGAATGTCTTTGGGATATAGACCTAGCTGCTAGTTTTCTAAAGGGGAAAATCCTTTAAAGATTCGGACATGAATCTTGAACAAGATCCAGTAAGTGGATCACTGCCTTGGCATACAGGGGCCAAAAGGGGGTCTGATGAAGATGCCAATAGTATTTTAAGGTTTCCAGGGCACTTCCTCACAACGGCTCTATCAGGAAGACAGCACAAGGTGCTTTATTCTTATTTTACAAACGTGGTAACTAAAGCTTAGATAGTGATTAGCCCAAGTTTGCATGCCTAGTCAGTGTTAGAACCAAGATTCATAGAAATGTAGATTTTGAGGTGGCATCAAAGTTCAACCTCCTCTTCTCTAAGAAGAGGAAAATGAGGCTGTGAGAGGTTAAAGTGACTTAGACAAGGTCACAGAAGAAGAAAATGACAGAGCTGGGTTTCAAATCTAGGTCTCCCCACCCACCCCCCCATCCATGCTTAGCATTCTTTCAGTTATGACCCAATGCATCATTTCAATGATTTCCTCTCCTAGGAATCCTGATTCCCCTCTTGCTCTAGAATGAACAATAGTCTTGGAGTCAGAAAATGGGTTCCAGAGCCTTTTACTAGCTGTATAATTTTTAGTAAGTCCCTTCACCTCTGAGGGACAGTTTTCTCATTTACAGAAGAAGAAAGTGGGCTCCAAGGCACCTTCCATCACTAGAGTTCTGTGATTCTGAAATAAGTAAGTGAGCAAGGAAAGAGGAATCTCATTATTTGCTTAGATGTGAGGAGCTCTGGACTGACTCCTTAGAAATTTGACAAGAAAGGATGAGAGCCATAAGCATCACCATCTCTTCCCTTCCCCTCTTCCAAGTCCAGAAAAAGAAATTGGTGACATCAGCATGGTTGCAGTTCCTTCCCATGGGCTGTGGTTAAATGTGAGGTGCAGACAAGTGTACCATGACCTCAGGGCCTATAGGGAACATATTAGATTCTGAGCTCTTTGAGAGCAGGGATGTTTTTTTTTTCTTTCTGTTTTTGTATCCCCAGCACTAAGGATAATGCCTGGCACATAGTAGGTGCTTTATAAACACTTAACAATGAGTGTGGCCTGAAAATCTATGACCTCTCTGTTGCCAAGGTCACTGTATTTAAACAATTTTTTAAGAAAAATCCTGTAAGCTAAGCAACTGAGGGAATTCAAAGGGGAGGGGAAATCAAAACTGGGAGGAATCTTTTTAAAATTCTTCAGTCCAGTCCTTGGACCTAGAGCAGCTGTGGGTTTCACTGGTGCATCATCTGGTAACCCTGAACCTGTGACAGTTACTTACTTTGTGGTTATCATTGACCTGCCTTTAAAGTGCGAGGATAAAGGGTTAACAGTGAAAGGTTGGGGGATACAAGGATAGTCTTGGGTACTAGTGATACTGTAGAGTGTTGAAGACATAGATGAGTATAGATATGAGTCTGTAAAGACCAGGTATTACACTTACTGTGTGACTCTGATTCTCACCTTTGTGGGTCTCATTTTCCTTCTCTGTGAAAATGAAGGCTATGCTAAATTTCAGTTAGAGGTTAGTGGAAAATAAAGCTGTAAAATGATAAGTAATATTTATCTAAAACCATCAGCAAGCATTATTTGTAATGGGGATAAGCTAGAAGATTTTCCAATACAATCAAGTGTGATACAAGGATTTCCATTATCACCTCTATTATTCAATACTGTACTAGAAATGTTAGCTATAGCAATAAGAAAAGAAAAAGAAATTAAAGGAATTAAAATAGGCAATGAGGAAGTAAAACTATCATTCTTTACAGATGACATGATCTTACACTTAGAAAAACCTACAGAATCAACTAAAAAACTATTTGAAATTATTAACCTTAGCAAAGTTATAGGATACAAAATAAACCCACAAAATCATCAGCATTTCTATATATTACCAACAAAGTCCAGCAGCAATAGGTAAAAAGAGAAATTCCATTTAAAATAACTGTAGACAATATAAAATACTTGGGAGTCTACCACCAAGACAAACCCAGGAACTATATGAACAAAACTATAAAACACTTCTCACATAAAAAAGTCAGCTCTAAACAAGTGGAAAAATATCAATTGCTTATGGGTTGGCCAAGGCAATATAATAAATATAACAATTCTACCTAAATTAATTTATTTATTAAGTGCCATACCAAACTATCAATAAATTATTTGACAGAGCTAGAAAAAATAATAACAAAATTCATCTAAAAGAACAAAAGTTCAAGGATATCAAAGGTCAATTAAAAAAATGTGCAAGAAGGTAGTGTAGCTATATCAGTTTTCAAACTGTATCATAAAGCAGTAATTATGAAAACAATCTGGTGCTGGCTAAGAAATAGAGCAGTGGATCAGTGGAGTAGATTAGGTACAAATTATATTATAGTAAATGACCATAGAAATCTAGTCTATGATAAACCCAAAGATCCAAGTTTTTGGAATAAAAACCTCACTATTTGACAAAAACTGCTGGGAAAACTGGAAAACAGTATGACAGAAACCAGGTATAGACCAACATCTTACACCATATACCAAAATAAGGTCAATATGGGTGATACCATAAGTAAATTAAGTTAAGTAAATTAAGAGATTGTGGAATAGTTTTTCTGTCAGATTTGTGGATAAGGGAAGAATTTTGGAGCAAAGAAGATATAGAGAACACTACAAAAGGTAAAATCAATAATTTTGATTATATAAAATCAGAAAGTTTTTACAAAAAAAAATACAAAAATTATTAGGAAAGCAGAAAACTGGGAAAATTTTTTGCAAGTATATCCGATAAAGGTCTCATTTCTCAAATGTATAGATAACTGAGTCAAATTTATAAAAATATAAGCCATTCCCCAATTGATAAATGGCCAAAAGATATGAACAAGCACTTTTTTTTTCTTTTTGGAGGGCAATTGGGGTCAAGTAACTTGCCCAAGGTTACAAGCCTAGTTGTGTGTGTGTGTGTGTGTGTGTGTGTGTGTGTGTGTGTGTGTGTGTGTGTTAAGTGTCTGAGGCCGGATCCGAACTCAGGTCCTCCTGACTCCAGGGCTGGCACTCTACTCACTGCGCCACCTAGCCACCCTGAACAGGCACTTTTTAGGCGAATCAAAGCTACCTACAGTCATATGAGAAAATACTCTAAATCACTATTGATCAGAGAAGTGCAAATTAAAACCGCTCTGAGGTACTACCTAATTAATATTTAAAAAAAAAAAAAGGAAAATGTTGGATGTTGGAGGTGATGTGGGAAAACTGGGGAACTAATGCACTGTTGGTGGAGTTGTGAACTGATTCAGTCATTCTAGAGAGCAATTTGGAACTATGCTCACAGGGCTATAAAAATGTGCATACCCTTTGATTCAGCAATACAACTGCTAGATTTACATCTCAAAGACATCCAAAGAGGGGAAAAAGGACTTGTTTTTTGTATAAAAATATTTATAGCCGTTCTTTTTGTGGTGCTAAGAATTGGAAATCAAAGCAAAGTCCATCAATTGGGGAATGACTAAACAAGCTGTGGTACATGATTGCAATGGAATATTATTGAGCTGTGAGAAATGACAAGCAGGATGATTTCAGAAAAACCTGGAAAGACTTACATGAACAGATGCATAGTGCAATGAACAGAATCAGGAGATTATTGTACACAGTAACAGCAATATTGTTTGATAAAGAATTGTGAATGACTTAGCTATTCTCAGCAACACAGTGATCCAAGGCAATCCCAGAGGACCAATAATGAAACATATTATTTACCTCCAGAGAAAGAACTGATATTGACTGAAGCATGCTATTATTCACTTGCATTTTTTTTTCTTTATTCTAGTCTTGTACAAGACGATTAATGTGGAAGTGTTTTTACATAATTGCACATGTATAACCTATATCTGCTTACCATCTCAGGGAGGGGGAGGGGAGGAGAGGGAAGAAGGGAAGGATAGAATTTGGAACTCAAAACTTTAAATAAAAATGTTTTAAAAAATTTAAACAGAAAGGAAAGAAAAGTCACTATACCTCTCCAGGCCTGTTTCCTTACCCATAAATTTTAGGGGGTTGTATGTGGTGATTTCTAGGGTCCTTCTAGCCTTAAACTACGATCCTGTGACTAGATAATCTTGAAGGCTTCCTCTATCTCTGTTCACAGAATGAATATTTTATGATGCACATTGTTGTTATTTAGTCATTTTTCAGTCATGCTGAACTCTTTGTGAACCCCTTTGGGTTTTCTAAGAAAAGATACTATATTGGTTTGTCATTTTCTTCTCCAGCTCATTTTATGGGTGAGGAAACTGAGGCAAATAGGGGTTAATAAGTGTCTGAGCTTGTATTTGAACTCAGATCTTCCTGACTTTAGGCCTGGCATTCTGTCTACTGTGCCACCTAGCTGCCAATTTTATGATTCATATATCCCACTAATACAAATTACCCTCCCAAATAAATAAGAATGAATGAGATTTAACAGTATATACATGCAAGCACTTATTTACTTTCATAGCCTAAGGATCATAGGATTCTTAAAATTTATTTTATTTTTTGGTACTTTTTGGTACTTTATCTTTTCCAATTACATGTAAAGATAGTTTTCAACATTAATTTTTCATAAGATTTTGAATTTCAAATTTTTTCTCACTCCCTCTCTCCCCTTCCCCCTCCCCAAGATGGCAAGCAATATGATATAGGTTATACATGTGAAATCAAATCATGGAAACATTTCCATATCAGTCATATTGTGAAAGAAGAAACAGAACAGAAGGGAAAAGCCCCCCCCCCAAAAAACAAAAACAGGTGAAAATAGTATGCTTCAATTTGCATTCAGACTCCATAGTTCTTTTCCTGAATATAGATAGCATTTTCTGAGAAGAGCTAAGTCTCTCAAAGTTGATCATCGCACAAAATTGCTGTTACTGTGTACAATGTTCTTTTGGTTCTGCTCACTTCACTCAGCATCAGTTTATGTATGTCTTTCCAAGTTTTTCTGGTAAATCATCCTGCTTGTCTTTTCTTATAGCACAATAGTATTCCCTTATATTCATATACCACAACTTGTTCAGCCATTCCTCAATTGATGGTCATTCCCTCAATTTCCAGTTCTTTGCCACCACAAAAAGAGTTGCTATAAATATTTTTATACATGTGGGTCCTTTCCTCTTTTTTAGGATCTCTTTGTGATAGAGACCTATTAGTAGCATTGCTAGATCAAGAAGTATACACAGTTTTATAAGCCCTTTGAGCAAAGTTCCAAATTGCTCTCCAGAATAGTTGGATCAGTTCACAACTCCACCAATGCATTACTCTTTCAATTTTCCCACATCTTCTCCAATATTTATCATTTTCCTTTTTTGTCATATTAGTCAATCTGATAGGTGTGATGTAGTACCTCAGAGCTGTTTTAATTTGCATTTCTCTAATCAATAGTGATTTAGCGCATTTTTTTCATACGACTACAGATAACTGTGTTTACTTTGTCTGAAAACTGCCTGTTCACATCCTTTGACCATTTATCCGTTGAGAAATGACTGGAATTGTTATAAATTTGAATCTGTTTTCTATATATTTGAGCAATGAGGCCTTTATCAGAAACACTTGCTGTAAAAAATTGTTTCCCACCTTTCTGCTTTCCTCCTAATCTTGGTTGCATGGGTTTTACTTGTACAAACCCTTTTTAATTTAATGTAATCAAAATTATCCATTTTGTATTCCATAATGTTCTCTATCAGGATCATAGGATTTTAGGGATCTTAGAGATTACTACCTCTACTACATTATTTTTGGACACCATATCTTTAATCCCCCTGGGGTAGGGAATATCCAGAGGGAAGAGATATTCCCAGATTTTGAAATGATCACTCAAAATGAATTGAAGTCAGACTCCCTTTGAAAGCACAATATTGGACCAAATATTCAGGCCATTCCACTAAAATAAGATCTCTGTGAAAGGAAAGAGAAATATACCTGTACACAAAGAAAGATAATACTGATTCTGTTATATTCTCAGGTTTTATACTTGCCAGGTATTTTTTTGGAGAGGGGGCACGAAAGAAGCATAGCATATAGTCAGATTGCTATTGTAACTTGGGTTTAACTGATCAACAAGCCAGTCAGAGACACATCTAAAAGAAGTTTTATTAGAAAAAAGGAAAAATTAACAAACCCGATCTCCTTGAGATCAGACACAGTTTGATTTTTGTAATTTTGTTTTCTCCTTTCCTAACACAGTGCCTGACATATAACAGGTACTTCATAATTATTCTGGGTTAATTCAATAATTGAATATCAGCCCAAAGTGCCACATTTTCCAGTCACCATGTGTTCATTCTGAGCCCTCTGGGCCTAGCAATACTGAACAAACTAAGGCAGGGAGACCCCAGATCTGATATGGCTGCTGATTATAACTATTTCAGCAGAACTCCCAGCTATAACAATTAGGCATCAAGTAAGGAATTCCCTTCTTTTTAAAAGCCAGTCCCTCCTAGTTACAGGTCAGCTGACTGCACAGACAGCCTTTCAACCAGGAGTGGCCCATCTGTGTTTCTTCACCCAGGAAGACATCTCATTTCCTCTGACTGCGGGAGAATCAGTAGCACTGCTCACATTTACCCACGGTGTCCAAACTATGCCCCACTCCTATCCCCCTTCTTCTGGGCATGGCCTGACTCAGCACCTGGAAGTTTAGATTTGATATTGGAAAAATGTAAGACACTTGTAGGTCATTCAACAGTTAATAAAATGAGATTTACATATTCAACAAGAATAGGCATTGAAGACACTTCCAACTGATTGAGTTGAGCAGAGTTCCCATTGAGATCTACCATCCAAACATCTGAGAGCCCTTCCTCATGGCAGCTGTTGACTTAGGTCTTTACCTGGGTAGATCTTCCAGAGCTTACCCTCTACTATCAAAGGCCCCTTAGAGACCAGAGCCATTCTACAATATTCTGCATGGCATTCACAGGATTTCAGAGAAAGCCCCAAAATCTTTCTTTGTATTTTTTTATCTTTCAAATTTTTATTTTTAAAATTTCTATGTATAATTAATATATAATCTGATACAATTAATATACTTAACTTATAAAACTATTTAATATGTAAATGTATATTGCATATCTCATAAATATATTTAATATGCTATAAATATAGTTAGTAGAACTATATTTAATATAATATATATTTTGTATATATTTGAGATTGTTGTTTGTCCTTTGTTTTCAAAAAGGAGCAATGACATTACAGGGCACGTCTTGACTCGTGGGTGAATTGGATTTAAGTGAGGCAGGATTGCACAAAATCCTCAGCCTCACTCTCTCTTCCAGAGTCATCAAAGTCCAGCAGCAGGACAAAAGACAAGACCACTGGTAATGGCTCAGGATGCAGTGGATGAGCTTGATTTCCTCAATTTCTGACCAAACTCTAAGCACACCACTGTGTCTGCTTCAGTCGCCTACACGAGTGTTTGAAATAAATTGTTCTCATCTGCCCCTTCTGCTGGTGAAAGTCTTTACATGCTTGGGGCAGACACCCCCCTAACTCACCAATGGGTTTGAGGCCTGTCAGTTAATTTTAACTCTCTTCCAAGACAGTTTGCTGGAGTGTGTGATTGCTTTGCATACTACAACTTCTTGGATCCACAGGTGAGAGTTGGGTGCCAGGTGGTCACCAAAGGTGGATGAGCATCCCTGAAAAGGGCTTGGCCATCCCTCATACCAGTGGTGCTAGTCCTCCCTGAATACCCCATATACTCTAGACAAACATACATATGCATGTACATATATGCAATTTTGTAATAAAGCCAAATTAGATGTTTATTATAAAATTGCAAAAGTTTGTAACTCTTGCTACTACTACTACTATTACTATACACACACACACACACACACACACACACACACACGAGCTCTTATACCTGCAAGGCAGGCATGTTTATTATTCTAATGAAATTAAACACAAATTAAAACTGTCACTATTGCACAAGGAAACCAAAACACTCATGGTTTTTGTTTTGTTTTTTTAATCACTGAACAAGTAAGGGTAACTCATGGCCCTCTGCTACAGTAAGATGTTAAGAGATTTGGTTTTCCTTTCAGTTCAAGGAGGAATTGCCATGAGGAAGTGTTGGCATAAGGCATTCTGATCAATGACAAAGAAAAATTCAGATTAAAAAATTTTCCTTCCTTCCTTCCTTCCTTCCTTCCTTCCTTCCTTCCTTCCTTC
>NW_027186390.1:11233110-11253018 GCF_028583685.1 Petaurus breviceps papuanus
CTTTCTTTCTTTCTTTCTTTCTTTCTTTCTTTCTTTCTTTCTTTCTTTCTTTCTTTCTTTCTTTCTTTTTCTTTCCTTCTGCAAAGGGATACAGGGTGAGTAGTTAGTGATAGAAAAAAATAAAAGATCCACTTGCAATTTGAAAATCAACTTATGGTAATATCACATGATCCTCTACTAAACCAATACCACAAAGCAAATAGAGAGGAAAAGGACAAAAATACATGCACAAAAATATTTACAGCAGCTCTTTTTGTAATAGCAAAAAACTGGAAACTAAAGAGCAGTCCATCAGTTGGGGAATGGCTGAATGAATTATGGTATATGAATGTAATGCAATACTATTGTCCCATAAGAAATAGTGGTTTCAGTGAAACCAGTGAAGACTTTTATTAACTGATACAGAGTGAAGTGAGAACCAGGAGAACACTTCATACATCAACAATACTTTAAAAACAAATAGCTGTAAAAAAAACCAACTTATCAATTCAGTGACCAACCATGATTGCCGGGGACAATGAAAAAGCAAATTACTCATCACCTGACTGGGAGGTGATGGACTTGGAGCATAGAATTAGGCTTTTTTTTTTATGTGGCCAATATGGGAATTTGTGTATGTTTGTTACAAAAGTTTTCTTTTCTTTTCTTTTCTTTCAATGATGAGGGAAGGAAGGGAAGAAAAGAAAGTCAATTTTTGTTCATTGAAACATAATTAAAAAAAAAAACAAACCCTAAAACATTACATGATCCCTCCAAACACTCTTAATTCTCTAGGACAGTTGAAGACTGACTAAACTCATAGGATCAAGAAGGATGAACAGTGTCATTAAATTTAACAATAAAGAGATCATTGGAGACCTTAAAGAGAGCAGTTTTAATTGTTTGTTCAGTACAGAAGTCAAATTGCAAGAGGTTGAGAAGTGATAAGAAGGAGAGAAGTTGAGACAATGCATGTAGACAGCTTTTTCTACAAATTTAACCCTGAAAGGGAAAAAAGATATGATATCTTTAGGGGGCGGCTAGGTGGGGTAGTAAGAGCTCGGCCCCCAGAGTTGGGAGGACCCGGATTGGTTCCAGCCTCAGATACTTAACATCCACACACAAAAAAAACTGGCCATGTAGCCTTGGGCAAGTTACTTAACCCCAATTGCTTAAAAAAAAAAAAAAAAGATATCTTGAGGAGAGAGTAGGGTCTAATGAAGGTTTTTGTTTTTTTTTAAAGCTGGGGAGATGTTGGTGTCAGTGGATAAGGAGAGGTTGGAAAGAGAGAGGGAATGGTCGAAGAGTCAAACTCTTAGAGAAGATGAGAAGGTATGAGATCAAGAGCACAAGTGGAGGGATTGACATAGGCAAGGAGAAGGGTCACCCCATCCTCCATGACTGGAGCAAAACTGGAGAGACTGGAAAATGATATTTAGATATTTTCATCTTTGTATTTGTTTCCTAAATAATAGCAGAATGCCTGACACATAGTAGGTAATTAATAAATGCTTGTTGGTTGATTGAAAGGGGCACTGCAGTGTAATGGAAAGAGTATTATACTGGGACCTAACTTGCTTATCTCTCTTCAGTCTCAATTTTCTCATCTATAAATGGGTACAACAATTCCTCCTCCATATAGGCAAGGACAAAGTCCAGAGATTGGACCAGTCTAAGGTTAAGCAAGTAGTAGGTAACAAAGCCAGAATTTGAACCCAAATCTTGATTCCAAATCCTGTGATTTTTCCATTTTATAATACTTCCTCTCTGTGTGGTTACCACCCATGGTTATTGTAAGGATCAAGTGAGACAGTGTATAGGAAATGCTATGTAAACTGTGAAAATGTTTTAGAAATATCCATATGGTAGACAGCAGTTCTATTTTTGACCTGTGAATTGTTTGGGGAGCCCCAAATCCTGTGTTGACTCCATCTATGTGATAGCCATGCATTCATGACTTGTATTTTGCTTTTCTGCTTAAATTTACATTTTCCTCCAAATTAGTTTTTTCTTTACCTGACTTTCCCATCAGAGAAAGGTATAAATAGCTTCTTCTCCCCTACACTCCCCTTTGTTTCTCTGACCTAACACTATTTTCCTTTTCATGGATACCTTGTGCAAGGCCATCTAGCAAATACTTCAATTTGAAATAGGGACTAAGCTTCTTCCATTCTTCCATTTTCATTCAGTAAAAAAAAGCATAGCTATTGTCTGCACTTTTTTGCCTAGCCCCTAAGAGGCATAAAGAACTCTCCCCTGAGTGGAGTAGCCTTAGAACATGTAGTGCTTGAGTTGGTGGCTCTTATAGCTATTGAACATTCCTTTTTTGATGGGATCAGCCACGTAATCAGTAATCATGGATTTGGGGACTAGAGCAATGATGCAAGACTCCTTGGGTTGCTGGTCCAGGGACTGCAATGAACTTCACTTACTGTTTATAGGGTTACTGGTTGACATGTATTCTTGAGGTTCAAGTCGAGTTCAGGCCAGACCAGTGATTCAGAATCAGAGCTGGAACACAATGAAACACTTGTGCATCATAAGATTCAACAAAAACACACTTATATACAATAAGAAACTAAGGGGATGTAGATACCAAAAAGGATATATGCTTATGATTTATTCAAATAATAAATTTGCTCCTCTATTTTCTATGGTAACACTAGATCAGAAAGTTATCCCATTGGGCACTGGAAATTCTGTTAAATCTCTCATACACCAACCCTCCACAGGTCAAACTTTTTATGCCTCAAGTGATATGAAAATCACATCAAAGGTTCAAGCTCCATGGACAAACCAAATCCCCTGGATAGTCTTTTTTACCCCCTTAAAGTTCAGCTTTCCTAAAATAGATACCACTCCTACTATAGCCACCTTTTGGTTTCAAGATTCCTCAAATCTTCATAAGAACCTTCTACCACTCAGATGTCTTTAAGGATATTTCTAAAGACCTCTGGCCTAAGGGGGTTTGAGAAGCCTAGTTTAGGCAGCCCTGGAAGAAGAGCTTAAAATAAAGGGAAAAAAATGATAAAAACATCAAACTATAAGATAAATGAATATTGAAATAGGTGTTTGAAAAAAGTTCATGCATTGATCATAACCCTCAGGTTTGACTTAACGCTACAGATTGATAAAAATGTTAAAAGATGGTTGGAGGCAAAGATAAGCACATTAGTGCACTGTTAGTGGAACTGTGAACAAATAAAACTATTGTATTTTGTATTTATACAAAAAAGTTACTAAAATATCTATACCTTTGACCCAGAGATTCTAATGCAAGACTCATACCCCAATGAAGTAATTGATAAGAAGAACATTCTTATATATACCAAATATTTACAGCAGCATTTTTTTATGATAGCAAAGAGTTGAAAACATAGTAGATTTCCATCAATTGGGAGTGACTAAGAAAAAATTGGTACATGAATATAATGGAGCACTAGATTTGGAGTCAGGAAGACCTGAGTTCAAATTCTTCTGTGGCTGCTTACTAACTGTGTGAGCTTGTCAAATGACTTAACCCCTCTGAGTTTTTGTTTCTTCATCTGTAAAATGGAGAAAATAATAGCACCTACCTCATTGATAGATGAGGATCAAATGAGATAATAAACACTTTCAGGTTAGGTAAACCTGAAAGCATTACATAAGTGCTATATATTATTATTATTAATTATTATCATTATTACTATGTTGTAAGAAATGGTAGAGGGAAACTAGGTGGAGTGGTGGATAGAGTACCAGTCCTGGAATGAGAAAAACTCATCTTTCTGAGTTCAGTTCTGGCCTCAGACACTTACCAGCTGTGTGACCTGGGCAAGTCACTCAACCCTGTTTGTCTCAGTTTCCTCATCTGTAAAATGAGCTGGAAAAGGAAATGGCAAACCATTCCAGTATCTTTGCCAAGAAAACTCCAAAACTGGGTCACAAAGTGTTAGATGTGACTGAAAATGAACAACAACAAGAAATGTTCAATATGATGAATACAGAAAAGCATGGAAAGATTACATGGTCAGAACAACCACAAAACAATCAAAAGTGAATTTTGCAAAATTACAAAGAATAAGAATGGCTACCAAAAAGAGACCCAAGAAGACATTGCTATTCTTTTTTCTTTTTTTGCTTTTTGGAGGGCAATGGGGTTAAGTGACTTGCCCAAAGTCACACAGCTAGTAAGTGTGTCAAGTGTCTGAGGCCAGATTTGAACTCAGGTTCGCCTGACTCCAGGGTCAGTGCTCTATTCACTGCACCACCTAACTACCCCTAACATTGCTATTCTTACTACTTTGCAGAAATGGGAGGTCCATAGGGTGGCATATTGCACATATTTTCATATGTTGATTGGTTTTTGCTTATTTTTTATTTCTTCTTATTTTTTTCTTTAAAAAATATTATTTGTTATATGAAATGGCTCTTTGGGAGGGAGAAGAATATCTGGAGAAATTCTGATGACATAAACTACAAGCTATATTAACAAAAAATTATTAAAAACCAAACAAACACCAAACTTCAAACAATAGAATAGTCTTCTTTTATTAGAACAACCCAAGCACTGTGTGAGAAAACTTAGGCCTGTGCTGAATATTACTAGGGTTTCTCAATCTGGAGTTTGCATTTTTTTTTTGCCCAATATTTTGATAACTTTTTTCAGTAGAATTGGTTTCCTTTGCAATTCTATGCATTTTATTTTATATATTTAAATACATTATTCTGAGAAGGGATCCATAGGCATTGGCAGACTTTCAAAGATATCTATGAAACTAAAGAGGTTCAGAACCTCTGCCTTACACAGACTCAAGTCTAGATTCAAAGATTTGGTTGACTTGAAATGACCAGATAAGATGGAGTATCTTGGCAATATTCTAAATTTTAGCAGGGCAAAAGGATTTCCTGAAGGGCAGTTGAAATTCTACTAAGGTTTCTATACACCAACTCCCCACAAGAGACAAAGAAGCCACATCAATGTTTCAAGCCCTAGTCCCCTGGATCAACCAAATCCTGAAGATGTTTTCTTTGGCCCTTTAAAGGGAAACCAGCCCAGTTTACATAAAACCGATACCTCTTCCAGTATCACACCTTTGCATCTCTTCTGCAGTCACTTTCGCTACTTCTTAATTCTCTGATTGACTTGGGCATCAGGCTAGTATAACCAATGATGATGATGATGATAAAATGATGTTGATAACAATGATGAATTTTAAAGGCAAAGTAGGAGGCAATGCACGATCAACAGACCCTCCTAGTACTGCTCTAGAACTGAACAAGCTTTCTTATTACAGCCCACATCCAGACCCACAGCCCCATTACTGAACCAAAAGCAGACCAGTATCCAGAGTGAGGCTCTTGGGTCCTGATGAAAACAGTTGCTTTCTTTGTTACTTTCTAGTCTGAATTGTGTCACAATTTCTTCACAGGTAAATTGCCAAAGGTGTCCATGAAGAAAACGGTTAAGAACCCTTATGTTGGATGATCTCTGGGTTCTTTTCCAGCTCTAAGTCACAGGCTCCTATGAATGGGCAAAGAAAGATGGTCTTTCCCCACTCTAAATTCCTATTCCATATATCTGTATCACTTATTTTTTACACCTACCTAAGAACTTCCATCTCTAAGTCTGGGGCCCTATGAAACTCTTGACATTATGATAATGGGATCATAGTGTTATAAGTAGAAGAAGCCTCAGGGGTCATCTAGTCCTATCTTGCATTTTACAAATGAGAGAAGTGACCTACCCAAGGTCACACAGGTCATAAATAGCAGAGTTGGGACCAGAACTCAAGTTCTCCCAGAACCCTCCAGATCTAGCCCTTTTTATACTGTGCGGCATACCTAAGTATATGTGATGGGCTATTGGTAGTAACACTGGTGTCTCCTTTGGTATTACAAATCTGACTCTTTGTTCTATCAATCCGGAAAGAACCCAGGAGTCAGGACCTAATCCTTTCCCTGGGTTAGCTATTCACTTCCTGTGTGATTTTAAGCAAACCACTTTCTATTTATGTTTGTCTCTTTCTATGTTGAAGCTCCCCACAAGTAAGTGTTTATGAAACCCTCCTGATAGAGGCACCAGATAAGTGCATAGTGGCTGTGCTTTGAGAGGTCTCCCATAGATTGCGTCATGAGAATGGCTTCTACTGCCTAGAAGAAGGCTGCCTAAAGAGAAACAATGACTAGAAGTGTCTTGCTTCTCTAGGAAGCTAGTCTGTACACATGCATGCATACACACACACACACACACACACACACACACACACACACACATACACAGAACAAGGCCCTTGGGCCCCAAAATAATATGTCACCAAGTAACAAATCTGTTGAGCATCTCCCCCAGAGGTCCTTGGGATCTAGATGAAATGGGAAAAAAAAAAGACCAAAAACCATTGCTACTTTTTCTCTTGCTTAAACTCTAATAGGAAAACAAATATGAAATGTTTAGGGGTAAATTTGATAATCACAGGTGTTTTAATGTGAATATGGGTGAGTCTGACACTGTGTTCATAGTTCTGAAAAGTTGGTTTGGGTAAGTTTTTCAGAAGATGTAGATTGTGTACAGCTGAGATCATTGGATCAAAGGTAGCCATGGAATAATGGACTTAAGTGGTGCTGGAGTTAGGAAGACCTACATTTAAATCTGCTACACTTACTGGCTGTATGACCCTGGACAATCATACCTAGGCAACTATTTAAGGCTAGATCATTCAGAGGAGGTGCTAACCTGCATTGGTTGGAGGGAGTTTCCTTATGGGTAGTTCCTTCCATAAGATGAAATTCCAGGTCCAGTAAAACAAAACAAAACAAAACCTCACCCATGCTTAGCCATCTTTCACCCTAACAATAGTGATGCTTTAATGGTTGACATAAGGAAAACGATTTCTCTTAGGCTGTTGGATTGATTGACCCTACTCTTCCCCAAAACCATTTGAGTTTACCATGTGGAAAAACCTGATTGGCTGATATTACCAGCCCTGACACGAATGTCTTTAAAAATCATGGTCCCTATTTAGGGACGGTACATGGGGAGGTATACTTTTCTAGAAATAGCTCATCTGCATTATATTGAGTCCAGTTGAGTTTCTTGGTGGAGCTTTGTACAAAAATAGGCTGAGGGTGAGGGGACTGACTAATATCTCTGGCTTGAGTCACACAGTCCCATGGAATCAGTAACGCAGAAGGTTTATCTGAGTTTCTACGGAAGGAACTTAAGTTGTCTGTTCAACTTCCTCATGAGTCTTTGGTACTCTGAGCCATGCCATCTGAGAGAGTGGCAAACAGCTACTGGGTGGGTTCCATCAGTAGCTTTCAGGACGGCTAGGTGGAGTAAGAAGTAAAGGAGGGGTTAGTTCAGAGAAGAGCATGATCCTAAAATGTCCTGTGTCTTCATTTCTGCCTGCTAGCTCTAGGAAGTACTGGTACCCAGCTGAGGTTTCTTAATAATTTTAGACAGTTACTTGCATCTAGTCATAAAGGCTCTTTCAGGGCTTAGCGCCTTAAAATGACTGCCACTAGATCTGAGTGGGACTTCATCCCACTTGGGAGTCATTATATTACTAACTTAATACCTGACATCCAAATGGGCATAGGCTACCCCAAGGGACATATTAAAACCCAGGTGTTGTGAGAGAAATGACAAAACTCACTTTTCCCTCTTTAATTTAGCAAAATCTAGTTGGAGGTAGAGAAGGTAGCTGGGCCTGGAATCAGGAAGACCTGAGTTCAAATCTGACCTCAGACACTTCATGGGTGTGTGACTCTAGAGAAGTCACTTCACCCTTTTTTGCCTTGGTTCCTTATCTGTAAAATGAACTGGAGAATGAAATTGCAAAGCACTTCAGTGTCTTTGCCAAGAAAATCCAAATGGGGTCATGAAGAGTCGGATATGACCGAAATGACTGAATAACAACAATATTATCTCCACGAGGAAGAAGAGCACAATATTTCCTGGGGCTGGGATCCTCCTTCATTCCCACAGTGTCCTGTTGTCTCAACTTTCTAGGAAGGAAGTTAGGGATTAAGAGTGATATAATTCTGAGTCCCCAAGGAAGACCCCTTTTCTAGGTCACTGCCTCCCTAGACACAAAAATGTGGCTCATATACAGAAAAGGGATTGAGCAGGGTTATTCAGTAGATTTGCCATTCATTGGAATGGGGACATTTCAGGCACAGTGGTTGACACACTAGACTTGGAATCAGGACGACTCATCTTCCTGAGTTCAAATCTGGCCTCAGACATTTACTAGCTGTGTGACTCTGAGCAAGTCACTTAACTCTGTTTGCCTCAGTTCCTCATCTGTAAAAATGAGTTGGACAAGAAAATGGCAAATCGCTTCAGTATTTTTGCCAAGAAAACCCCAAATGGGGTTTATGAAGAGTCAGACATGACAGAAATGACTGAACAAAGTTGGAGGTGGGTGAGTGAGTATTGGAGAATCCAGGAGCTTTACAAATATTATCTCATTTCAGCCTTGCAACAACCCTGAGAGGTAGGTGTTTTTCATTATTGTCATTTTACAGTTGAGGAAACTGAGGCAAATAAAGATTAAGTGACTTGCCTAGGATCGCATTACTAATAGGTGTCTGAAGCTGGATTTGAACTCAAGTCTCCCTGACTCCTGGTCTGGTACTGTGCTGCCTAGCTTCTGCCTCAACTAAGTGTGGTTGCACATACTATTCTCTTAACTCTAATTGCTTGCCAGAAACCACAAGGTCCTATCCAACTCTAGACCTATAGTCCTCTGTTTTGGATTTTTTTTTGTGACTTGCCCAAGGTCACACAGCTAGCAAGTGTTAAGTGTCTGAGGCCGGATTTGAACTCAGGTCCTCCTGACTCCAGGGCCGATGCTCTATTCCCTGTGCCACCTAACCACCCCTTAGTCCTCTGTTTCTTGACTGTGATTCAGACAGAAAAAGCAGAGCTCAGATCCAAAATGGGCCACATAGCATAGTGGAAAGAGCAGAACATCTAACGTCAGAGGACATGTATTCAAATCTCACACATGATATTTATTCTCTGGGTGTGTGAGTCTCTTACTCTCCCTTGGCCTTATCTCCTTATGTGTAGTACGGAACTTAGACTGGATGGACTGTGGGCTCCTTTCCAGCTCTAGCTATATGACCCTATTCTGAACACTTGGGTATTGAGCCCTCTTTCTCTTTGTCACTTGTGGTGGCTCTGATGTGTGAATTCCTTTATGGCAACTGCCCTTCCCACCTTCTAAGAATCAGTACTTCACTGGCAAATTTAGAACAGTTACTCTACCTCCCCTGGCTCACTCAGTTCCAAGACATCCTGCTGGGCAGAAATAGTCACTCCCCCGTGTTTCACATCTTTCCTTTGACCCAATTGCCCAACATGTGAGGATTATAGACTCTCCCACAGTCATTTCCTACCATAAACTATCTTCAATTCTGTTTATCCTATATTGATATATATTAAAATATTGACTTCCTGCTTCTTAGAACAGTGCCTGGCACATAGTAGGGACTTGATAAACGTTTGTTGATTGATTGATTAATCCCTCCCCCCCCTGAAATGCAGCTTTAAGCTGATGGTGCCAATACATATGGAAGGCACAGTGGAGTCACAGGATTTAGAAGTGAAAAGTACCTTAGTTCAAACTTCTTATTATCTTAATGAAGAAATTGAGAATAAGTGGGTTACCCAAGATGGCCTAGGTGTTGACAGCAAAAGTAGGAGTCAAACTCAGATCTTCTGACCTAAATTGAATGCTCTTTCTATATGCCTACCATACCCATTGAGAGGGACTAGTAATTTAGTATCAACATTGCAATGAATGCCCTATGGCATCTACTTTAAATGTTACCTGAAATCATCTTGGGCAAAATCATGTCAGAGGTCATAGGAGATTATGCCAGTTTAGATCGCTCTCTCTCTCTTTCTCTCTCAGAAATGACTTGGTTATAGATTAATACTAAATTAATTAAAATTCCAACAAATGAGACTAAATCACAAAGTGCAGTATTCATATTTAGTTTTTTCTGTGATACCTTCCTTCTGTGTCAGCATTGACCAAAAACCCATTGTGCCAACTTGGCTAGTTCTCTATAGGGAACTCTTTCATAGAAGATGTAAAAATAAGGTCCATTTGGGGTTGTGAGAAGCCTATTGGTTTCAGTTCACATGAATTTGGGGCAAACATAACTAAAGGGTTGGCCTCTTATAAAATTTCAATCCTCAGGGTTTCAGTTTGACTTTGGAGTACATTTAAACCTGAAGAACAAAGCAAACCACACACACCCAGGTGAGTTTCATTGTCTAAACCATTGAAACTCATTTGGATCCACCCTCTAGTAAGGTAGCAGGAGTGTGTCTATACCTACATCCCAGGTCCTTAGCCTCCTATGTCTCTCACTCTCTACACTTAGACCCTGAAGACAGGGATGTAAAATATCTAGCAATTCATCACTTGGATTTCTTATGTCTATCTTCTGTTCCAGCCATAACTTCAAAAGGAGCATCCCAAGAAAAAGGTTATTTAGTCAGGGTTTTTCAGGCCATGGTCCATGTTTTCTTCGAAAGCAAAGTTCACAAGTGGAACTAGATTTGGGGCATTTTTGTGAACCTATTAAATTTCTGAATTCAGTTCCTCTCTTTTCTATTTCTAAATTATATTTTCATCTGCAACCTCTAATGACCCTTTTTTTCCCTAAGTATAATTTAGGACCAGGCCAGAAATCAAAAAGCACAAAATGTTGTCATATGAAGAAAATATAATACAGTTGATTCATCCTGATCCAGATAAGGAGCAGAAAAAACGTCTATGAATTTTCATTTTTGAATATAAAGGCTATATAGCTTCAAAAGGTCTAAAGAAAAAAAAAAGAATCACTTTGAGCACCCCTTAGCAAACCATGATTACAGAGTGAACACGAATGTATATTCAAATTGTGTGTTCAAATTGCCACACACATAATGCACAACTTATTAGCCTTTTAGAAAGACATTTCTTTTGAGACACGCTAGCAAACATCTAACAACCTATAGTTTCTTATTTTAAAAGTAACGTGATATAGTGGAAAAGAGTGCTCTACATAGAAGGCATAAGTTCTGGTTTTTGAATCCTGATCCCACTATTTATTAGCTGTGTGACCTTAAGTCAGTCATATCATTTCTCTGTAACTCAGTTTTCTCATCTGTAACATTAGGAAGCTGGATTAGAGAATCTGTAAAATACTTCCAGCTCTGATATTTTATGATTCTGCAATGTAAGAGGAAAGAAGTCTAAGGGCAGCAACCTGAGGGTGCCGATTCAGCACTCACCTCCTCTTAGTGACATGATCTTAAACTATGCCTTGTTGGCATGACAAACCCATAGAATATTTGGGGAAAAGCATTTTCCCTTCCCACCTTATTGACTCCTTGTAGGACCATTCCATGTGTTCCTAAAGGTGACAGTGTTAGATGAAGTTGCTGGCAGATTTCAGCTGAGAAAGAGCTTCTCATGTGCTCTGGGCCCCTCAGCTGCTTACTCACTCAGTCACTCCCTCACTCTGATGACTGATGTTGGATGACTAGAGAAAATTGCTGATTATATTCATTTTGATACCAGTATAACCTATACGTGGGAGGGTGAGATTTTAAAATATATACATATATGCAATGTACCTATGTATGTATATGACACAATCTTACCACTGGGACCCATGATTAGCAAGATGGTAGAGTGGTTACTATAGCAAACTTCAGCTTCAAAAACAGATATTGAGTAACTAAAGTTCAATCCAAAAGATAAGAAGATAAAAACACCAAGTAAGGTAAAAACCTCACTAACAAAACATCAGATGACTATCCTCACCTCTCAACTTATTTGGCATGGTGGCAAGGAGGCAAGGAGACTGAGGACATATAACATTAAGGGAGGTGGAGTCTATGTAGAAGAAGAAGATGTAAAAGCTAAAGAGTATAGAGGGAAACCAGAGACAAGTAACTAGGAATACAAAAGAAAGAGTGAAAGGCTATAAGGTCAAGGAATAAAGTCTAAATAAAAATCTAGCTTTCGTGCAGAAAGAACAACAGAGAGAGAATCATGAAGACAGGAGGAAAAATGATTGAAAATGCAGAAAGAGACCAGGTCACAATGATTAAGGAAACAATGAAAGAAAAGGAACCAAGGTTTCCTGATGTAAAAAAGAAAATCCTGTGATTTCTCCAGAGATCATGGAGCAACAAGACATGTTAGTATATTTCAAAAGATATTTTTAAAATAAGTTAGTTAGAAGGAAATTACATTAGAAATTGCACTTTAAATGAAGAATTTAAAAACACCAATAGCAGGGCAGGAGAATAATAAATATTATGGACAATCTCTTTCTGAAAGTAGAGGCTCTGAGGGAGAGAATGATAGATGTGGAAAATGGGAATACAAAAGTTGAAGAAAATTTGACAGAAGAGAAAAAGGGCAACAACTTGAAAAGAACATGTGCACTCTGCAAAAATCAAAGCAAATGGCCTTGAAAATAAGCAAAGAGAGGTAACCTAAGGTTCACAAGTCTCCCAGAAGAACATGATACATCAAAAAACTAGAATGCCATATGACAGGAAACAGTGCAAGTAAACTGCCCAGAACTTTTGAATATGGAGCACAAAGTACTGATTGATCAGGATCACCAGGGAAAATTCCAAGGCATATAATGATTAAATTTGTATTTTTTTTAAAGCAATCAGGGTTAAGTAACTTACACAAGGTTACACGGCCAGGTGTTTCTGGGTGGATGCTAAGTGTCTGAGCCCGGATTTGATCCCCAGGTTGTCCCGACACTGAAGCCAGTGCTCTTACTAGCTTTGCTACCTGGCTGCCCCTATAATGATTAAATTTTACAATTTCAATAGCAAACAGCAAATTTTGAAAAGACCCAGAAGAAAGAGCTTCTGCTATGAAATAATGTCATTCATGTAGTGCAGGAATACCTCATAGGCAATAGAATCACAGAAAACAATGGAGAAGTATATGAGGAGGTGCTTAATAAATTATATTCCAAAAATCAAAGGAGTTTAAACTACAACCTACTGTAACACACCCTGAAAAGCTGAGCCTGATCATGAATGAAAAAAGATGACCCTTCAAGTAAAGAAAGGTATTTGAAATCTTGGGGGAACAAAAGATAAATGATCAGAATAAAGGGAAATCTTGCATTGGAATTGGAAAAGAATAAATGCCCAAAAGAGTGTTAGAATGTAAAAAGTCACTAATGGGGGGGCAGAGTCAAGATGGCAGAGTAGAAGTGGGTCCTCCCCACAGCTCCTGGCTTCCACCTTCCCCAATTCATATAAAAGGGGACTCTAAACAAACTTTGGAGCTACAGAATCCACAAAATGATACAGAGAAGCTAACCTTCCACTGAGGACAGCCCAGCAGGCCAGCAGGAATCAGCCAGCGCAGTGCTCTGGGAGCTGAGCCCAGCCCCAGGGCGGGCCTGACCAGGCACCAGCTGGAGGGACTCCAGATCCCCAGCAGCTGTAGTCTTTTCCAGATTTATCAACACATAGATGTGAAGGACAAAGTGAGAGGTCAGTGCAGTATGGACTTTGGGACCCAGCAGTTGGGAGTGCCTTGGCTTTTGCCCCTAGGGCAAGAAGCCGCTGAAGGCTGTGGTGCAGCCACTGCTGCCATGTGGCAGCTTCAGCTCCTGGCCTGCAGAGTGTAAGGGGACCAAGTGACCAGTCTGAGGGGTAATCGCTCTTGCTTTAACCTGCTTGGATCTGGATTGCAGTCTAGGGTGGAGGTCCTGGGGTGTGTGTCCAGCTTGCCAGAGCGTGTGGAGGCTTCAGCAAGGGCTCCCAACTAATACCTCTGGCAGCTGAGAAAACCCCAGCATTTGGGACAGAAGCTCCCCTGTCTGGTAGCAGAGTGCTACTGTGGCAAAAAACCCAAAAGTCAAATAATTGAGTGGCAACATGCCTAGGCAAAGGAAACAAAGCAAACAGAAGAACCCAACATTAGACTCCTTTTTGGAGGACAAAAAGGATCAAAGCATGGAACAGGAGGAAGACAGGGAAGTCAGAACTCCTGCACCAAAAACATCAAAGGAAAATATGAGCTGGTTACAAGCCATAGAGGAAATTAAGAAGCAAATAAGAGAAGTGGAGGAAAAATTGGGAAGAGAAATGAGAACAATGAAAGAAAATTACGAAATGAGAGTCAACAGCCTGACTGAGGAAAATAATACCTTAAAAAACAGACTGACTCAAATGGCAAAAGAGGCTCAAAAAGGCAATGAGGAGAAGAATGCCTGAAAAAGCCAAATTTGCCAGATGGAAAAAGAATCTCAAAAGCTCAGTGAGGAGAATCATTGCATCAGAATTAGATTGGAGCAAATGGAAGCTAATGACTTTATGAGAAATCAAGATGCTGTTAAACAGATCCAAACAAATGAAAGAATAGAAGGCAATGTGAAATATCTCATGGGAAAAACCACTGACCTGGAAAATAGATCCAGGAGAGAGAATTTAAAAATTATTGGACTACCTGAAAGCCATGATCAAAGAAAGAACCTATAAATCATCCTTCAAGAAATTCTCAAGGAAAACTGTCCTGATGTTTTAGAACCAGAGGGCAAAATAGAGCTTGAAAGAATCTACCGATCACCTTGTGGAAAAGATCCCCAAAAGAAAACTCCTAGGAATATTACAGCCAGGTTCCAAAATTCCCAGATTAAGGAGAGAATATTACAAGTATCAAGAAAGAAACAATTTGAATATTGTGAAAACACAATCAGGATAACCCAGGATCTGGCAGCTTCTACACTGAGGCATCAAAGGGCTTGGAATATGATATTTCAGAGGGCAAAGGAGCTGGGATTAAAACCAAGAATCACCTACCCAGCAAAACTGAGTATCATGTTTCAGGGGAAAATATGGTCATTCAGTGTAATAGAGGACTTTCAAGCATTCTTGCTGAAAAAACCAGAGTTGAATAGAAAATTCACATTCAGATACAAGAAGCAAGAGAAGCATGAGAAGGTAAACAGGAAAAAGAAACCATAAGGAACTTATCAGATTTGAACTATTAACATTCCTACATGGAAAAATGATCATTGTAACTGATTAAACTTTTTTCAGTATGAAAATAGTTGGAGGGAATATATATCGTGTTTCCCCGATAATAAGACACTGTCTTATTATTTCTTTTGGACAGAAAAAACACCAGAGGGCTTATTTTCAGGGGAGGGCTTATTTTAATGAACATTGACAGCAATTTTAATAAACAGGTAAATGTGAACAAAAAAAGGTACCTTTATTCAATAAGCAAATCACTGAGGAAGAACAGGATGATGCGCTCACTGCTGCAGCTCTGATTGGATGCAGCTTGGAGCGCAGCATGCGTTTCACGGGGGAGGGGGGGGGGGGCGGTGCATACAGAGGGTACCGTAATGTAGCGTGTAGCACAGGGGATCACCTTCACTACAGTAGCAATCTCAATAGGGTTTATTTTCAGGGGAGGGCTTATTTTAGAGGAATCTTACACAGTACGGGGAGGGCTTATTTTTGGGATAGGTCTTATTATTGGGGAAACACGGTATACATATATATATGTATATGTATGTATATATGTCTATATCAGAGGGTATATGGGCATATGAATACATATGTGAATGTGTGTATATATGTTTACAGGTAGACATAGATAGAGGGCACAGGACCAATTTAATAGGAAGGGATGATACTTAAAAGATGAAATAAAGAGGTGAGAGAGGAATATAATGAGAGGAGATGGGGAGAGACAGAATGGGGTAAATTATCCCATATAGAAGAGGCAAGGGAAAATGGTTACAAGGGAGGGGAAGAATAGGAAGGCAAAAGGGAATGGGTCAAACTTATTCTCATTGAATTTGGCTCATGGAGGGAATGAAATACACACTAAATAGGGTATCTCACCCTACAGGAGAGTAAGGGGGAAGGGGATGAGAGGGGGGGAAGATGGAATGGAAGGCAGGCTGGGGGGGAGGGAAGTTGGAAGCACCCATTTTTGAAAAGGGACAGGATCAAAGTAGAGAATAGAACTAGTGGGAGGTGGGATAGGAGGGAGGGAAATATAGTCAGTGTTTTACAATATATCAACTATGTTAATGTTTCTCATGAGCTACACATGTACAACCTATACTGAACTGCTTATCTTTCCAGTAAGGGCGGGTGACAAGGGAGGAAGGGAATGAATCTGAAATTCAAAGTTTCAATATCAAATGTCTAAATATATATTATTATTAATAATACTATTTTACATGTAATTGGGAAAGAAAATATACAGGCAATGGGGCATAGAGATCCATCATGCCCTACTGGAAAAGTCAAAGGGGGTATGAGAGAAAATATGGGAGATAGCAGATTGGAGGAGGGGATATACTGTGGGACTGCTATTTTGGGGTGGTGTGTAGGTGAAAAATGGGGAGAAAATGTGTAACTCAAAATCTGGCAGAAATGAATGATGTAAATCAGAAGTTAATAGAGCATTTGAAAAATGGAAAAAAAAAATAAGTCTAACGGAGAGAGACCTGCTGCCTGAGGTGGTCAAACCAGAGGACCTCTCCTCCACTGACCCACCAAATCTGAGAAAGTGTCATCCAGAAACTTTCATGCATAATGACAAGGTCTACCATCTTGAAAAAAATTAAATTAAAAAATTTATTGTTCAAAATTTACAAAACTAAATAAGCATAAATGGAAATTAAACTTTCAAATGATTTTTTGCAAGTTTTTTTTTTAGAATTTATACTTTTGAAGTTATTAAAACTTAAAACTATATCAAGACTTTTGGAACATCCTATATAATCCTCTTTTCTGTCTTTTTATGTTGAAATGTTCATGTTTATTGCATATTAATTTCATAATAAAAAGAAAATCTTATTTAAAAAAATAGAATGTAAAAATTCTTTTCCCTCTCCTCATTCCCCTCCTCCCATAGCCAGAGGAAGAGATGTCTATGGTAAAAGGTAGAGGGATTACCTGGGGAGAATTAGTACATCAGGAAAATATCTTCTCCAAGAAGAGACTGCATCCCTCAAGACTACATCACATCCCAGGAAAAAGGATTTTGAGTCCCAAAGGCATTTAGTAACCACAGTGGTAAAACAGACATAGGACAATGAGTGGTCTTAGAAGTGAATTATCATGATGAGAATAGGCTCAGAATGCAGAGTAACTTCTGCTTCCTTTGTGAAATGATGTTTCTAAGAATTAGATATAATGGAAAATAAAGGGGACAGGAATGGGTTAAGATTCACAAGTGTAGTAACAGAAATGGAATAGAGGGGGAAATTCAAATTTGGCACTTCAGAACCTCTACCCATATCAAGAACTCAGAGAGAATTAAAAGGAATAAGTAAGAGGGTAAGTAGCCCATAACATGGAGAAAATAATTAAGAAATGACTAGAATGGGAGAGAAATAAGAAAGAAGATTTTTAAAAGGGAGTGTTGCAAGGGTGGAGATTTTTTTTATCACCTTAGCTGGACAGAAAAACAGAAGGGTCCAAAGGAAGATAAAGAAAAGACAAAGAAACAAAAAAACCTCAAACAATTTAAATAAATTCAGAGAACATTGGTTAGAAGAGACAAATAGGAGAGGAAAGGGAGAGTTTCTAGGAATAGACTGGCATCTAAGTAGGGTAAGTAAAATTAATCTCAGGGACAGAGAAAAGGGATTAAAATCAATACAAAAGAAATAAATGGAGGAAAACATGAACCTGATAATCATAACCTGAAGAGTGAATAGATTTAACAGTACAATTAAATTAAAGATAGTGGTGGGATGGACAAGAAAATAAATCCTAGTAATCTGCTGCACACAAGCAACATATCTAAAAATAAGGATATATACAAAATGAAAATGAGACAATGGATAAAATTTACTATTCATCAAGCAATTTCCCAAAAGAAGGAGTTGGGATTATGCAAATCAGACAAAGAAAAAGTAAAAAAAAAATCATAATGTCAAGAGAAATAAATAAGGCAAATATATTATACTTAAAGGTAGCATAGGCAATGAAACAATATCATTGCTAAATATATGTCTTTGCATACATGTGTGTGAAATAGAAATTTATAAAGAAAAAGTTAACTGAATTTTAAAACTACCAAGAGAGTAACATGACAGTTTTAGGAGACTTTAAAATTCCTTTCTTAGAACTGGATAAATCTAGACCAACAGATGATAGATGGATGGATAGATAGATAGATAGATAGATAGATAGATAGATAGATAGATAGACAGACAGACAGACAGACACAGGCAGACAGACAGACAGACAGACAGACAGACAGACAGACAGACAGATAGATAGATAGATAGATAGATAGATAGATAGATAGATAGATAGATAGATAGGTAGGTAGGTAGGTAGGTAGGTAGGTAGGTAGGTAGGTAGATAAATAGATAAACAGAAGAAAATATAAACCTGATTTATAGCAGCTCTTTTTGCAGTGGCCAAGAATTGGAAATTGAGAGGATGCCCATCAATTGGGGAATGACTGAACAAGTTGTGGTATATGAATGTAATGGAATACTATTCTTCCATAAGAAATTTCCACAAGAAATGAGCAGGTAGAATTCAGAAAAACCTGGAAAGATTTACATGAATTAATAATGCTGAATGAAGTGAGCAGAACCAGAAGAACATTGTACACAGTAACAGCAACATTGTGTGATCCCCAACTTTGATAGACTTAACTCTTCTCAGCAATACAAAGATAAGACAATTCCAAAAGACTCATGATGGAAAATGCTATCTGTATCCAGAGAAAGAACTGAATATAGATTGAAGCATACTATTCTCTTTCTCTCTCTTTTTGTTTCTTCTTTCTCATGTTTTTCCCCCGCTTTGGTTCTAATTCTTCCTTACAACATGACGAATGTGGAAATATATTTAATGTGATTGTATGTGCATAGTCAATATCAGATTGCATACTGCCTTGGGGAGAGGGAAGTGGAGGGAGGGAAAGAAAATTTTTCAAAATCCTATAAAAATGAATTTTGAAAACTAAAAACAAATAAATATTTTTTAAAAAAACAAAATGTAAGCCTGAACAAATTATTAGAGAAGTTAGAGCTGGAAGATCTATGTCAACTTTTTGTTTTTGTTTTCAAAATTTTATTTCAGATTCAACACCAGAACACAAATACAGAATAAAGAAATAAAAACATAACATAAACTTAAGTATTAGAACTTAAATATAAAGTTAGGAAAAAGCATATTATGTTATTATAGAAATGTGTTTTATTCCATAAATTACAAATAAAACAAATTTTTAAAAAAAGAATTCCCCACATGACTGGTAGTTTTTGTTGCATGTTATCCTACAATCAAGCCCAAAGATGCTAGAATTTAAAGATGAAACGGAACTTAGAAATCCTCTAATAAAGTCCCTCAATTTATAGATGAAGAAACTGAAGTATTAGTTGTATCACTCTTCCATTTCATTCTTTTCTTCTGGTCACTTTTTGTGATCAATCAAGCATCCTCCTTTCCCTCTCTTAGTCCACTATTCTCTCCAAAGAAAACAAGCCTTTTCAATTTTACTCTTTAATTCTGACAACATCCTTATACAGGGAATAATCTAATAAAAGCAGTTTGTGTCGAGTTATTTTCAGTTTACAAAGTGCTTTCCTAGCAACAACCTCATGATGAGGTAACTGAGACTCAGAGATTTGGTTTGCTCTGCTTAGCCCCAGATGTTAGAACAAGGAGCAGTGGGGGGAAACTCAAAAGAGCCAGATTAGTGAACAATATAAGAAAAAATACCTTCCAAAAAATCAGAGTTATCCAATGGTGGAGAGGAGGGAGAGGGAAGGTAAATTTGGATGGCCAGAAACTGCCCAGTTAACTTGGGATTTACTGGCTAGATTCTTTCCTTCCTTTCTTCTTCCCTCCCTTTCTCCTTTCCTCTTTCCTTCTTTCTTTCTTTCTTTCTTTCTTTCTTTCTT
>NW_027186390.1:11253028-11289896 GCF_028583685.1 Petaurus breviceps papuanus
CTTTCTTTCTTTCTTTCTTTCTTTCTTTCTTTCTTTCTTTCTTTCTTTCTTTCTTTCTTTCTTTCTTTCTTTCCTTCCTTCCTTCCTTCCTTCCTTCCTTCCTTCCTTCCTTCCTTCCTTCCTTCCTTCCTTCTTTCCTTCCTTTCTCTTTCCTTCCTGTCTATCTTTTCTCTCTAGACCAGACTTTTAACCCATATGTCATCTTTTGAATGAAAATATTGGATTACATACATGTTTCTTAGCAGCCCATGATATCTTCACAAAAAAATGGAACATAAGCTAGTGTAAAAATTACAATGAAATGTAATAAATCATAAATATTAAATACATTCTTTCCAAATCCATAATGCAGTAAAAGAATAACTAATACAGGGAACAGAAACCAAAGATAAAGGACCAAATGGGAAGTACCATCACCAATAATGATTGAATCAAAGAATAATTTATAGAAATAATAATTGTATGAAAAAGAACAATAATGAGATAACAATGGAGAAATTCTGGAATATAGTTGTACCAGTATTTAACGGGGAAAAAGCTATGTCTGAAAACACTGGGATAGGCACTGGACCTGTAATTTCACTGGCATAGAGAAATGCCTCTACCAAAGCAGGCTGGGACCTTTTCTACAACTAATCATCTTAGAGAATTGCCAAGAACACTGAGAAGTTAAATAACTTGCCTGGAGCCACAAAGCCATTAAGGTCAGACATGAACCCAAATCTTCCTGTTTCCAAGGTTTGTGCTCTTTCCACCATGGAACACTGCCTCTTTAAAGTTAATGCCTTGTTAATGTATGAAAACATACATCGACAAAATAGGAAAAGAGAGGATTAATGAGTTGAATATTCAATTTTAAAAGCTAGAAAATGAACGCATAAACCCAAAATAAGCATGAAAGAAAAAAACTTGAAAATTAGAGGAAAAACAGATGAAATTTTTAAAAAAGACTATAGAAATAAACAAAAGCAAGAGATGGTTCTTTGAAAAGATGAACAATATTGATAAGTCTTTAGCTAAACTAACAGAAAAAATAAATGGAGGAGAAAGTCTAATTACAAAAAAAAATTTGAATCACAAAGAAACAAAAAGAATGATGAGGATCTGGTATACACAATCATATGTTAACAAATGGAGAATATGATACAAGTAGGTCATTATCTACAAATACATAAACTATCCAAATTAATGGAATAGGGACTAGAGATCTTAAAGAACTATAACTTAGAAAATGAAATTGAAAAAGCTCTTTAAAAAAACCAACAGGGGGAATCAGTGGAAGAGCTGGAATATGTACCCAAGAACCAATGGTTTTATTCAGTCTGTCCCATGATGCTTGGGAATCTATGTTCTGCAGTGATGTTTTTGGGAGATGGAATTCTGCCTTTTAGGTATGTGTACTCAGAAGCAATCATTTTCTAAGGCCTCCAGAGGTTTCCCTAAGATAGGACAAATGAAGGTGATCACTTAGGAACCTGAAGGTACTTTGGGGGCCTCTGCTCCATGGAGACCGGGAGGCTGATTGGTGATTTGGGGAGGCTCTGAGCATGGTAATTAAGAAAATGGTGTCTTCCTACATGGGCTAAAATTAAAAGATACTGTGTCATTATCTTTGTATCCTTTGGATGCCCAATACAAATTTACAAGTAGCCCATGTCCTCTCTTGCTCAGTCTAACCACCACCAAAGAATTTTGAATGATTGCCTGGTGACAACGCTCCTTGTCCTTTCCCAGACACTTCACAGGCTGCATATCACCATTTTGTGACATCTCTTTTTCTTCTCCTCCTCCTTAGTGATGCCCCTGGTGGCTCATTTTAATCCAAGTTTGTCTTTGTGACATGGAGCAGGGGATTACACAATGGCTCTTGTCTAGGTCCTATGTCCCTGAAGGTGGCCCCTTAGGGCAACTAATGAAGGATGTTATCTGATGCTTAAATTGTTACTTTATGGTGGGCTTAGTTATAACTCCCCCCCCCCCTTTTTTTAAGCAATTGGGGTTAAGTAATTTGCCCAAGGTTACACAGCCAGTTTTTTTTCTGTGTGGGTGTTAAGCATCTGGAACCTATCCCGGGTCCTCCTGACTCTGGGGCTGGCGTTCTTACTCACTGTGCCACCTAGCCGCCCCTATAACTCCCTTTTGATATCATAGTGAGTGAATTTGCCCCCACACAATTCATCAGGAGTTGCTTTGGTAAGCAATGTTAACTGTTTTGTTTAATTTAGAATTCATTAATCCTACTCTTCAGAGACTTCAGATAAGGTTAATGGAGATATTGGGCTTATTTCATTTTCTAGAATGTTAACTTTTTATGAGAGAAGGCAAGTGTCTTGTTTCCTCTACCCATTAAAAAAAAAAGTTCTTTTAGCCTAAATCTGTGACTCCTTTATTTGGCAAGTGTGGGCACTCCCTCCACCAAAGCAGGTCAGCAACTTCGGTATTAAAAGGTAAAATAATTTGTCCATGGTCACATAGCCAGATGTATCAAGGCAGGATATCCCATGCTGCCTTTCAGGAAAAAATAGCAATAACCACTTTTACAAAAAAAAAAACAACTCTCCTGAGTGACTTGATTATTTTCCTTTGTCTGACTCATTTTCTTTCCACCTCTCTTTTTCATTTGGTGACTAAAGATGTCATAGTGCAGAACAGAGAAAAATGGAGAAACTGCATGGTTATATAGCTGTCTCCCCTTCCCCATGACATTGAATGGCCCTCCTACACATTCATATGCTTTAAGAACATATGATATATTTAGTTATATTACTCGTTTTCTTTCCAACTCTCAGTTTCATTTTGGGGTTGAAGATGTCACAGTGTGGAATAGTAAGAAATGGAGAAACTACATGGTTATATAACTGCCTTCCCTTCTCCATGAGGTTGAGTGGATCTCATGATCAGATGCTTTAAAAACATGACATATATAATTATATTCCAAGTGGAAAATTAGACTTCGGTTTATTAGTTAGTTGGGGTTAAGGAACAAATTCCTTGATTCAGAAGGCTATATGGAAGGAAAATTGCTGATGAAAAGAGAATCCCTACATAAGATCTCCCTGACAGAGGTCCCTCAAAAAAGTGGAATTTCTAAGAAGTGGTTTTGATCTATAAAAGCTGCAAAAGCTTTGTGGTTTTGAAGAGGGTACCCACTAAGAGGGTTAGGGTTGCTTGGAGACCCCAAAATACCAACACTCCAGGTCCTGCCGAATGAATTCAACTCAAGTCTTCTCAGGCAAAGAAAAGTAAAATGTTCAGTTTGCATTGGACACAGAGTAAGTCTGTGCTAGGTCATTCTACAGCACTCACTATTCTATGGCATTCTATGGTGCTCTCACAAACATGAAGACAGAATGGGATCTTATATACAGAAGGTTGTGGGAGGAATCTAGGGGTGGTCTAGGGGAGGAGTTTGGGGAGGGTCTTCAGGAGGAGTTAATGAGGTCAATGAGTGATTAATCGTGGGAGGTTGCTAGAGGCTGTAGCCCACAATGGCGGGCTAGGCCAGTTCAAGGGTGTATTGATATTTTGATTGGCTCAGGGGTGGGAAGTAGATGAATAATGGCACGCTAGGCTAGTAGCTAGGCTAGAGTTAGTAGTTAGTAACTAGGCTAGAGGTCTGGGCCCAGCCACAGTGTAAGGCTTATTGCCTCATGCAAATGCCTCATCAAATGAGATGATTTAATCAAGAGTCCAAGGGAGGTTCCCAGAGCCTGTACCTCCAGGACTCAAGGAGAGCTCGGAGGGGGCTCCCAGAGCCCATCCCTCATCAGTTTGTTGTTGTTTTTGTTTTTAATGAAATGGACAACTTCTGCTTTAGTTTGGAGACGCTGAAGTGTCTCTAGGCGTATTTCTCTTCCACCATATATTAAAAAGTTTATTCATCTTTCTCCAGAATTTTCATAGCATGCTATATGTCTAAAGCAGCCTCTTCTTAAGATCTTACTTAAGGAGTAGCTATGTTTTTGGGGGTGTGAATTCATAGTAACCCTGAATTTTAGACCTGTAAGGGATCATTGATAAGACAAATTGTGACCAGAGATGAGGTGAATTACCCAAGGTGACATGACTTCTTAGGGACACAGCTGGGACTCATTTATAGGTTTATTATGTCATGTTGCCTCCTATTTCAGCCTGCTTGGCCAATGAAGCCTTTCAAAGCATGCTTTTCAGGTAACATTTTCTAAACCTAGATCCTTCTAACTAGTTTTTGAAGCATTGCTATCTTTGGTTTCATTTCCTAGATTCTGACTTAAAGCCAAGTCCACAACTCTATAAACGTTTATTTGTTATTTAGCAAGAACGAATAGGAGCACTAATTCTACTGGAATGGGGAACAAGTTTCTTTTTTTGTTTGTTTATAAAGCAATCGGGGTTAAGTAACTTGCTCAAGGTTACACGGCCAGGTGTTTCTGGGTGGGTGCTAAGTGTCTGAGCCCAGGATGGGATTCGATCTCCAGGTCTTCTCAACACTGGAGCTGGTGCTCTTACTCGCTGTGCTACCTGGCCGCTCCAGGGACCAACTTTCAAGACATTTTGAGAGGTCACTAAAGTTGGACTAAGGCATATGTTTAATAACCAAGACAGGCCATCAGCATCCTCCTGTATTAGCATATAATTCTATTTGGTGGGAAACAGGTGTGAAATGGAAATGAAGACAAGGGTGACCAAAGAGCCTTTGTACTAGTGAGTAGCTAGTTGGTTTAGAAAGGTTAAGGCCTATATTTGACTCTCACTTCCTCTTAACTGGGGATGTGCTTCCCATTAATTGTAAAGATAGAGAGGTCTGGTTTCTTTGCTCCCATTTATTTAGTTATTTATTTTTCTCTGCTCCCACCCTTGTTGTCCTCCCAGTCCTTCTCTGCCTCCAAACTCTTAGGGAAGTTTTCAGTGCTCAAACTTTTTCACTTAGCGATGCTATCTTCTCATCTCATCTGCCTATTACCAAGAAGAAAGAGTGTGGGAATGGGGCTGCAAGGCCAAGAAAGGGAGGTTTAGCCTTCAGAACTTCTACTTAACACTACTTTGAACCCCTGAGAATCTAAAGCCCCCAAAGTGAGAAACTTTGCTCCTGGGATTCTCATATATGACAGGATTACAAGAAATCAAGTCATCATCTTTATATCTCTTGTGCTATGCATGCATTAAACCAGACGAAGATCTGGTTTATGATGTCATAAATGAGGGTCCTAGAGCAAGATTTCTCACTATGGGAAAGAAGGTAGTTTCATATAATGGCTTAGTTTCCATTCCACTTTCTTCCACTCTATAGACCCCTGGTTGGAAAATGAGAGCTGGAAGACAGAGTCATCATGGGGGGGTTAGGGTTAGTCTTGGAGACTGTAAGATTGTGTACTTGTTAGAACAGTTTCCAATGCAAAGATAAGCAGGAGAAAGGCTGAGACCAGAAGAACACTAGAAATATACTTCCCAATTTTGGTTCAAATTCTTACTTACCTTATATGAGATTTCTTTAAGGCTTGTCTAATTAGGCAAGCTTTGCACCACTCAGTGATTGAGCACACAAGTTTTCTAGAGATGGATAGATAATATAGATGTATTATTTACATTCACACAGAGGTCCAAAAAAGTGGTGTAAGATCTCAAGATCTCTCTGAAGAACTTTGGTATTCATATCACAACTATCAGATTGGCTAACATGACAAAACAGGAAAATGGTAAATGTGGGAGAAGATATGGGAAAACTGGAACACTAATGCATTGCTGGTAGAGTTGTGAATTGGTCTGGCCTTTCTGGAGAACAATTTGGAACTATGTCCAAAAAACTATAAAACTGTGCATGCCCAAAGACCCAGCAATACCACTTCTTGGTCTGTATCCCAAAAAGACCATTAAAACGGGAAAAGAACCCACCACAAAAATATTTATAGTAGCTCTTTTCATAGTGGCCAAGAATTGGAAATTGAGGGGATACTCATCAATTGGGGAATGGCTAAACAAGTGTGGTATATGAATGTAATGGAATACTATTGTTCTATAAGAAATGATGAGCAAGTGGACTTCAGAAAAACCTAGAAAGATTTACATGAGCTAATGCTGAATGGTGAGCAGAACCAGGAGATCATTGTACACAGCAACAGCAACGTTGTGTGATGACCAACTTTGATAGACTTAATTCTTCTCAGCAATACAAGGATCCAAGATAATTAAAAAAAACTCATGATGGAAAATGCTGACCACATTCAGAGAAAGAACTATGGAGTCTGAATACAGATCGAAGCATACTATTTTTTTTTCTCTCTCTCTCTCTCCTTTTGTTTCTTCCTTCTCATAGTGCTTCCCTTTGGTTCTAATTCTTCTTTACAATATGGCAAATGTGGAAATATGTTTAATATGATTGTACATATGTAACCAATATCAGATTGTATACTGTCTTGGACAGAGGGGACTGGAAGAAGGGGGAGAAAATTTAGAACTCAAAATCTTATAGAAGTGAATATTGTGGGGTGGCTAGGTGGCACAGTGAATAGAGCACTGGCCCTGAAGTCAGGAGGACCTGAGTTTAAATCTGGCCTCAGACACTTAACACAAAACTAGCTGTGTGATCTTGGGCAAGTCACTTAACCCCAACTGCCCTCCAAAAAGCAAAAAAAGAAAGTGACTATTAAAAACTCAAAACAAATAATAAAATTTAAAAGCATTTTAAAAAAGAACTTTGGTATTGATTGTGAAACACAGGAGCTGGCATAGCCCAACATGGTATACCCACATCAAAGAAGGTGCTGTGCTGTATGAGCAAAGCAGAATTGCAGTAACTCAAAAGGAGATGGGCAAATTTAGAGGCATCTTCATCCCAAATGTTTGTATGGAATATTTGTGCTTGACCTATGGTAGAGCCTTTTGAGCTCCTATGGATCTGATCAACCATGGCTGGACACATTATACCTCGATCCTGACATCATCATGTCATTTTGGTCTTCTCTGAGCACAAAGGACAACAAGAATAATATGGACACACCTTACAATATGCTGTTGTTGAGCTGTTAGGAACATTATTGATCATCCAGTTGTAAATCAACAAGCATTTACTAAATGCCTATGTGCTATCATAGCATTTTGCTAGGTGCTAAGGATATGAAGAGAACTCACATCTCCTGACACCCAGACCAAAGCTCTTTCATTTCACCAAGTCATACATAGATTAGTTGCTAAGGGCCAATAACTTCCTTTGCTCATGATATTCATCCAAAGTACATTACACTTATTTTGGGGGAAACTTCGAGTCATCAGTACTAGATTTACACTGCTCATCCACCTTTAGTGTCCGCCTTTCACTCAATTCTCACCTGAGGCTCCAGAAAGCTGTAGTATACACCAATCAAATTAGCAGACTTCAAAGTAGAGTCATCTCCTAAGGTGGGCAGGGCAGTGGAGGGGGAGGGGGAACAGACCAAAAACATATAGCACCAAAAGCAATGCTCTATCCAGCAAATGGTTAGTACTGTTAATAAATATTTGTTGATAAAGAAAAAGTAAAAAAGAAGAAACTGTAATGTGTGCAGCAGCTACACTCTAGTAAACTATGTTGGCAGACAGGCTGAACCAGGATGAGGGTGAGTGACAGGCCTCAAACCTGTCAGAGAGTTAGGGAGGCAAGCACAGGAAGACTTCCCTGGCCAAATGAGCAATAGAGAACAATTTTTCCAACAACTATGAAGGCAGCTAAAGCAGATGTTGTGGAGTGCTAGAGCTTGGTCAGATATCAAAGATTCCAAGGTCATCCACTACATCCTAAGCAATCCCAGTAGTTCTGACTTTTGTCTTGCCACAGGAATCAGTGACTCAGGAAGAAAGAGTGAGGCTGCCGACTTTATGCAACTTTGTCTCACTTAAATCCAAAAAATGCACAGGTCAAGACATAATTGACATCATGATGTCATTGGTCCTCTTTGAAAATGAAGGACAGAAACAACACTAAGGGAGATTAACAGCTATAATTAAGGACTGGCTGGCCAATAATCCCAGTTCTTTTGAGCCTTCAAACAGTGCATCAGCACACTTGACCGATGAAATTCCCCTTGTAAAGAGGATGGGGAGTTTGCTTCTGAGAGAATCATAATGACAAAATGGAAATGCCTTGGAGAGACTTTGGAGCATGTATAGATATTTTGTAACTAATTGGCTGCAACTTCAGAACTAGAAGAGTGTTCAAAACGCCTTAACCTTGGCCTCTCCCTCGTTTCAGAATTTTTCTATTTGCCAACAGCATCTGGTGAGAAGTCATGCCGTATGCTGAGAGGCCCTGGGCCTTTTTCCTATCCGAGGTCAACATGTAGCCCATGAAAATGGGCCTCAGTTCTCTGCCTGTCTCAGTGTTGTTCTTTCATTTTAGGTAAAGGAAATTAATCTGGGAGTTTTGACCTTGTGAGTTTTGAAAGGTCAGGAGAGTCAGCCATTTGGGAGTCTGGCAGTCAAATCCATGGTAAGATCAGCAGCCAGCCCAGCATCAATGTCTTGAGGGCTGAGGAGCGACCTTTGAGCAGCCCAGGAATTAGGGAGACAAAGGTCTCCTTCGGCCCTGATGCTCTGTATGGTTCATGAACTTGCTGGGATTAAAGTTACATAGAAATTGCATTAAATCTGAATCCATTTTCTCCAGAGAAAAAAGTGGGGTAGAGGAGGAGGGTTTGTCTCTGAGGTTTTGGGTGGAAATGTTTGTGCTTTTGTGCTTGCTATATTTTTTTAAAATAAATATCCCTATGTAAAAACTAATCAATGCGAATTGGTTAACTGGAACAGAGGCACTGATCACTGGTGATTAAAAGTAAAGGGAGTATATACCCTGTACAGGAACTTGAGCCAATGGCATTAGTGAAGAGACACCCCAACCCCTCAGGGGTACCCATAGGATCTTGTGAGGGGGTGTAGTCAGTCCTGCTCTGGAACAATGAGGTCCCAGAGAGTACTTGCTACACAAATTACAAATTTCCCAGGTTTTTCTCTAATTGTCACTTTCTTGCAAAACGGGCTGCGCTGCGATTGATGGCCCAAAAAACATGGAACCTTCCACCCCTGCTACACACACAGTTCTTGCCCTTGGGAGCTTATATGTGTTAAGAACTGGAAGGACCCTTGAGGATTATCCAGTCCAACCCTCTCATTTTACAACTGGGGAAATTTGGATCCAGAGAGGCTAGGTGACTTACCCAGAGCTACAGGAATACCAGGTGGGAAACTTGGAATTTGAACCTGGGTCCTCAGACTTAAGACCTAGCATTAAGCCCACTCAACCACATGGCCCCTCACATTGTAGACAAGTATGATGCAAGCTGATTGATAGGAGCAAGGAGAAATTCAGATTAAATTCCTTATGAAAATGTGAGGAAGGGGTGACCACTTTAAATTGTGGGATTGTCTGTCCTTTGTTGTCAAAAAGGACCAGTGACAGGGTGATGTATTGACTCCAGCATGAATTAGATTTTAATAAGGTAGACTTGAACAAAGTTGCTGACTTCATTCTCTCCTCTTTTTTTTTTTTAGAGGGGGCAATTGGGGTTAAGTGACTTGCCCGAGGTCACACCACTAATTTTGTGTTAAGTGTCTGAGGCTGGATTTGAACTCAGGTCCTCCTGACTCCAGGGCCATTGCTCTATTCACTGAGCCACCTAGCCACCCCCCAGACTTCATTCTCTCTTCCAGAGTCATCCGAGCCCAGCAGCAAGACAAAAGTCAGGACAACTGGTGATGGCCTGGGATTCAATAGATCTTAATGTCTGGCCAAGCTCCACAGTGCCTGCTTCAGCTGCCTTCAAAGCATTAGAACAAATTGTTCGACTGGGGGAAGCCTTCACCTGCTTAGGGTAGACACCCCTATAACTTACTGATGGATTTGAGGCTATCAGTTACCCTCAACCTGGTTTAGCCTATCTGCCAAGATGGTTTCATCAAGGTGTGAATGCTGCACATGCTATAACTTCTTGGAGTCCCAGGAGCTAGCGGGATAAGAGAAGTCTTCATAGAGTAGCTGCCAATTGATCTGGAACTCAAATGAAGGGAGAATTGGAAGGGGGCGATGAGGTGGAGGATTTTCATGTATGCAGAGAGGTGAGCAAATGCAAGAAAAGATCAGCAAATAACTAATAGCACACTCTTGCTAGAACATAGGCTTATTTAAGAATATCAGGACATAATTAGGGTTGGTTGTGGAGTGGCTTAAGACTGGTCTGGCTTATATTTCAGCTAAATAAGAGAAAGAGGAAAAGGATTTATACATAGAAAAATATTTATAGTGACTCTTTTTGTGAGAGCCAAAAAATTGGAACTCAAAGAGGTATCTTCTTATTGGGGAATGGCTAAACAAATTGTAGTATATGGATGTGAAGGAATATCATCATGCCATAAAGAATAGCAAAATAGACAGATTTAGAGAAAGCGAGGGACTATGGACTGATGCAGAGCAAAATGAGTAGAACAAGAATAATCTATACTATGATAACATTCTAGATAAAAATAACTTTGAAAAATTTTAGATTCTGATTAATGCAATGATAAACCACAAATCCAAAAGAATAAAGATGAGACATATTCCTCACTTCTTGATGGAGAGGCGATGAATTTAAAATTCAGTAAGTAATTTATAGTTTTAGATACGATATTTAGATATTGTATATTATGATATTTAGATATTTTGCATATATATTTAGATATGACAATATTTAGATATATTTAAATATGGGAATTTCTTTTGTCAGATGATATGGTTCTACTTTATATTTTGTTATACAAATTCAGGTTATTATTGCAATAGAGTGCCTTTAACTGGTGGCTGGTCAGAACCTTCACTAGGGGACCTTTGTCTCTAGCCATGCTGAAGGTGATTTCCTCCCTCTGAGTCAGTTCTTAACCAGTAACTTGGCTTGACATTAGAGGAGCTGGGCTAATACAGGACTAGAGTTTAGGTGAGACATATCAGTGTTATTTCTTTAGAAATCCCTTGGTACTTTCCACTGCAGATAAGGAGGCTAATTCCTTCCCCCTAATACTCCTCCATCATTTCAACTGCTGGAGATGGTCTACTCCAGTCTCTGGGCCTAACAGAGTTACTATGTACTAGATAGAAAACCTCTCATTTCCTCTTGACTGAGGCAAGAATCCTAGCCCTCATCTTCCTACCCTGTGTTAAAGTCTAGACATGTCACTGGGTGTCTGAAACAAAAGGTCCTATACATGGTGTGGTTTGTTTAAATAACTCCTTGTAGAGTAATTAGATTATACTTAGTGTTTCAATAAAATAGAAGTAACTTTCAACACAGGAGGTAGTGAGATACAGTGGCTAAAGAGACAGCCTGAGAGTCAGAATGATCTAGATTGAAGTTCCAACTCTGAAACATACTGACTCTGTGATCTGCATTGGTAGAGGGAAGTTAATCACTGAGATATCACTAAAACAATAAACTCACAGTTTTGGTCTAAAAACACAATCTCAACAGTTTCCTTCCTTCCTTCCTTCCTTCCTTCCTTCCTTCCTTCCTTCCTTCCTTCCTTCCTTCCTTCCTTCCCTCCTTCCCTCCTTCCTTCTTCCTTCTTTTCCCCTTCCCTCCTACTCCCTTCTTCCTTCCTTCCCCTTCCTCCATCCTTCCTTCTTCCTTCCCCCTTCCTTCCTCCCTTCTTCTTTCCTTCCACTTTCCTCCTTCCTTCCTTCCACTTTCCCCCTTCCTTCCTTCCCTCCTTCCTTCCTTCCCTCCTTCCTTCCTTCCCTCCTTCCTTCCTTCTTCCCTCCTACTCCCTTCCTTCTTCCTTCCTTCCCCCTTCCCTCCTACTCCCTTCCTTCTACCTTCCTTCCCCTTCCTCCATCCTTCCTTCTTCCTTCCCCCTTCCTTCCTCCCTCCCTCCTACTTCCTTCCTTCCCCCTTCCTCCATCCTTCCTTCTTCCTTCCCCCTTCCTTCCTTCCTCCCTTCTTCCTTCCTTCCACTTTCCTCCTTCCTTGCTTCTTCCTTCCTTCTTTCCTTCTTCCCCTTCCTCCTTCCTTCCTTCCTCCCTTCCTTCTTTCCTTCCTTCCCCTTCCTCTTTCCCTCCTTCCCCCTTCCTACCTTCCTTCCATCTTCCTTCCTTCCTTTCTTCCTTCCTCCCTTCCTTCTTCCTTCCTTCCCCCTTTCTCCTTCCTTCCTTCCCCCCTTCCTTCCCCCTTTCTTTCCCTCTGTCCTTCCTTCCTTCCTTCCCCTTTCTCCTTCCTTGTTTCCTTCCTTCCTTTCTTCCCTCTTTTCTTTCTTTCTTCCTTCCATCTTTCCTTCTTTCTTTTTCTTTTGAATTTTAACTTGGGTTGTCACATTAGATTTCAAGGGCAGTTTTATTTTTTGTTTTTAAAACTGAATTGACCTGATCTTACAGGGGCATGTGGATGTGAATTGGCCATAAAAGAAGTGTATATTACACTAAATAATTTATTTAACTGTTGCCTTTCTTGCATTTTTCCTCTTTTGGACAACACATTCAGAGTAGCCATACAACCTCCCTGCGGAGCAGACTTTCCTTCTTTTCTATAATGATAAGTTCTTAAGATTCTTGACCAAATGTTGTCCAAAATAGGAACTAGAGGTGACTCATTGACCAGAACCAATTCATCTTAACATCTTCGGCATACCAATTAGGGGCAGTGGAAGTACTAATTATATCTGCTTCTGGCAAATCTGCTAAAATTTCCAGAGCTTTTATTCCGGGTCCCTGCTCAGCACACAGTGCTGATTTTCTTTGGTAAGGCTCCAAATGGCTCCTTCAATTTACTTGTAATTTCTAAAAGTTGTTCTCTTGGTCTTTTGAGTTAGTTCCCACAGTCTTGCTTCTCATGCTTCTCTGTGACATACTTATCTGAGTAGGAGTTTTCTTTCCTTTTTCTTAGAACTCTGGGGATTCCTGCATACATAGAGAAGCATTTCTAGAGACTATGAAAAAAACACATCTCATTGGTGAAGCTAGAGGCATATGGCTTTTTCTGTGTCTGGAACAAGTTCCAAGAACTGCATAGCCAAGGGAATAAAGTTGGTTGGGGCTGGTGGGAGAGGGGTGGAGAGAGAGGAGTTTAAATGGGAGGAGGGATGGGAAGGGTGGGGCGGGGTCTCTAGAAATGCTTCTCTATGTATGCAGGAATCCCCAGAGTTCTAAGAAAAAGGAAAGAAAACTCCTACTCAGATAAGTATGTCACAGAGAAGCATGAGAAGCAAGACTGTGGGAAATAACTCAAAAGACTGAAGCTACAAGCATATGAAGTTAAGCGTGTCTGGAGGCTAGCATAAGGAGGCATCCCATAGGTGAAGCTAGATGCATACGGCGCTTTCTAGCCCGGGGACAAGTTCCAAGAGTTTAAATGGGAGGAGGGATGGGAGGGGTGGGGGGGGGGTAAGGGGAGGAGAGACACTAGCAAGACTTTATCCTGAGCACAGAGAAGGTGCCTCAACCCAGGAACAGATTGCTCAACTTGAAAATCTGCTCTCCAAGCTGATGTCCTCCAGTCTTCCTAAGTCCCACGGAAATCCTAGGAAAGGAATTCAAGTTGAAAGACATTAAGATTAACTACTTCTAATCCTGGAGGTTTTTTACTCATAAAACAAATCTCTCTCATCCCCCAGTCACTAACTTGTACCAGACCAAAGCGAATCCTTCAACTGAGAGACCCCCTGAAAGATTTAAAATATTAGGCACAGGAAACAGGTGCATCATTAAAGTAATAGCAGTTAGCAAATTTCCCCCAGAATAAGAGTGAGATGGATGTTGCCTGATTTAAGAGAAGTCTGTTAAGCCAACCATCTGGTCATTAATTTAAAATTGTCTGGTATTTTCTATTCAGCAGATTCTTATATTTGTGTGTATAAATACATGCAGACAGATATTCTACCTCCAACCCTGGGCCCTGGGAGCCTTCACCATTTCTATTTCCATCTAGAACTATCACACTGTTACTCCATGACCACAATCATAGTCTCCTTTCCATCTCTTACCCTGAGAACAATAATCGAATCCACATGACCATTCTGACCACAGTCAATTGTTCTGTGGTCCACTCACTATCCTCTTGATTTCTCTAACAAAAATAGCTCTTCTTACCCACCATTGCATATGTGCTGTCTTTTCCTATTCAAATATAAGAAGTTTGGGGTGGGTAGGTGGTGCAGTGAATGGAGCATCTGCCCTGGAGTCAGGAGGACTTGAGTTAAAATATGGCCTCAGACACTTAACACAAAACTAGCCATGTGACCTTAGGCAAGTCACTTAACCCCAGTTTGCCTCTCCAAAAAAAAAAAGCAAAAATTAAAAAAAAAACATAAGATCTTTGAAGGGACTATCTTGCTTTTTGTAGTTGTATCCCCATCTCTTAACACAGTAAATGCTTAATAAATGACTTTTCTTTCTTTCATATGTATGAAATGTATCCATATCTACTTTTTTCTATATCTATGTATATGTGTATGTTCTACAACCACTAATGGCACATCCAAGAAAAGTGGAAGGAGAAGTTCAGGAATTATTGTCAAGGCTACATCATTACCGACTTTGGGACACAGAGTCATCACCTAGCCCTATTATGTACAGTGTGTTTAAGAGCCCAAGCAACTTATAGCAATTTATCATGCAAAACTTTCCCCAGGGACACACACAACACAAAGAAACACAAATTCAGACACTTAAGAAAATCTGCCCAGAGTAGTGATATTCCTCAGAAATTCAAGGCTTTTTTATTCTCCATCTTCCAAGCAAAAACACAGCACAGTATACCACAATATACAGACTAGGTAAGGAACACAGACAGATATCTGAGACAGCTTAGCATTCATGTGTGGCCATCTAGCCTCAGAGAGGAAAGAGAGCATCTTCAGACTATAAACAGTACTTTCTGTTTTCCTGCCTTTGTAGATCAACTGCTTTGCTTCTCTGGTTATGGCAGAATACCTAGGTTCTGGATTCACTTTGCCAAACCTATGCATGAGCTACCAAGTTGGGCTCCCAGAGAGAAGCTACTACTTCTCCCCTCATGGTTTTAGGGGTAGCTCTGAGGGCTTGGAGTAGCTTTCTAATAATATCATTCATGAGCCCCCATCCAGAGCATTCCCCAATAATAAGCACCAACTAATATCTCCCTAATACCACTTTACCAATTAATATCAATAAGCTTCTATTTACTGAGATATTTGCTAAGAAGGTGTAGTAAGAATCCATGGTAGAACAATTTCCCAAACCCTCCATCCCTGGGGAACATGGGCTCCAATTTGAAGTGGTTGCTATAAAACATTCCTTGCATCATGTTCACTTCTGGGTGAGGCATAGATGAGGGATGACTCATTCCTTTACTTTGTTTGCAGGACACAGTGTCTTAACTATGGGGACGACTCACTTCTGGCCTGGGACAGACAGGTGCTTTCCTCTACTCATCAGAATTGGCCACTTGCCAATTGGCTACCAGCTCTGGTTACTGATGGGACCTTTCAAAACTCACAAATCTGTAGCCTAGTTCAAGCCATCTCCAGTACTCATTCACCTAAGATCAGAAAAGTGTAAATGCAACAGACAGTTGAAGAAATAGAGGTAGCTTGCATTTATAGTCACTTGGCAGCCAGGTGGTAAGATAAGACCAGCTGGGAGCAGACATGGTAGGCTCCTTTAAAATGGCAACATTAATATAAAAGGTTATTATAAAGTCTACATGAAATAATAAATGTGAAAGTACTTTGTAACTGTACTTTATAAATGTATACTATTCACAATGTACACAACTATAAGCATGTGTATTACACATATGCATATTTAAAGACATGTATTTATGTGTGTATGTATATGTACACACATATATATCTTTATGTGAATATATGGGGGCAGCTAGGTGGTGTAGTAAATAGAGCACTGAGCAAGGAAACAGGAAGATCTGAGCTCCAATCTGACCTCAAACACTTACTAGCTATATGTCCCTAGGCAAGTCACTTAACCCTGTTTGCCTCAGTTTTCTCATCTGTAAAAAAAAATGAACTGGAGAAGGAAATGACAAATCACTTTAGTATCTTTGCCAAGAAAATCCCAAATGGGGTCACGAAGAGTCAGACATGACTGAAATGACTGAACAAAAAAACATATATATGTGCTTATTCTCAAATGCTTTAAAAATTATATCAATTCTGCTATGTATTTTTTCTTTACAGGTGATATAATAAAGTCAGTTTTGCCAAGTTCATTTTCTTAAGTACTTTTTGGAGTTCATCATATCAACACATTGAGTACTGAGATGTTTTAGTAAAAATGAGTCCCACTGTCATCAATGACAGTGATACAGGTAACTATAGAAATGTTGCCAAATCTGTTCCATTTTTCATCTATTTGTTATTCTATTTCTAGTTTAATCCATATAACAGGGTTTTCTTATGGATGTTGACTGTCTTTCAAAGAGATCAGTCTAGCAAGCCTTCCAGGAAAAAACAAAAACAAGTGGAGGAAAAAAAAATTATTATCCAACTATGACACACAGTTGGATGGATGGGCAGTCCATAAAGTTGGCATATCCCTATATATAACTTAGATTGGCACAGCAGATAAACAATGAACTGGGTCCTCAATTGACTTACATACTGTCTTAGATATATGAACTTGTGCAGTGCTTTCAACAATTCCAAGATACTTTGTGACACAAAAAGTCATATTTCAAACACCAATATTTTCCCAGTGATGCTAATACTACTGTATTAGATGCTATAACTACTGTAATGCCACAGTCTTCAAAGAACAAAATTACAAGTGATCCATGGGATAATGGAAAGACACATGGTAGGTGCAGGTAAGTTATAGCATAGGGTCAATGGTGACTTGTATGAGAGAAATTGAATAGATGATCACAAGACTGTAGATTTAGAACTGAAAGAGACCTTAGCGCCTCTCTAGTCCAACCTCCTTCTTTTATAGATGAGGAAAGTAATGCAACTTTCCACAGTTCCATAGTCTGTATTCTGAAGTGGGATTTGAACCTGCTGTTCCCAACTCTTAAGTCCAGGGCTCTATCTACCATCTCCCAACAGAAAATAAGTAATTAGAGAAGGAAATGAGCTAGTTACCTAAGAAATATTAATATATCTTGAAGAAGGCTTTTAATTTATTGGGTAAATATTCTCTGAAGGATTTATGGAAAGACTTGGACAAAAAATTCATTAAAGAGCACAAGAAAAGATGGATGGGTTGTAATCTGTGCCAATGGATCATATTGGTGAGATAATAGAGCCATTCATGGATATTTATGTATGGTATATTTGTATATACTTATATGTATACATATACTATACATATATAGTTTAAAAACATATATTTTATATAATACATTATAATATATAATTGTATTTTATATATAATATATTTTAAAACACATATATATTTAAAACTCTGCTTTGGGGAAATTTCCAAGATAATTCAGGATTAAATATAAAATACTTTTTTTGTTTTAACCCTTGAGACTCTTTCTAAAACAATTCAGCTCATTCTTCTATCAGTAAGTGGAGTATATTGAGGTAAATTCAATTTTTGTTTGCTGATTTAGGACTATCATTTTGAACATTCATTTTGTACTATAATTGTAGAAAGTGTATGCATTTAGACTGAATGTGGATTCGAACCTCTCCCAACTCCCACTGAACCCCCATTTAATTTAGTTGTCTTATTTGTCTTGGTTTATAACTTGGAAGTTGTTCTTTGGGGGGGGGGGATTCTCACAGTGGGCTTGTTTTCTTGTGATTTACCTCCCTCTGCTAAAAGTGGATGTTAGACAAAGAACAATCTGATTGAGGATTATAATTAGTTGTGTTCCAGTTAATTTCATTTTTACTAAAACCACCCACCCACATGTGTGTGTGTATATATATATATATATATATATATATATATATATATATACAGATATGTATGTGTATATATCTCTCTCTCTATGAATGTATATTTGTGTAGGGGGAGGTCTGCACTTGAAGTCTACGGACTCCAACAATGATGATGACAATTTACAGGCACTGGTAAAGAAAGATGATGATTCTCATTCCCTATTAATAGGACATGTTATTTGAATAGTCTAATATTAATAATGAGTTGTGTTGAATCATCTGCATCCTTTCACTTTGTGACTAAAGACATGCATTTTCAAGATGGCTGACTAGCATTCTAGGTGTATGAGTCCATTACACACTCTCTTTCTTCAGAAGGAGAATTTAAGTTCCTTGGAATCAGGAACTGTTTTGTCGGTGTCTTTGTATCTCCAGTGCCTGGCATATCCATAGGCATTTAATAAATATTTGTTGAATTGAATTAAATTCTATGTTTTTGCAGTTTGTATAAACTACCCAACATGGACGTGTTTCCACATACTTTAGTGAGGAGTGGGGTTGGCATGTTTAATGACCTATTAATTCCTCTTCAAGATGTGTTATCTTTTGTATGAAGACAGGGAATCTCTTGAAAACTTTCTTAACATATATGAGAACAGCTTGTATAGTTATGGAGCAGAGTCTAGGTTTCATTTTGTGGTAAGTCATTTAACTTCTGTGAAACTCAGTTTCCCCATCTGTAAAATGTGTATAAGATACCCATAGTACCAATCTCCTAGAGGATCAAATGAGGTAAGAGACATAAAGCACTTTGTAAACCTTAAAGTGGTATATAATTGTCAGCAATTATTATTCTATTCTCCTTGTTATTTAGATTCATCTCCTAGGTAAGAAAATAAAAGTACAATAATGTACTGTCTTTCATACCTGTATTTTGCATTCTGTCTTCTCCCAAAGCAGATTTGTTGTTTTCTGGTTTCTGTTTCCCAAACCTAGACTCTCTCTGACTACCATTCCTTCTAATCAATCAGTTAACAAGCATTTATCAAGCCCTTACAATGTGCCCAGCACTGTGCACTAAATGCTGGAGATACAAAGAAAGCCATATATACAGTTCCTGTCCTCCAGAAGCTTACATTTTAATGGATGAGACAATATGCAAACAACAAGATAGGCATGAAATAGCTATAGAATATATGGAAGGTAAACTGAGAGAGGAAGGCCCTAGTAGTTGTGGAATCAGGAAAGGTCTCTTGTTGAAAGTGAGATTTTAGCTAAATCTCGAAGGAGATTAGGGAAATTAAAAGATGGAGGTCAGAGGGGCAGAGCATTCCAGGCATTGGGAACAATCACCCTAAAGGCATTGAGTTGAGTTTGGGGAGCAGCAAGAAAGCCAGTGTAGTTGTTTGTCGAATGAATGGAAGAGGTTAAAGTGAAGGAATACTGGACTGACAGCAAAGGACCAGGTTATGAAGAGTTTTAAGTGTGAAACTGGAATTTATATTTGATCTTGGAGGTAACAGGGAGCCTTTGTGGGGGTCAGGGGAAAGATGTGACCCAGTCAGATCTATACCACAGAAAGGTCACCTCTTCATATGGATGGAGCATGAATTGGAATGGAGAGGGATGAGACATAGAAACCAATTTGGAGGCTTCTTCTACCAAATATCTTCTTCCTTTGCCTTTTGCCCAACCATATCATAAACTATGGAGGGAAAAGAGGCCTGCCCAGTGCCATCCTGTGCCACTCAAGCTTGGTCATACATGGAGGGTAAGTAGAACCTTGCATTCGAAGAGATCCCAAAGCTCCTTTAGTGGTTAGCTACTAACAAGGTACAATGATTCAAATTTCAACAGAACTGAGAATGCAGACTTTTACATTTCCTTCCTCATTTTAACTGCTCTGAAACAGGGAAATGCCTTTTCTCCTCTGAAAGTCAATCTCAAGTTTCTTTTCTATCTTTCTTTTTTTTTTAAATAGCACTTTTTGTTTGTTGATGGTGAAAGACACATACAAGGCAGAGCCCAGAGATAGAGAGACTGGAAGGTCCATTATCAAAGTCTTAACCAGATTGGGCAGGACTAAGTTTGAAAAGGAGCCATGTGAAGAGAAGGTATCCAAAAGTAGTAGGCTTGAATATTTTAGCAGATTTACCTTAACTTCATCTGTTAAAACAGAATCCTCAAAGCACAAAGCATAGTTTTTGTTAGCAAAATAATCACCTGGCTGTAACATGAAGGGGTTGGACTAGATGAAGTCTCAGTCAGTCTCATGATGGGCCCATGAGCCTGTGCCCTTCACCCCTGCAATAGTGGACTACCACAACTAATGTTTCCCTAAAGAACGTCTGTCACAAATTATCTGTGATCTTTGGCAAATTAGACACTTCTCTGGACCTCTGGATGTCAGTTCCCTCATTTTTAAAAATGGTATACTGGAATAAATCATCTCCTGAGACCCTTCCCATTCTAATATTCCTTTATCTCTCTTGACCATGGAAAGGTCTCTTTGGATCACCATTTCTAATTTATTGTTAACCTCCTCTCCACCACTCTTACTGTGCATTTGATAATATTTTAGCAAAATCATAGACTTAGATGTGGGTTTTAGAACTTGTGATCCCCTTCTATCAAATATCACATAGTCAACAAATTCTTTGATAAAAATTCACCTAAGCACTTTGTTGATTCAAAACCGCCTTCATTTCTGACTTTCTTAATCACTATCACTCAGCTTTTGTTTTGCTTCTTAGCTTTGCTTTCTTCCTGAAGTCTGTTTCAGAAAGTTTGAGAAATCCACCTGCCTGACAACTTAGAAAATATGGCGGGAGGAATGGGTGTGGGACCCTGAAAAAGAATCAGTAGCTACGATTTCATAACTGAAACTGTCAGGTTTTGGTGTGTCACCCTAATATTGTAAGCCACACACAGGAAGCCCACCTTCATTTCTATAGTGTTTGACTCCAGATATTATCAATGATATTAAATTACTGAGGGCTGGTACTATTTCTAAATATGTCTTCATCTATCAATATGCATCATTCTCAATATTAAAAGATTAAGGTGACTTTCATTTTCTACCCAACATTGACAAGTACATTACCTATCACAACAGGTTAACTCATAATCCTCAGCTAAAGCTATCTGGAAATTTCTTGAAATGTTTATTTAGCCATGTAATTATTTTGCTGATGTAATTAAGCTTTATGCTTTGAGGTACCTATTTTAACAGTGAAGTTGGAGTAACCTGCTAAAATGTTCAAACCTGACTCTATTTCCCACTCCCTCCCCACTCACAGGAATGCCTTGATAGAGGTATCTAAAAGGATTTTGACATTCACTATCCCTATAGTTTCCATATTCATCATATTATTCACAGATCAAAAAGTTCTAACTTAACTGATGAGTCAAAACCAAGAAGTTTTGACATCTTTGATTTGGAGGACCTTCTGATGTCATTATGTATGGAACACTTATCAGTACTTTCTAGTTCTCTCTTTGGTACCTGGGGAAGTACAAGTGAGAGGTGAATTTGCTTGTGTGCGTGACCATATGGTTTGTTTCAAGTGTATCCTGACTTGCAAGTCCATTTTGAGAATTTTCTTAGTTAATATTTTGGCATGTAATATACAGATCTGTAATTTCATTAACATTGCAGTTCTTTCCCACAATGCACAATCTATCCATGTCTGTTCATCCTGTGTGGTTTTTATTCATGTCCCCCCCCCCAGGTCATCATAGGGGATCCACCCAACATCCTGGAGTCCTTCTTCACTGTCCACTAACATCACAATGGGGGACTCTTGTCTACTTGTCATTCCTTACTCTTACCTTGTGACCAGGCCATCTTCTCTTCCTAAAATTCCTTGATGACTTCCTTTATTTCTGCCCCTCTTCAGAGTTCCATGTTACTTATATGTTATGGTCTATTCATATCCACTACACATCTTTCCAATTGCCTTCTACATGATGTTAATCTTTAGTCCTTTGGATACAATGGTGTTCCACATCTGGTTGCCATATACCAACAATGGTAAACTTTTAAAGAACTTTTTTTTAATGGGCCTTTTGGGGGAGGCTAGGGGGCATGGTAAATAGAACACTGGCCCTGAAGTCAGGAGGACTTGAGTTCAAATCTGTCTTCAGACACTTAATACTTACTAGCTGTCAGGACGGCCAGGTAGCATAGAGAGTAAGAGCACTGTTGGGATGACCTGGGGATCGAATCCGGGCTCAGACACTTAGCACCCACCCAGAAACACCTGGCCGTGTAACCTTGAGCAAGTTACTTAACCCCAATTGCTTTAAAAAAAAAAATACTCACTAGCTGTGTGACCTTGGGCAAGTCACTTAACCTCAACTGCCCTGCCTTCCCCCTCCAAAAAAAAAAAATGGGCCTTTGTATTTATGGGAAGCTTGGGGTCAGTCAAGGGAATGGGGAAGATAAAAGAATAAACATTTATATAGTTTTTACTATGTGCCAGATACTGTATTAAGTACTTTACAAATATCTCATTCAATCTTCACAATAACCTATGAGGTAGTTTTATTATCCTCATTTTCTAATTGTGGCAATTGGGGTAAACAAAGATTTAGTGAGTTGCCCAAGGTCACACAGCTAGTAAGTATCTGAGGCTGGATTTGAACTTAGGTCTTCCTGACTCTAGGTCCAACTCTGTTTACCGTACCACCTAGTTGCCAAGACAAGAACTTTACAATTTCCCGAAAGGAATTCAACACATTCTCCTCCACAAAGTCCTTCTGTGATGTCTCATTGTAGTGTGGAGCTCCCCCTAAGTTTTCAAAGGATAGGCCAGCAAAGTATAAACTCTAACAGATTCTATCATGGAGGGAGAGCTTTGAGAATGACCTTCAGAACAGAAAAAATCTGTTTTGTGAGTATGTCTAGTAAATCATGGAAAATCAGATCCCAGTTAGACTGGTCACCTGATCAGGAAATTGTCTTGCCATGGCAACCCATGAAAGGAAAAAAAAAATTCAATGGCCTTTAGTCTTGAAATTATAGATTATAAAAACATTTTCCTGAACTGTATTACAAGTAAATTAAAAACAGAAGGAATAGGGATTAGGAATAGTAGTTATAGGTTTTATATTTAACAATTGGATTATTTCAGTCTTTTGAGACCTGTGAAAGATGATCAGAGAGGCAGGGACTCCTAGACCAGGAACTCCTAGTATAAGTGAGACAAGGATTTTGCTAGCAAAGGCTGCCATTTTGTGCCCTTACCTTTCTGGGGCTTTCTTGAGACTTCAAATCTCTCCTGCAAATGATTTCCCTCCCTTCTCACCCCTGATCCCTTAAAAAAAGGACCAGGTATGGTCCCAGAGGCCTGACCCTAGTCAGGGTTATTATTTCTCTTTGGCTCAGTCCTGATCCTGGAGTTTTATACTAAAATGAAGCTTCAGAATGATTTGTGTCTAGGTTCCCCCAAATGTGGACACTAAGATCACCGATTCCTGTGTTGGTCTTCAATGTATGTGGGAATTTTCGCTTTGCCCAACATAGAAAATGGATAAAAAGGATTTACAGGATGCTAAAATACATCCTACATAAAGGATGTAAATATCCTACTGGATTTCTCCTTGTAAGGTAAAGACACTTTGGGGCTGCTTAATGAGACTCCCATTCACCATTCACCATCCACATGCACTGTCCAAAGCAATTGACAGCAACATCATGGAGGGTTGACAGGGTCTGGATCTCTTGCTTCATCATTCCCGCTTGCCCACCACCAACTGCAGGAGCCATGTTGATGTTTCTCTTTCTTCCCTAGGTATTTAAGAAATTCTTTTCCCTTTAGGAGATCTGGAGATCAAACACTCACACTGAGGAATTCTTAAATTCTGGATTGTCTATGAGGGAATTACCCAAGGCCAAGAAGGTCCATTTTAAGAATTCAAATTCTAGCTCCATTTCTGCTATGTCTTTTGGAACTTTGAGCAAGTCAATCAACTTCTCTTGACCTCAGTTTCCTCATATGGACAAATGAGTGAGTTGAAATAGGACTTTTCCAGCTGTTAAATTTTGTGATTCCATGAATGACTACTAATGAAAAAATAACCTGTATACTGCAGATATGTAGTGTGATGACCTTAATTGGTGTTGGGAGTTATAGTGGGAAAACATTTTTATAACCATTATGGGATGAACCAGGAGAAAAAATGCACTCCATTTTTGTTGATTTTAAAAAAGGAGGAGTTGAGAGGAGCAAATCAAGGTTTTGCATTATAAATCACTGTCAGGGAGGAAAAAAAAGGAGCAGAACACTCCACAGATAGCCACTGGGTAATGCTTTGTGATAAATATGAGTGCTGACTGACTTTCTTGGAATGGATGTGTATTTTCTAATAAAACATCAAACAACAAGGAAGGAATAACAAAAAGTCATCTTCTTGAGTATTCTGTGAGCTGGAGGTCTGGCTGAGAGATCCTCATTTCCCTGTAAGACAATCAACATCAGCTCTGTGAGGAAGCAACTGAGACAAATTGCTGCTATGCAGAATGAAGAAGCTCCATTTCTAAGGAAAGGTCCCTAGTCAGAACCACAGAATGTTAGGGGGGCTGCACGTGAATTTAGGAGTCATGTGTTTCAAATTCATCATTTGACAGATGAGAATACTGAAGCCCTGATGATTAAGTGATTTGCCCAAGATTACCCAGTGACAGAGTTCAGCCTGCAATGCAAGTCCCCTGACTCCCAGTCATTTTCACAAATTTAATTTTCAGAATGTGATGAATATCCCATGTGCACATACATGTTACAAGGAAGACAAAGTATGTTAAAGAAGTTAACGCCAACAGTGGGGAGGAGCTAATTAGAATTTTATGAATCAAAATTCTGTTTAAGAATTTTATTGCTTAAGGTCCTATGCCTTGAATCAATGATATGAAACTTTTGACTGAACTATGATTACTGTATGTGGGAGAGTCTTCTATCTTTGAAGCACAAAATCATAGAGTTCAGAGAAACCAGCAATCATCCATTCTAAACATTACCTCTACAACATTCATAAGGGATGATCTGGTCTTTACTTGAAGACCTGCAGAGATGGGGAACTCATTATTTATCTAAGCAATCCATTCCATCTTTGTATACCTCTAGTTTTTAAATTGTTCCTAGAGTCAAGACCTGAATTTAAATCTGACTTCAGACACTTACTAGCTGTGTGACCTTGGGCAAGTCACTTAATCCTGTTTGTCTCAGTTTCCTCACCTGTAAAATGAACTGGAGTAGTAAATACTGGAATGATTTGCCATTTTTCCGAACCACTCCAGTAGCTTTGCCAAGAAAACCCCAAATAGGATCACAAAGAGTCAAACACAGCTGAAATGACTGAACAACTATTATTAAGAAGTTTATGCTAACAATGCTAGTCCTGTTGTACTCTTTGACCTGCCCATACAGCATATGGAGTACTGCGCTCAGTTTTGAGAGTCACATTTTAATGAAAAAGCTGAAAAAAACATCCAGAGGAGGGTAATCAGGGTGGGCTAAGGACCTGTCTGAGAGCCACAATTTAATGAAAAACCCAGAGAAGGATAAAGGACCATGAATCCACACTTTATCAGGATTGTTTAGCCTATAATAGAGAAGACTTAGGGGTGGCAGTGTCAATATAACTGTGCTCAAGTATTGGGCAATTTATATATATATTGTATATATGTATATCATTGAAGTAAAGTAAATGGGAGGAATGTGGTGTGCTGAGAAGATCACTCACTGGCTCTGTAGTTAAAGAATCTGAGTTACAATCACCTCTGGTACTTATTACCTGGGTGACCTCTGGCAGTTCTCTTAACCTCTCTGGTCAGTTTTCTCATTGTAAGATAAAGAAATTGAACTAGATTGGGTGTCCAAGGGCCCTTCCACCTCTGGATGGGCATCTGAGGGCCCTTCCAGCTCTAGAGAGATAGCATTATGATCCTGTGGAAAACAATGGCAAAATCAAGTGCTAGGAGATTTTGATGACCAAGATGGCCCCAAAGAAGGAATATGGGGAGGTACCAGTTGATTCCTTTGCAGGGGTGGGGACTAGGGGCATGAAACACAGAATAAAATTGTCAGCCTTTTCTTGATGTATTGGATTATTTTGCTTTTTGTTTGTCTTTTCCTCTTTGGCAGATATATAGACATTTTTATCCCTCCTGTCTGTACACTTGCACACCTCCTCCCCACCCCAACTCCCAGTCTATTTTCAGTTTAAAGTTCTCCAGTTCGGACCTTCAGACAAATGCATTCCTACATCTTATGTTAGGCTCTAGAAACCCAAATCTTGTTTCTGATTTCTACATCCCCTGTAGCTAGTCATCTCCCATATCGTCCCTTCTCTTCTTTAGTTCATGTCTTCAGTTGGAAGCAGTGAGGAAAATGCCACCTGTGTCCTCTAGTGTTGCCCTCATCTTCAAAATCTCTAGAGATTCTTTCCAGGTCCCTTTTGATTCTCACATGTTTTGTTCCCATATACGTCACTAGTTGTGAGCAGTGGTTTGATAAGTGTCTTAAAGGCTCTCTTTCACATTCAAGGTAAGTGAAGTGTATGGTCCAGTTGTTCCTGTCTGGTTGACCCTCAGTCTTTTCTGGAACCTCTACAACAGATATTTTTGCTGTTGGTGCCACCTACGTATTCTTTTTAATTGTTTGTACAGAGATGTAAAGATACATCGTTCATTGACTATCACTAGGGAAAACTAGCAAACAAATAAATTGTTATTATTGATAAAGAAAGTACAAAAAAGACTATTAATTTACTAGTTGGTCTTTCCTGGCTTAGGTTTGGTCTGACCTTTAGCCTATGTACTCTCTCTATATACACATACACACACACTATAGTTTTTTGTCATTATTAGTTAAATTCAATTTAATTAATTAAAATGAATTAAATTAAATAACTACTTGCTGAGTATTCCTTCAAGAGATGATCATTCAAAGAAGACAAGACTATCAAATGTGGGACACAGACATACACACATATGAATAATTTATTGGTTGTCCACAATGTGCTGTGAAAACTCACATTTAAAACTCACAAAACTCACTTGGATTATTAAAATAGATGAAATTATTAGAACCCAGATCCTATTACCATGTCAAGGTAAAAGAGACTAGATTGAAATGATACTTCTGCTTTATCTTAGCTAAAGGCCAAGAAGCAATATTCAATTCCATAGAAAATTTGACAGGAGAATATTCTAAACTTACTCCCCCTCTGGAGCTCTTTTCTGTCTGAACCAAATCATAATTGATTTATAATGTCCATATCCTTGGGTTACCTCCTGGGTAAGACAACCAACACAATGGATCCATAATTACTCTCTCCCCAGGTCTCTGATTATTCGATAAGGTAAAAGAAAAGGCTATGAGATTCTATTGTAATTTGTACAGAATAAGAGAACCGTAGAATTGGAAAAGTCTCAGAAGTCATGTAGTCTAACTACCTTCTGAATGTAGAAATAGCCTCGATGAGTTTCTTTGATGGCTATCCCTACTTCTGATTGAACACTTGAGTGATGAGTCAACTACTTTGTGGGGAAGATTATTCTAAAGATAAATGATTTTAATTATTAAAGATTATTGTTTAATTATTATAAATAACTAATTATAAATTATAATCATAAATTATTTAATAATTACATCATTATTATTTAATTATTCTTCTTCCTTGTATTGATTAGAAGTCTATATCCCTGTAACTTCCACAGCTACTGTGTCTCAACCTTAATTTTTGGCTTCCCTTTCAGAGCTACATTGAATAAATCTCCATCATCTTCCACTTGGTATTCCTTCATTCATGTTTCCCTTTAAATCTTTTCTTCTTAAAGGAGTGAGGCTAAACATCTCCCCTTTTCCTTTGGTCATTCTTCACATAGCAGTTTTCAGAGTCAGCCTCCTGGTTCTCCTCTGAATGTATCATAGTTTGTTAAAGGGTAAAATAACAAAGTAAACAACCAAACAAAGCAAAAAAACAAAACCCACTGACATGGGAGTTAGAAGGCCTGTTTCCTAGTTCCAGCAAGGCCACCACTAGTGATCAAATGTCACCTTGAACAAATAACTGATCTTATTTTTCTTATCTAAATTCAGGGCCACTAGATGATTTTTAAGATCTTTTCCAATTCTATTTTCCTCAATAAATATTGGTTGTGCTTGGCTAGTTAGGTTCTGGAACAACTATGTGAACCAATCTATGTCTCTCCTCAAATTGTATGAAATTTCCTGACCTGGTTACATGTAATATCCTTCCACAGAATGTAAGGGTAAGATATTGTTTCATTTTCCAGCCCCACACAACATATTGTGTTGTTTAACTGTTTTTTAGTCATACCGGATTTTCTTGGAAAAGATACTGGAGTGGTCTGCCATTTTCTTCTCCAGAACATTTTACAGATGGGGAAACTGAGGCAAACAATGTTAAGTGACTTGCCAGGGTTACACAGCTAGTAAGTGTCTGAGTATATCTTTGAACTTGGGTCTTCCTGACTCTAGACCCAGGGCTCTCACCATTGTATCACCTATAGGAAATGTTTAATTGAATGGGAAGCTTTTCCTGAGGCAGCTAGGTGGTGGAGTGGAGAGGTAGGTGTACCTAGAGTCAGGAAAAGACTCATCTTTAGACCCTATGAGTAAATAATGGGAACTGAGGTAACAACCCACAATTCAATTATTTTTCAGTCACATCTGACTCTTGGTGGCCCCATTTGGAGTTTTCTCGGCAAAGACACTGAAGCGGTTTGCCTTTTCCTTCTCATTTTACAGATGAGGAAACTGAGGCTAATGGGGCTAAGTGACTTGCATAGGGTCACACTGCTAGTAAGTGTCTGAGGCCAGATTTGAGACCTGGGAAAGACCTTAGCTTAAAAAGGTCATAGTCTCCCACGGCATCCAGGGCCATTGCTAGTTATCTTAATGTATCTTTGGCCATTGGACTCTGATGACTCTGGAAGGGAGTGAGGCTAATGACTCCGCAGCTCTGTCTCATTTAAATCCAATTCACTTGCACTTCAAAGCATCATCCTGCTGGTATCATTGATTCTCTTCCAGAATGGAAAACAGAAGAATAACAACAATAACATCTTTGTTAGTTCAAATCCAGACTCAGATGCTTTCTAGTTATGTGACTCCAGGCAAGTCACTTAACCCTGTTTGCCTCAGTTTCTTCACCTGTAAAATGAGCTGGAGAAGGAAATGGCAAAGCACTCTACTATCTTTGCCAAGAAAACCCCAAATGGGATCATGAAGAGCCTAACAAGACTGAACAATAACAAGGCTTTTCCTGGGACACATCAGGGAGAAAATTGTTCTTTTTAAGTCCCCAAAGTGTCATTTTCAGTTATGGAGGCTGTGGAAATAGGGCCAAGCAAGTCCCATAACTGCCTAGGGAAACGTTGCGTTTATGTATAATCATACCTTTTTAGCTCCTTGAACTCTCACAAATCCCTGCAGGTACCTTCTGAAAATTTAAAAGTTTCTTTGGAAGAGTCTCATAAATGTCTGGCTTTGAGGGAGGGGAAAGGGAAAGAGGAAGAAATACCATCAAATACAACTTTAGCTTAGGAACAAGAGTACATTTCAGTGTGTTGGCTTGGCTAGCCTTTTCTTATTTATAGAATGTAGCATGTGTGAGCATCCTTTCTGTTTCAGCCCACTTTGAAAATATTGCCCAATGTACCAAAGAATTCCAAAACATTGCATTAAGATTCAGTGGGCCTTAGATTCACCTTCTTACATAACACAAGGGGCTGTGCCCATAGGGTTCTGCTTTTTAAAAGGGAAAAATAGAACATCTTATTACTTCACCCCTATGCTGTAAGAATGTCGTCACACTGAAATGTCTTCACATTGAAAATCAAAACCTCCTCAGTGTTACCTGAGATAATCAGATAAGAACAGAACCTGAGTGGCAGAAGACAAGGGGTTTTAGAAACAATTTACTTATCTGAGAATAGTTTCAATTCGGTGGACATATTATGAGGGCAAGAGGTGGCAGGTCGATGCTAGTATAGCCTTGCCATGTGAACAGAAATCAAGAAAGCCTTCCAGTATGTCAAGTAGACTCCCTGTGGAAAATTTATGGGAAGACACGGGCAAGAGTAGCACATACGGGCAGACTTACAATTGTTGTTGTTAGGGGAAAACTTCTGATCGGAACCATCACAGATCCATTTGAGTATTTTGAATATTACGGATTTTGGAAAATGAATGCCCAACTCCTGGGCTAGGCTCAGTTTGTTTCACGGGCAGTGACTGAGTGGTCTCTGTGGTACTGAGTAAAGGACTCCAATTTTGGGGGACAGGAAAAGGGAGGAACTTATTGTACATCCAGGGATACAGAGTCACAGGGGGGATAAGCTGATCTCAGAAATCAGGAATAATAAAGGGTGGAGCTGAAGGAACAGAATCAGTATTGACTACAAGGGCAAAACCAGGAATCACAATCCAGTCCAAGGAGACTAATGGAGTAGGGGAGACTTATGGGGGAAAGGAAGGGGTTCAGGGAAATAGTTACACTAGGGTAGTTTAATGTTGAACTAAGGAATAAACAAACCATGAGACTTGACAAAGAGCTTTCTCGGGTTTTTTTTACTAGCTTTTTCTATGGGAACATGCCTATTTTTATTTCTGACTTGAGCAGCTGGCCCACCCTTCAGCTCCCTCTGAATTCCCTACAGTTGGAAAGCTCCCCAGGGTACCCTCCTTACTCTCATGGGCAGTAACTAACTTTAAGGGCGGGGGGGAACACTCTCTAATGAAGTAAATACTTCCTTTTTCTAGAAATCTGGTTTCTTTTTTTCTTTTTAGTTTTTGATACAAGGAAAGGTTCTTAGGCAGTGGTAAATTTCAGATGCCTTCCAGTGAAAATATTCAAATGAGATATAATTATACTCTACTGACATGTTTTGGTAGATATCAAAATGTATTCTTCTCTGAAGACAATATGGTTCTAGTTTTTTTTGAATCAATATTTCCAGCACAAGGATGGAAAGGTCAATCAACCTTCATAGTATTTCACTGGGAACCAGTATCTTCTTGGTATCCATAGATCACCTTTTGGTCTCACTCAGTAATTAGATATAGCTAGCTCTTCACCAACACACGTTAGATTTGTAATCCTAGTAATAGGTGGTGAAAATATCAATTAAATAACTGTAGCAGCAAGCACCCCGGCATACCCAGGATGGCTGCTAGCACAGGTTTTTAGATCTGCTTTTCTAAAGGAAAGCAACTCAAAAAGGATTAACAATCTTCATCAAACAAACATATATATCATTTACCTAGTTCAGGGGAAAAAGTCAGTACCCTGAACTTCAGAGAATACAAACAGAAGTTACAAGCAGACAAAAATACAGAGGAAATAACACAATTTAGCAGACAGGACTTCTAGCTGTCTGATCATTACATACATATAGTTAGTCACCAGAGAGAGAAGCACCAACATCTGGGTTTTTTAAGTCTGGGGTTGGGGGGGTAGGGGGACTCAACAGCTGCCCAGAGTCTCATCTGGACAAATTACACAACTCTTCCCAAAGTGAGCCCCAAAGCAAAAACCTTGCCTCAGAGGTATATCCTTCTCCAGGGTCAAAGAACATCACAACCCTTGTGACTCACTTGACTACAAAATAACAAAAGTTGTGCCTTCCTGAAAAACAAGCCTCCCACCACAGGCTCCAGGTGAGTGCATGCAGCCTATTATGGGGCAGAGTATATTTTCAAAATCAGGAAAGGTCCTCAAATTCAATTTAGGCTTATTAAGGGGCTGGAAAGATCTTCAAATTCCCATTACCATTACAACAACTTAACCCTTATTCCTAAATTCATTTACATATGAGGCATATATATAATATATATGTGTAACAAAACGCTAAAGCATTGGGGAAATGCAAGTCTTTCAAGTGATTACAAAACATTCTGGAAGTAAGAAATCTGGAATAATAATTATTTCTCTCTGGAGAAATATAGAATAGTGTGGCGGAAGGAGCAATGAACTTGGAGGATCTATTTGATAAAACTTGCTTTGTCATCAGCCTTGCCACAATGTGTACTTCCAGTTACTCCCATAGTCCTTTGTGGTCATCTTTGCCATTGGAATGATCACATAAGCTGACCTCAAAAACCCACTCAGTGTCCTGCTTTTCAAACACTGTGTCTCCTTTCTACAAAATCGAGCATATTACTTCATTAAAATGACCCCATTTTAGGAAACCCTCAGGCGCTTTCACCTGTGTGTCTGTGTTCAAGGTCCTTATAGCAAGAGGCTGTTTTTTTTTTTAATCAAGTAAATTGAATTTTTAAATAGACTTATTTTAAAATGCAGAGACTGAAATTGATCAGATGAGTATTATATGTTTTGCTTTTCTTTCTTTTCTTCTTTTTTTTTAAGAAAAAGACCTGTGAGGCAGTGTCATATGGTGTAAAGAAACCTAGAACTAGAGCAACAGGCTCTGGGTCAAATCCTAGTTCTTTTATTTACAAGTTGGATGGATTTAGAGATCTTCTTTCATCTTCAGTTTCCTCATGTGTAAAATGTGGAAGTTAGATTATATCAATGGTATCAAACTCCAATAGAAATGCAAATCAATTTAAGAATTCCTGTGGCTGCATATTGACTTGTTTTAAGACAATGGACATGCATGGCCCATGTATATAGCAAAGTTGTCTCCCACATGTAACATGGGGGTGTCATTATTTGTCTTTGTTGTCATATGGCTTAAAGGGGGGCAGAATAGATATCTCTACCCTTTTCTCCTCACTCTCTTCTCCCAAGAAGACATTAATTCCTGCCAGTAAAGGAAGCAGGAAGTTGGGACCAGAGGCCATCACTTTGCTATCCTCAGAGAGGGGGAATACCAGAAATATATCTATCTGCTCCTTTAAACATTATGCAGGTGTGGGGAATCTGTGTCCTAGAAACCACATGTGGCCTTCTAGGTGCTGGGGTGTGGCCTTTTGACTGAGTCCAGGTTTTACAGAATATAAGAGATGAATTAAACTTTTGTTTCCACAGAAAACATGTAATATGTGTAATACCAGAAAGTCTTTTATTTGCTGCTGAATTCGGGAAAACAAATTGATTAGAGAGAAAGTCTTGGGAGTGTTGATTAACATTTCACTTAAGGGATGTGGGTGATAAAGGAGAACATCTCCTTCCTATGTACTTTGAGTAAAATCCAGGAATTGTCTCTTTTGTATCCACAACCCCAAAGGCTGGAGGAGAACTTCATTTCACAATACTGTCCTGAATATTGGGACTCTATGTTAATGATGAAGGAGATTTCAACATCTCTTCAACCTCTTACCAATTGAGAAATTTCCTTTAAAAGGATTTATGACTATATAAATTTATATATCTATTAATTAAATTTATATTATTTATTAATATATATTTATGACTTTATAAATAAAGTATAAAGAATAAGGATGCAAAATTGAGGGGGGAATGAAATGTGGAAATCAGAGTTGTAGGCAGGGGTGTAGACCGACATGGGGGTGGGGTTTAGGTGTTTTCAGATAGGCTATGAACCCTGACCTGAACAATTGGATGCAGGATGGGAAATTGGATCAGGATGGGTTATAAAAAGCTTTGTAATTGTCTGAAAGTAAATGTCTCCTTATGAGTCACCAGGGCTCCTGCCATCTCTGGCAGGAGAACGATTAATAAAATCTTTACTTAATTCACTGAGGGCCATGTGGAGTTTTTTGGTAAGATGATTATTTCTCACAATTTGGGGAGCTCATCTTGGGTCCCACACCCACCCTGCAAGATCCATTAAAGTTCCAACTGCTTCACTCACCCCAAGTCTGTCTAATTTACCGAGTCTATCTGGGCTTGAGGAGTTATTTCTCACAAGAACAAATCCTCTTAAAGTTAAGGGAATTTTGTTCTGTGAAGTTTGGAGTTGGCCAATACTTGAGGACTTTAAGGGACATATGTAGCCTCAGGGTCGAAGATTCCCCACCGCTGGGGGATGAGATCAGGTTCAATCTAACTTCTGATTGTTGTTTCATAATTAGGGGGAAGGTGCACCCCAAGCTTTATATTCAAGGCTTGACCCCTTTCCCATCAAATACCAGTTTTATAATGAACACATATAGTGAATAGCAAAGAAAACCCATTTATTCAAATCGAGAGCAAAACAGATATTAGAGAAAGTATAGCTAAGAGAATATATACCAGACATTACTGAGTGAAGGAGCTCTCTCATTGGGAATAAGAAATCTCAGCTCAACTGAGAGAGTCTTCCATCCCACCCCAGGGGGAGTTCCCCAAAGTCTCTAGTTCAGTAAACTGGGGATAGGGACATGATGGAGACTGCCAGCTCCTCTTATGTCAGCCTCTTCCCAGAGGCCTCTCTTTCAGCAGCCTGACATGGGTTGGCATCTTCTATCTTTCCTCTCAAAGGTGGAAGTCAGAAGGACCAAAAATGTTTGTAGAGAGTCAAGTGACTTGAAAACTGAAGAGATCTCCTCTGTCCTACTCTACATTGAACTTCACCCCTTGAAAAAGGCAGGGTATTCATCTGCAAAATAAGAAGAGAGTCCCATACCAATCGGCTTTGAGACTGGGATTATATAATGTTATCTATGTTTTATTGCATTTTTATTTTGTTAATTATTTTCCAATTACATTCTAATATGGTTGGTGTGTTTGACACCTCTAGGCTAGATAACCTGGAAGGTCCCGCTTAGCTCCAGATCTGTGATCTTTTAACGGACCAATCCAGACACAAATCCTGGACTCAGTTTGCTAGACAGAAATGACATTAGCTACATAAGTTTTTTGAACATTAAAGTGAGGTTTCCAACTTAATCCACAGAGTTTAAGTGAAGAATGATGAAAATAATAACAATTAACAAATAAAATGTAATGAGTTATTAAATAATAACAGTGCTACAGGAAAAGAAATGGACTTCCTTTCTCATTATCTCATGAAATTTCTCCTGGGACATTCCAAACTCTTTAACCTTAGAGTCTAAGGAAACCACCTTATCTCCTCTCCACCCTCAACCTAATTCCTCTACTCCTTTTCACCCAGGCTAATTTTAGAGCACTTCATCTTGTTTCATGTGAAAAGACTAGAAAAAAGAAAAAATAATCACATTAGGCAAGGTTCTCAATTTTTTGCTCACTGACTGTTGTGAAGAGATATTGCACGTGTCAGGGGAACAATTCTTTGTTGGACTAGTTTTCACTTCGGGGTTTGGGGTTTTCCCTGCCTACCTCATGTATGTCCCTCACTTAAATACTTCTGCTCCACTGGATACCCCTGGCCCCCTCAACCAACACAGAGAAGGAGAAGTGGGCTTCTAAGTGGTCAGATATGCAGAGATGCAGGTGCGTTAAAACATGATGTCATCTCATTGGACTGGAGAGGTTAAAAGGTCAGCATTCATCTGTCCAATGAGGTTAGGGAGAGAAAACAAAGGGCATCTTCCCACACCAAAGGAAAAAAAAAATTCTGTCATGCCAGGAGTGTTGGCTCCACTGAGTATATGAGGATATTATTATGTAACTATAGGTTTCCATTTTTCAGTTTTGGTCAGTTTGGAGAATTTTTAGGTACCCTAAGTTCTCAGAAGCCTTGCTGGGGGATCACCCACAAGAGAAAGGGAGTTAACAAGGTCATAGGTCTATCCAACCAAGATTCATAATTCAAATAATGCAATAAAAGGCAACTAATAGGAACAGAGAAATCTAACTGAAGTAAGGCAATCAGGCATGGGTTGATACTTTTTGACAAAACTAGGGAGGGACAATTGGGAATTTGCCTCAGAACACTGGAATTCAGAGAGTCTGGTAGTTCTAATACTCCTTTTGCATCACAGAAACAACTGAGTCCAGCAGCTAGTTTTAAGAATAAGTGGTTAAACTAGGAAACTATCAAATACCATGTTTCCCACTCCTCCTTGTCTTAGCCTCCTCAAGGGCAGCCTTACAGGGGATCAGGGTCTTCCCTAACAAGGAGCAGTGCCCCAGTGCCCGCCTTTCCTCTAATAGGGCTGAAATGCCACCTCTGCCCCAAACTGAATTTGTCTTGGAAAGATGAAGTCATTTTTCACTGCTTACCCAGGTGCCAAAATTGTTAGTCATCTGTCAAAAGTTATATTGACTCAGTTACCCATTGTTCCCAACCCTGCTTATTAATCAGTGTTGGGTAGAGGTTCTGGTGGGGAAATGATGCAGTTTGGGGATGCTGGTAACCCCAAAATGTTGGGGCACAGGGTGGCATCTGCCTGGAATGCATTCAGGTACTCAAACTGTTTACTAGTTAGGGGCAGTTTATTGTAATGCCAATAGAAATGGGCAGTGTTCCTAATGAACCTGCAACTTAATGGGGATAACAAAAAGGATCTGGATGAAGTTAAGGAGTGATAAGTAGTCTGGGGTGGGCCAGGTGCAACAGTGAAAGTACTGTCAAGTAGGCTAATTAGGAGATTGAGGTGGGACTAAGGGGTGGTCCAAGTGTGACAGTGAAAGGAATGTCAAGTAAGCTAATTAGGAGATCTAGCTGGCCTTGAGGAGTGGGCCAAGTGCCTTGGGCAGAGGCGTCTGTAATTTGGGCTGCTGAAATGTATGGGGAAAATCCAGGGACAGGGTTGCTTTCAAAGACATGTCTTTTCCTTTTAGGGATCCAGGTCCCATCACCTCATCGGAAGGAGACACCAAGTCTGCAGCTTTTTATATTATCTACTTTTCATCACATACCCCTACATTTCTACCTTGGGGAGAACTGAGATGCAAAAGGGTTCAGCCTCTTCTGCTGATGTGGACCTATTTGAATTGTCTTAAATTACCTATAAAAAGCTGTCCCCATTGATCAACCTGTCAATTTGTTGCTACCTTAACGTACTTTTAATAAAACTCCTTTTAATTCTCTTTGTCCTGAGTTTTATGTTACATCGTTAATGTAAGAGGGGATATAATGGTATCTTGTTTTGCTCCCACAAGTTATTGGAAGATAATCAATAGCTGTTGGGGGAAGCTCAATTATTTTATTTCACTAAAACCATGGCCTTCCTGGAACTACGACAATGGTCAGAGGGAACTAGAAAGGTGGGGG
>NW_027186390.1:11289996-11470555 GCF_028583685.1 Petaurus breviceps papuanus
GAGAGAGAGAGAGAGAGAGAGAGAGAGAGAGAGAGAGAAGGAATGTAGGAAAATAAAGTGAGGAATCTGAGGAATTTGACTAACCCTAATTCTACCGGGAAGGACAGAACTGTATAACCTCACTCCTTCAGCATCATTGTGGGTGTGTCTTTAGCTTCCTTGCTGGAAGCATCATAAACACCTTCCTCTGCACACTCTGTTTTTGAGTTCTTTCAGTGAGAAGGGGTTTGCCATTTTAAGGGAATATCATATGGATCTTTCTAAGGGTCCCCAGGGAATCAGTGGTGACCCTACTGGGAAGTCCTGTTATCCCTACTTGAATCTAAGTAAGGGCCCCTGGGGACGAAGTGGGCAGCAGAAGCTCTGGGCTCACTCCCTGACCTTACCTGGCGAGTCCTGTGATCCCCACAAGTGTGTTTCTCACAGTTAATCAGGGTGAAAAGTCTAAATGAAGAATTTTCCTTTCAACACAAGGTTTTGCTTCTGGACAAAAGCTCTTGGGAGACCCAAGATACAAAGAGAGCATAATAGTAAGCAGTCCTGTGCTCTGCAGATAGAAACTATAGTATTGAGTCCAAAGAGAGCTGTTTTTACTTGGACGCCATATAGCAATGGCTGTTTGCATATTATTCTTTTCCTGTACTCTTCCACAGAGGCAACATGGTGCCCTGGAATAAGTGCTGAATCAGGAGCTAGTAGACCTTGGTTTGAATCCTGGGGTCTGCCACTTACTAGTAAGTAACTTAAGTAACAATCTCTCTGGGTTCAGTTTCCTCATGTACACAAGGGAAAGGGAATAGATGACCACTGAGGTGCCTTTTAGCTCTTAATAGCTGACATAGATATTGATTCACAATATGAACTTAAAAGGAGGAAAGAAAAAATGACTTGGGCTATTCTGAAAGTCAGAGGAGAGATCTCAGGACCATTCCCAAGTAACCTTCCTTCAAGTGTGGGAGGACTTATAGCAGTTCAGCTCATTAAGTTCATTAAGTTGTCATTAAGAGAGCTGGACTTGTAATCAGGAAAGCCTGAGTTCAAATCCCATCTTAGACACCTAGCTGTATGTCAATGGGTAAATCACTTACCCTCTCTCAACTGTAGTTACCCATCTATAAAACAGGGATAATAATAGCACCTACCTCCCAGGGCTGCTGGGAAGCTCAAATGAGATTCTATTTGTAAAGTGCAAGTGCTCAATGGGTTGAAGTTTAAATGACAACATGCAAGACCTGCCTAAATGAATTCAGCTCAAGCCTTCTTTTAGCCAAAGAAAAACAAAGTTTATTAAGATCTACCATATTGGGTAGACCCTTAAGGAATCTGAGATTTTGTGATGCTTGCTTTTTTTTTTCAAATTTTTAATTTATTTATTTTTAGTTTTCAACATTCATTTCCACAAGATTTTGAATTAAAATTTTTCTCTCCCCATCTTTCCCCTACCCCCACTCCAAAATAGAAAGCCTACTGAATACCCCTTCCCCTAATCAGTTGTTTCGTCCCTAACTTTCTAGTAGGGCAAGATGGATTTCTATACCCCAGTACCTGTATATCTTATTTCCCAGTTGCATGTAAAAAACCAATTTTAAACATTTGTTTTTAAAACTTTGAGTTTCAGATTTTTTTTCCTTCTTCCCACCTCATCCACCCCCACTGGGAAGATAAACAATTCAATATAGATTGTACATGTGTAGTTACCCAAATCATTTCCATAGTAGTTATATTGTGAAAGACTAACTATATTTTCTTCCATCTTATTCCCACCTCCCTACTTATTCTATTTTCTCCTTTGACTCTATCCCTTTTCAAAAGTGCTTGCTTCTAACTACTCTCTCCCCTAATCTGCCCTCCCTTCTATTGTCTCCCCTCTTATCCTCCCTAACCCTCCTATTATCCTGTAGGGTAAGTGTGATAGTAATGGAATATAAAGATCCCCCTGTATTGGCTTGGTTTTCAAATTGATTGTGTTAAAACCCAGAGCTTGTTAATCTCACCTGTGGGATGGACTTGTTGACTTGAAAAGAGAGACACAAACTGGGAGGAGCCACAAGAGAGAGGCAGAAGAACTTTTTGGAAGCAGCACCCTCCTGGAGGCAGAGAGAGAGACTGAGAGGATTGATGAGGGAACTTTTGAATCGCCCTGGACTTTTGAGACCTGCCCTCTGAGCTGCCAAGGACTGAGGAGACATGGCTGTTTTGCTGGTACTTTGTCTGTCTGTTTTGATGTTGTTTTGCCAGATTTGTCCACTGATGAAAGACAGTCCTGTTGAAGAAGTCCTGGAACCTGGCTGTTGGCTAAGAGCTCCTGAGACTGTCCTGCAGACAGAGAGTGAATACTGTCCACTGGTGAAGGACAGTGCTGTTGTTGCAGGGGTCTGGGAGCCTTTCTGTTGGTTCAGAAGCCCTGAAGAAGGATTTTCTTGTTGTATGTTTACAGAAATCCTGGGAGAGGGTTTTGCTAATGTTTTCAGGGGTTCTAGGACTGTTCTACAGACAGAGGATGAATTAATGAAGAGACTGGCCATGTATCTTGTGGCCTTGCTAAGCCTTGTCTCCCCAGGAACTAAGATTGCTGAGAACTTGCCTCCTGTCAAGATGAAGAAAAGACCTCCATTTGGGTATTAAGTGCTGTGCTTAAACTTGATGTAACTCTGGGGTAGATTCAATTGTGATCCAGGGGTGGGGAACTTTTGACCTTTTTGTGTTCTATGGTTGAACAAATGAATGTACTTTACTTATGTTTGGAAACTAATCTCCAATTGAGAAGAGGGGCTTTGTGGTGGACTAAATGAAGGTACAGCCTAGGGGTGGAGTAGTATTTAGAACAGGGACTTTGTAATTGATTGAATGAATGAAAGGTCCTGGGGTGGGGTAGTACTTGGAGATTATTTAATCACACTTAGTAAATGCTGTATTTTGAATGATGTCATGTTTTGATCTTCTCTGTTCTTGGTTTGTACTGAGTAAAATGGAGAGCACCTATGCTGGTACTCTGAACCTTGGGAAGTTGCCTTTTCCTTGGCATTACCTTACAGTAAGATACCCAATTGAGTGTGTATGTTATTCCCTCCTTAGGCCAAATTCAATGAGAATCAAGTTTTCCCATTCCCTTTCACCTTCCTGTTCTGCCCCTCCATTGTAAAAGTTTTCTCTTGTCTCTTTTGTATGAGATTATTTACCCTAATCTATCGCTCCCTTTCTTCTTCTCCCAATAAATTCCTCTCTCACCTCTTAATTTTATTTTTTAGATATTATCCCTTCATATTCAACTCATCCTGTGCCCTCTGTCTATGTATACATGAACATACAAATGCCCACACTCACATATATATTTATATATATATAAACATCCTCCTATACATACATAAATATGTATATATAATATATATTTCCTTCAGCTATCCTCATACTGAGAAAGGTCTTATGAGTTACAGTTATCGTTTTTCAGGTAGGAATGTAAATAGTTCAACTTTAATAAGTTCCTTATGACTTCTTTTTCCTGTTTACCTTCTCATGCTTCTCTTGCTTCTTGTATTTGAAAGTCAAATTTTCTGTTCAGCTCGGGTTTTTTCATCAAGAATGCTTGAAAGTCCTTTATTTCATTGAATGACCATATTTTTCCCTGTAGTATTATACTCAGTTTTGCTGGGTAGGTGATTCTTAGTTATAGTCCTAGCTCCTTTGACCTTTGGAATATCATATTCCAAGCCCTTTGACTCCTTAATGTAGAAGCTGCTAGATCTTGTGTTATCCTGATTGTGTTTCCATAATACTCAAATTGCTTCTTCCTAACTGCAGTATTTTCTCCTTGACCTAGGAACTCTGGAATTTGGCTATAATATTCCTAGGAGTTTTCTTTTGGGGATCTTTTTCAAGAGGCGATTGGTGAATTCTTTCCATTTCTATTTTGCCCTCTGGTTCTAGAATATTAGGGCAATTTTGTGTGATAATTTCTTGAAAGATGGTGTCTAGACACTTTTTTTGATCATAGCTTTCAGGTAGTCCAATAATTTTAAAATTATCTCTCCTGGATCTATTTTCCAGGTCAGTGTTTTTTCCAGTGAGATATTTCACATTGCCTTCTATTTTTTCATTTGTTTGGATCTGTTTTATAGTATCTTGATTTCTTATAAAGTCTCATAAAGTCATTAGTTTCCAATTGCTCCAATCTAATTTTGAAGGAGTTATTCTCTTCATTGATTTTTTTTCAAATTCCTTTTTCATCTGGCAAATTCTTTTTAAAGCTTTTTGTTTGTTTCCATCTGGCTTTTTAAAGCATTCTTATCCTCATTGGCTTTTTTGGACCTCTTTTACCATTTGAATTAGTCTATTTTTTAAGGTGTTATTTGTTTTTTTAAGCAATTGGGGTTAAGTAACTTGCTCAAGGTTACAGGCCAGTTTTTTGTGTGTGTGTGTGTGTGTGTGTGTGTGTGTGTGTGTGTGTGTGTGTGGGTGTCAAGTATCTGAGGCTGGAACGATCCGGGTCCTGGCCAGAGCTCTTACTCACTTCGCCCCCTCACCCCCCACCCCATGATGCTTGCTTGAATTGGCAAGTGGACCAGATTAAATTTGAACACCTTCAAGTACGTGGAGATGGATCTTATATACAGAAAGGCTGTGGGAGGGGAAGATTTGACATTGCATATAACCTGAATTTTATTATCTTTTGCTATCATTTTCATTTAAATTATTATAATTCTCCTGTTTATTGTTTTCCTGGTTCTACTTTCTTTGCTCTGCACAATTTTTCTGTGTTACTCTTAATTCCTTATATTTGTTGGTTTTTATAATGTAACATTTTCCCCATACAGTCATATATTTCATTTTATTCAACCATTCCATAATTGATAGACCTATACTTTGTTTCCAATTTTTAAAGGCACATATTATTATGGGACCATCAAATCATAAGAAATGCAAAAATGATATTATTTGTAATCATAAGGATTATTAGATGGAGCTTTCAGACCGTAATACAGAGAAAAAGAAAAAGAAAATTCAAATTCAAAACTCCTGTCCATACTAACACTGCTTTCTATATTTAGCAGAGAAAAAGAAACTGAGGATTGTAAATGGGTCTTGGGTAGTGAGAGGCCAGAACCAACAAACCAAATCTAATCCTTCTTCCAAATGAGAGCTCATCCTATATTCAAAAACATCTTATTTTGGAATCCTTGTTATCATTGAATTAGAAAATGTTAGAATAGACTTTGGTGTAATTCCTTCATTTTATTTTATTTTATTTTAGCTTTTTGGAGGGTAATTGGGGTTAAGTGATTTGCCCAAAGTCACATGGCTAGTTTTTGTGTTGAGTGTCTGAGGCCGGATTTGAACTCAGGTCCTCCTGACTCCAGGGCTGGTGCTCTATTCATTGTGCCACCTAGGCAGCCCTAATTCCTTCGGTTTAAAGATAATGTAAGGAATTTTATTTGCCTCAGCTTCCTCATCTATAAAATGGGGATAATAATATCACCCACCTTTTAAGGTTGTTGTGAGGCTCAAATAAGATAATACTTATAAAGTGCTTATACCAGTATATGGCACAAAGTAAGAGCTAAACAAATGTTGGCTGCCAACAGCAGCATCATTAATTATCATTATAGTTGAGTTTATATAAGTGGAGGACCACCAATAAATGAGGTTGAAATATATACTTTTATAGACTGGTTCTGACATGGACTTGAAGTAGGACTAGAACTTCAAAAGTACCAGGAGAAAAAACAATGGTATGGAGGACAGTAAAATGTCTGTATTTATCACAGCATCATTTTCATTTAAACTGATGTTCGCTGATCCTCTTTTAACTTTCACTGTCACTTCCCTATGACTCCTTGCCTCAGTACAACAGAAGTCTCCAAAATTCCAGGGAGGTGTTTAAAATAATCTGGACATTGACCATGTCTGACAACATATGCCTCATTTTGACCTATAGTTCACCACTTTTTTTACCAAGAAGAGAGAGGCTTTTTAGTATCAGTCATCTGAAGTTGGGACTAGTCACTGCATTGACCAAAGTTCTGAGGTCTTTCAATGCTGTTTTCTTTTATGAGTTTGTGTGCCAACTGTTCTTCTAGTTCTGCCTACTCTTCTTTGAATCAGTTCATAAAGTCTTCCCAGATTTCCCTGATATGGGTTATTTCTTATAGCAAAGGATTTCTTTACATTCAGGGGTGTGCAGGAGACAGCTCATGCTGGTTCCTGAGAGATGACTGTTAAATTTTCAGTATGAGCACTTACATCTCAGAAATCAACAAATACTACAAATCAGGGCTTGATTTGTTGTTTTGTTGATTGTCTAGACTTAAGAATTAAAGGAGGTGTTAATAATGAAGATTAAATTTAAAAGTTCATTGTGTCAATTTTTTTTCCCCCATTAGACAGCTGGTTCTTAAACATTTACCAGTACACCCATGATTTCTTTTTTTTTTTTAAAGTGGATTAGTCATGTTCGACTCTTTGTGTCCCTGTCTCCCTCTCCAACTCATTTTACAGATGAGGAAACCTAGGCCAACAGGGTTAAGTGATATACCTTGGGTCATATAGCAAGTAAGTCTCTGAGGCTGGATTTAAACTTAGGTCCCCTCTCTACTGTGCCACCTAGCTGCCTTATGATTACATTTACATAATACCATTTCTTTGATTATTCAACAATCAATGTATATAACACTTTGTTTCAGTTCTTTGCTACACAAAAATGCTGCCATATTCTTTTACAGGGAAAAGGGACTCTTTCCTCCATCTTTGACCTTTTGGGGGCCTATGCTTGTTGGTGATGTCACTGGATCAATGAATATATAAGAGAAATTAAAAATTGGTGCTTTTTTTTTTTAGTATAATTCCAAACTTTTTCAGAATGGTTGGACCAACTCACAGTTTCACCAACAGTGCATTATTGTGCCTGTTTTTCCAAAGTTTCTTGCAAGGTTTTTGCCATCTCTACTAATCTGATGGGAGACAAAAACTCAGAATTGTTTTAAATTGCATTTTTCTGTTATGTGATTTGAAACATTATTTCATGTAGTTGTTGACAGTGTGCCTTTCTTCTTTTGAAAACTATCCATTCATATCCTTTGATCACTTATCTATTGGTGAATGGTTATTATTCTTTTATTCTTGCATCACTCCCTATATATCTTGAATATCAGAGTTTATCAGATATTTATGGGATGTTTCCCCCCAACATCCAAGACTTTTCTTCTGCAATGTTTTCGGTTGCGTGAAAGTTTTAAAATTTAACTTAATCATAATTATGCTTTATTTTTTATTACCAATTAGTCCCTTGTTCCATAATGAATCATCCCCTTACCCATAGTTGTACAAGGTACTGACCTTACTCCATTCTGTTATAATTTTGTTTTTGATGTGACCTTTTGTATTTAGGTCACATATCTATTTAGAAATTGACTGACATATGGTGTGAGATATTGGTCTAAACCTAATTTCCATCAAAATGTTTTCCTGTTTTCCCAGTGGTTCTTGTAAAAAAAAAGGGGGGGGGAGAGAGGAGTCCTTGTTACAGTAATTTGGGGTTTGGGGTTTATTGAACAGGAGGCTACCAGGCAGGATTGCATCTGGGCCTCACTTATCTAGTTTTTTCCATTGACTGACTTCAAATTTTTAAACCAGTACCAAATAGTATAGAGAGACAGTATGGTGGAATGGATAGAGAGACAGAAAGACCTGGGTTTAAATTCTGATATATGTTGACTGTGTGAAGTAGGGTCAATCGTTTAGCCTCAGGGTGTTCTAAACAGAACTCTAGGAATCTAAGTTGCTGAGAAAATGCCCCCTATATTGATGGAAAAAATTTCCTCATCCAATGAAATCATGGATCTAGTCCTCATTCCTAATTCAAATGGTTTGATAATTGTTGTTTTATCCTGTTTGAGATCTGGTAAAGTTTTGTTCGTTATTTCCCTTGAGGTTCTTCCTGTGTGACCCTGGGAAAGTCATTTAGCCTCTTTTTGCCTCAGTTTCCTTATTTGTAAAATGGGAATAATAATAGTACCTACCTCCCAGGGTTATCAGGATCAAACCAGATAATAATTGTAGAGTATTTTAGCAGAGTACCTGCCACGTTTTTGTTGTTATTCAGTCATTTTAAGTTGTGTACAATCTGTGACCTCCATTTGGGTTTTTCTTGGTAAAAATACTGGAATGGTTACAGAAAAGAAAGCTAAGGCAAACAGGGTGAAGTGATTTGCCCAGGGCTGCACAGCTAGTAAGTGTCTGAGGCTACATTTAAACTCAGGTTCTCCTGACTCTAGGCCCAGTGCCCTATCCACTGAGTCACCAAACTGCCCTTTAAGATGCTAGCCTCATATTTATTCAACATCTTTTACCAACAGAATACTGTTTGTAGGGCTCGGCCCCAGCCCTGAGGAAAAATGTAATCTCCTTGGTGAGATAAGATATAGAGTCATATATTTAGGGCTGGAAGAGGTCTTTGAGTTGGAGCTCCTCCCCACCCCCCCACCTGCCCTTCAGCTTCCCTTTGGGTATCATCTTGGGTGTCATGTTGGAATCTGCAACAATTGTATGAACTGATTGAGTGAAGCCAGTAGAACTAGAACTATTTATATAATAACAGCATTGTAAAATTAAAACAACTTTGAAAGACTTAAGAATGCTGATCAAGAAATTCACCAGAACGGATAATGAAATAATTCTATCCACCTCTTTACAGAGAGGCTATAGACCCTGGGTGCAGAACGAGCCATCTTTTGGTCTAATTCAAGGAATTTGCATGGCTTGAAGCATGCATATTTGTTTTAAGATTTTTTGTTAATTTGTTTCAATGGGGGGGGGGGGGGAAAGGGGGAATGGGAGGGAAAGAAAAATATTTTTGATATTTGAAAAAAAGGTTTTTTTAAGTGGGAGAGAGAAAAAATATTTTTGATAACAAAAAAAATTAAAGGGGGCAAAAATGAAAGTTTCTTTAATGGAAATGCCGCAAAGTCAAAAAGTCAGTGTGGGGACATTGGATCCCCACTTATTTAACTCATTTATCATAAAGGGGAACAGTGCAGGGGGATCTCCCATACCCTGGTCGGGACAATCCCAAGAAAACCCAACGCGTTAGCCACAGGGACCGAGGGCTTCGGATTAGCACCTTGCTCATTGAAGCATTAATTAAAGTCAGAGCACCAATTTCTGGTAACAGGCCAAAGGGGTTTTAACCAAAGCAGGCACGCCAGAAAGAAAAAAAAAAGCCCCCAGTGTGGCTTTGCATTTTACTTAGATACAGACTTAGACGTAGCATCTTGTGACCTTATTTTGGGTACCCTGTCTGCAGATCAACAGACACAGCACTGGCTTCTGCCACCCACCCAACCCTGAGATTCATGCATCCTTCCAGGAATGAAAGTGAATCAGAAGCAGCAGCAGCAGCAACACATTCAGGGCAAGCGCAACTGCGACGTCTGCGCGCTTCAGGCAGTGTGAATGTCACTGCCTCTTCTCCGCTTCCCTCTCCCTCCCCCGCTCCCATTCCCGACCGAGCTGCATGCTGGGAGTTGTAGTTCTCCAAGTTGGGGCCGGGACTGCGGCTCCTCCAAAGTCGAGACTACAAATCCCGTGGAAGGGAGCGAGAGTCGTGCCGGGGCGGGGTGCGGCGAGGACCGCGGTGAGGTTAGGGGGAGGTTTTGCTTGACTCACACGTGGGGGCGGAGAAGGGCCAAGCTTAGAACCCATTTCCTGGCAAAAGAATCCCTTTAGTTCAGCTGGTCTCCGGCTAGGGAAGTCCCTAGGCGGCCAATCTCCTGGCGCCTGGAGAAAACCAAAAAAAGAAAAAAAAAGAAAAAAAGTATAGAACATCTCCCTCTCTATTATTAATTATTATTTATCTTGCGTGTAATTCATTCCTCCCTAGTGCCTCCTCCCTTTCCTGCTTCTCCTCCTCCTGTTGTAACATGCAATTAGCGATCCTGCAGCCACATTTCCAGGGGTGCTAAAGTTCATTTCGCTTATAGCCACCATGGGGAATGGGATGAACAAGGTAATGTACGTTTCTGTTTTGTCTCTGCTTGCTTGTTTTGTCTGCTCAGCTCACCTCTGTAGGATTGAGAGCCGGGAAGGGTGTAGGAAGCCTTGATTAGCCCCTTCCCCCTGATTTAACCCCTCACCCCAACACCCTCCACCCTGCATCTTCCTCCTCTAATTGTGCTTAGCCAGTTGTCGGGAAAACAAAACAAAACAAAACGAAAACAAACATGCTTTGCTTCTCTGTTCAGATAAATGTTTGCATTTTTTAAGACTGGGTGTAGGTTAAAAAAAATACTTTTAATATCCGGTTGGGGCCGGGAGGTGGATGATACTAGCGGTGGGGAACGGAGCAAGAATGAGACAGATTCTTCTGCAATTGTTTTTATTGGGGGGGGGGGGGGGGGGGGGGTGGGTAGTGGTCCGTGCTCTTGAAAATCCCCCGCCCTCCCTCTTAGGAAGGCTTCCCGGCACAGCCCCCCGGCGTTTGCCCTGCACGCAGCATGCCTTCTGTGGCTGAGGACCACTTGTTCTCACCAACCACCGTGCCCTTTTAAAAGCTATTTACACTTGCTGGGCTAGGACGTGGTTCCGACCTGTCCCCGGCGGGAGCGACGTGGAGCCGAGAGCTTGCGGTTTCTTCTCTCTTTTTCCCCTCCCCACCCCTCCCCTTTGAGGCTCCTTAAACATCGCCCACCCATCTCGTGGGTCATCTGGGCGTCTTCTTTGCTGTAATTTCCTTTATCTCCTTGGGTACCTCCCTATACTCCACTCCCCTAGAGGTTTTTTTGTGTGTAGTTTTTTTTGTTGCCTCTTCCCCCCATGTGCCTGTAGAAGTTGCATGGGACAGCTACCTAATAGGCTGGTGTTGGGTGGGACCCTTTTTAAAGACAGCCGACCCTCTGGGAGGAATTGAATTCAGGATCAGCTTTTGGACCACAGTTTGGGCCCGGGTTCTCCACTATGTGGGAAACCTGTTGTCTTCCTCCTATGCCCCCCATCTCCTGGCTGATGCCCGGAGCCAGAAAACCACCGCCTTGCTGTTTTTGCCTGAGTAGAACTCATTTTTCTCCAGCCCGGTGCTTTTGTCTCCCTGCTCCTCAGCCCCACCCAGGGCTTGTCCAGTTTCCCCTTGCCCCACCCCTAGGCGGGTGTTACTCTCAGGTCCTGTGGCCTGGCTGTTCCTTAGACATCTCAGGAAGGTGGTAGAATCCAGCCTCTGCTCTTGCTTCTTGGGAGCATTGTATTGAACTGGTAGCCAGAGATCCCTTGAAAGGAAATTATCCTTTCCCAGTTAGTCTCACATTCCCTAGATAAGTGCATTTATTCCATTTTTCAAATGGTCAGATTAAGTGGGAATATTGTTTCCTTAGATTCTGCTGCTTTTAACTCTGGGACCAGCATCCTTTGGCCCTTGAATGCCACCAGTGCAAATACTAAATAGTGGAGAGGAAAAACACGGATAGGGATAGGAGAATGAGAGAAAAGTGCATAGCATAAATTTTCTACATACTTTAACTTTCCAAACTAATGCCTGGTTTCAGAGATTGTTACAGAGAAGAGTGTGGGAAGGCATCGCCTTGTGTGTGTGGTCCGGGATGTCATTACCCTGGTTTTGGTTTTGGTTCAGAGCATTATAGATCTAAGGCTGGAAGGGACCTTAGAGGAGGCTAGTACTACCTTCTCATTTTAAAAATAGAGAAACTGAGACTCAGCATTTAGCAGGTCTGGGTTCTGAAGGTGGGTCTTACCATTCCAAGTTCAGCATCCTTTCCCCGGCACCAGGCTGTGTCTATAAACTTAACTGTTTCTCTCAAGAGATCGAGTTTAAATAAGAGAAAGGAATACTTTCTCATTTTGGAGATATACATTTATTATGCTTTTTTTTTCGGTTCTTTGATTCTCTGCTTTAAAAAAAAATGTGCCTGTCACCAATTTGTGGGATTGGTTAGGCTTTGAATTGATAGTGATTATATTCTGCTGGACTTTGGGTTCCCATTTAAAATGTTTCTTATTTGAATTGTCCCTTGTTGCTTCTGAATGTTTAATTGATAGAACTATTTGTTAGGTATTAAAATGCATACAGATGAAAATGGTTTCAGGCATTTTACAAGTCCATAGTTTTAGTCTTTGTAACAAACAGCGGTGTGTGGTTTTTAAGAGAATTTGCCCATTTCTTCCAAAATTTTTTCCAAGTCTGTTATTGTTATTATTAGTTTTCCCCTGTAATAGCAGCACTGGGTAAGTAGGACAGTCACCTACCTTTTGTAAACAAAGACATAGTGATTTGACCAAGACCATACACATAGTTGTTGTCAGAAATGGGATCAGAACTCTCATCTCCTGGCCCCCTGACACACAGTTACGAAGCTAGTTAGATCTGTGCTTTGGGTATATCAGTTTGGCAGCAGTGTGGATGATGGTTTGGAGACGGGAGAGACTTGAGCCAGGAGGACCACTTTTTATAGTGAGAGAAGGAATGGGTCTCAATGAGGGTGATGGCTTGTGTGAGTAGAGAGAAGGGGATGATGGCTGAAGAGATTTTGTGTAGATAGAATGAACAAGATTTGGCAGTTGATTAAATTTGAGAGGACATGAAGAATTGAAGATGACTGAGGGAGTGAACTCAGTGCCTGGAACAGTGGTGACATCCTCAACAGATAGATTTGGAAGAGAAGCGGGTTTGGTGAGAAACACAGTGAGTTCTGTAGGACATGTTGAGTTTGAGATGCCAGTAGGACGTCCTGTTTGAAACATCCAATAAGTGGTTGATAATCAAGAGAGAGACTTAGTCTAGAGACAAGGATATGGAGTTAAACTATGTAGAAATGATAATTAAACATGGGATACGATGAAGTTACCAAGAGACGGTATTAACAAAAAATGGAGGGAATGCATTGTCTGAGTGTATACTCAGTCTCAGTGCAGGCTAGAAATTAGCTCTCATTTATATAATACTTTAATGTTTACAAAGTGCTATACACATTATCTCATTTGATCCTCACGACAACAGGGAGAGAGAGGTGTCGTATGACTTGCCCAGGGTCACCCTATAAATGTTAGTAAGAGGCAGGATTTGAACTCAGGTCTGTCTAATTCCAACACTCCATTGACTGGGCCACCTAGTTGCCTAATGATTGATCTTGTCAGAGGTAGGCACTTGCTGAATATTAAGTTTTATTCAAAATCTGTATTTTGTGATCACAGCTTTGGAAAAATCTGAGACTGTGATGAGGGTTGAAAGTACACTGGGCTTGAATTCTGATCCTGGCCCCTCTGACAGTATCTGTATGACACTGAGTAAGTCACTTTGACCCCTTCCTTAGCTATAAAGTGAGTGTTAGTCCAGATGAATCTCTAAGATTACTTCTGGTGTTAAATCTGATCCATCGACCCCTTCAGGCTCTGAGCATCTGCTGGTGATTGGGATGGGTCATAAAAATAATCACTTTTTTTTTTTCTTTTTGGAGGGGGAAGGCAGGGCAATTAGGATTAAGGGACTTGCCAAGGTCACATGACTAGTTTTGTGTTAAGTGTCGGAGGCTGGATTTGAACTCAGGTCCTCCTGACCCCAGGGCTGGTGCTCTATTCACTGTGCTACCTAGCTGCCCCAATAATCACAACTTTTTTTTTTTTTTTAAGCAATCGGGGTTAAGTAACTTGCTCAAGGTTACAGGGCCAGCTATCTCTAGGTGTAGTGCTAAGTATCTGGGCCCAAATTTGATCCCCAGGTCATCCTGCCACTGGGGCCATTGATCTTACTTACTGAGCCACCTGGCCGCCCCTAAGCAATTGGGGTTAAGTAACTTGCTCAAGGTTACATGGCCAGGTGTTTCTGGGTGGGTGAATTCTTTATGATTGTTTCAAAGGTGTTTGTCTTTACAATATTTTTGTGGCATAAGTTATCTTCCTGGTTCTGCTCCTTTTATTTTTTTCAAGATTGTCCATTTGTATAAGACTAATCCAGCAGACATTTGTTAAGCACCTATTGTGTGTGAGGCTGTGCTACAATTGTTCTTCCAGAAGTGATTGCACTTCCATATGTTGTCAGTTTCATTTGTCCAGTGTGTGATGCATGGAGTGGTTCTGCGGTCCTTAGCAAGATGGGCATGGTGTAGAACTCTAGCCAAAGAGTAGAGAGGGAGGAGGCTGACCTCTCTTCTGGTAGCTGTAGTAGCCAGTCCTCTAGTCAGGAAAACCCTGGTTCTTGTCTGGGCTTGGATACTTAGTCCCTGTGCAGCATTGGCTAAGTTACTTAACCTCTGGCTGCCTCCATTTCCTCAGCTATAAAATGGGTATAACAGTGACATCTTTTTTCCCAAAGTCGTTCTAAAGAAAAAGTGAGATATTGTAGAAAGTGCTTTGCAGACCTTAAAGTGTTATTAAATGCTAGCATTATTTTTATTATCGTTGTTTTTGTACTGCTGCACACATTTTTTGCCCTTTGCAAGATTTTCCTGTTGTGGATAAAGTCAAAGATATTTATGAATCACAGGAAGACATGGGAAGGAAAAGGTACATACTCCTCTTGGTGGTAAATGCCTTGTAACTTTCACGATACTGTGTGTGGCTCCATGTAGGTGTGGTGTCCCAATACGTGGGAGGTCATGCAGTGCAGTAGAAAGTGTGTTGGCTTTGGAGTCAGAAGACCTGAGTTTGAATCCTGTTTCTGTTGCCTATTAGAGGCACTTGGAGCAGTGGATTGAATACTGGGCTTGCAGTCAGGAAAATATGAGTTCACATCCAACCTCAGACTGGGTGCCCCTAGGCAAGTCACTTAACTGCTGTTTGCCTCAGTTTCCTTAATTGTAAAACAGGGAGATAATAGCACCTACTTTTCAGGGTGGTTGTGAAGATCAAGTGAGATAACATTTGTAAAAAGTGCTTAACACTGGGCCTGGAACGTAACTGGTGCTGTAGAATAGTTTCTTCTCCTTCCCACCCCCCTGCTGTGACTTTATTCATGTTACTTAACTCTCAGTGCCTTAGTTCCTTCTCCTGTCAAATTAGTGCATTAGACTAGTTCAGTGGTGAGGTTCCCCTTTACTTCCCCAATCTCTACGTGTGAACTTTGATTTTTAGTTCCTTTCCCCTCCCCCCTTACCTTTAAAAGCTTTTTTTTTTGATATGGAAAAAAAAAGCATAACGTTAAAATTTTGCATGTGTCAGCTTTGAGATCCTTCCCTCTTTATTGCAAACCTGTTGGATCTGTGGCCCAGTGACATCAAGTCACCCTCTATAAAATGTAATCCTTTGGGGAGACAGCTAAATCTTCTTCCTGCTTTTATATATGGTGACTTAGAGATCCAGGGAAGTCATGCAGCCCCTGTTGACTTTGAGAAAGGAAATCCGGTTTTTCTGGTTCCCAGTCTTGTTTATTGAGATATTTTGAAACTTGTACCTGTTTGGATAGGTTTATTAGACCTGGTATCCCAGAACCTCAAAGTTGAATTGAGAATTGGGGGTGGATGTGTGTGCTTTAGATAGAATTGGGGTAAGGGGAACACAAATATCATCAAGTAGGAATAAAAAGGTGGGGATTTTAAAAATAATAAGCCAGATGTATTTATTCCATTTGAAGCTCTTGGTCTGCTTTGTCCATCCCTGTGAGAATAAATAGGTCTGTTCACTGCCATACACTCTAATAAAGTAGTATACAGCCTCTGAGAATGGGAGGCATTGCTCAGTATTCAGACATCTGTTGCTAAGAATCATTAGGAAGATCTCAAAATATCAATATGCGCTGCCATTCCCTTGGAAGGCAAGTACCTTCGTTGTTTATCCACTGAGGGTTTTTTTTAACATGGACCAGGACTCTCTGTCCCTTTCTGCCTGGTGTTATGTCCAGGCTTCTCCCTTTGTTTATGAGATAGCTTGGCCTAAGGTTTTGTCTCAGCTCCTCCAAGGCCTTGCTGTTTATTCCTGTAACAGTCACAGAACAGTTCTCAAGGTACACATACTCATTTTGGGCGCCCATCCTTTTCTCACTTCGAGGGCTTCATCCCCACTACAACCATTCAGTACAAGCTATCTTTGGGTGAGAAGATTTTCTTCCCTTTTCTTTTGGTAAGGCTGCTTGTGTTTACTTGTTTAAGTAGCATCTGAGATTGTCACATAATGAGATTTTTATTTTCTTTTTTGCAGACATTTATCCTTATAGGGTCATAGGTTTAGCTAGAAGGGAACTTAGAAGTCAGTGACTCCAAACCCCATCATTTTACAGATAGGAAATGGAGGCCCAGAGAGGCTGATCGACCTGCCTAGGTTGACACAGCGTTTTCCATGTTGGAATTGGAATCCAGGTCTTGGCTCCAAGGCCATCGCTCTGTCACAACACCTCTCAACTCAGCTAAGTAGTGGTGAGGTGGTTTTCTCACTTTCCCTGAGAATAGAAGTTTTAAAAGGTATCTACAGCTGACCGCCTTCTTATCTTTTAGTTTGATTGATGCTGGCATCATAAGTTTTAGATCATCCAGGGAAGGGGATTTTTTCTGTGAAGCATGAGGCCATCTGATCAAGTCCTTTCATTCTTTTTTTTTTTTTTGAAGCAATTGGGGTTAAGTAACTTGCTCAAGGTTACATGGCCAGGTGTTTCTGGGTGGTTGCTAAGTGTCTGAGCCCGGGATTTGATCTCCAGGTTTTCTCAACACTGGAGCCGGTGCTCTTACTCGCTGTGCTACCTGGCCACCCCCCTTTCATTCTTTAGATGAGGAAACTGAGGCTTGGGAAGGATAAATTACTTGCCCAAGGTTGTCACATAGGTAGCAAGTTGCTGAGAGGTAGGATTTGAGCCCAGGTGTTGTTTCCAGAGCTAATGATCTTTCCATCATACCACACAATTGGATATTTTGTTGTATATAGAAATAAGGCAGCCATGACCTGAGTATTGCACTGGCTATCATTTGGCTATCATAATTCCATCTCCAGCTCTTGAAAGTCTGCCTTGATTTCCCAGTCTGAACAATAGGATAATTTCCTCTTATTGGCCTTACGAATGTCTTAGCAATATAGCTTCATCTTCTAACAGCTTATACTAAGAAATGAAAGTCTCACACTGCATATGAGGTGCCCAGTTTTCCTTTTACTCTTTCTCAGTTATCTTTTCAAATCTGACTTGCCACTTCAGTTTCCAGGATCCCTGCTCCTCTGTTCTGACTTGGCTTTGGTTAGTGACTTCCTTGTGGATGCCCTTGTAGTGAAGCAAGAGAGAAAGTCCAGTCAACTCTTGGCGGACAGACCCTCCAGCTCTTCTTATCTGTCAATCATCTTTTGTACCTTGCATTTTCCTCTTGTTGTGGTGGTTCATTCATTCAACAAATATATATTCATTGGCTACTATGTGCACACCTTCATTCCTAGTGGGCAGCTCAGTTCCAGTCTTCTGGGAGTTTGTAAATCTGGTAAGAGATAGGAGTTGAGTTAGGAGCTGGACATATAGACAGGAGAGTTATCTGCAGAGGTGAGGGGAGAAATTGTAGGACTGAGGGCTATAGCTATAGAAGATGGCTGAAAACAGGACCTTCTTTTTTCAGAGGAGAAAAACTGATGTAGAGAGGTGAAGGTGACTTACCAGAGTCATACTGAGTGTCTGAGACAGGATTTGAACTTGACTTTTTCTGATTCCAAGCCCAGTACTCCACACTGCCCCCAATAACTACTGTAGGATCATAAGATGCAGCTGTAAAGGACCCCAGACACTATCTAATCCAACCTGTCTCTTTAGAGATGGGGAAACTGAGGCCCAGGGGGGTTTTGACTTGACCAGCATAGTGAATATCAGTCAGGATGTGAACCCAGGTTGTGTGACAGGGAATAATGTGAAACTTATGAAAGTTTATGTTGGATAAACTTGTGTTTGATAAAACTTGAGGAGGAGGTTTTGTTGCCCCAGGAGTGGTCCTCTGCGTGGTATACTGAGGCAGGGACCATCTTTATCCCCTCAGGAAGTGCTGCCAGAAGCCAAAACATAGGTTGAAGTTTCAGTTGGTTGAACTGGAGTAAAATAAATGGAGGTTTTCCCTTGGAATTAGTAATATCTGTGAAAGTATGTGCTGTCCTTCTGCTGACAGGAGGGTGTTGCTGGGATGTCAGGAGGGAAATGTCATTAATGCTGGCATGTTCGGTATGCACTTAAAAAAAAGCATCATGCCATACATTGGAGCTGGAATATTTTTAGACACCCCAAACTGTTGGACATATTTGGATTTGAAAATGCTGGTGAGGTATGCTGGAAAAGCAGAAAGCTTTGTAGATGTGAAGTGTGTGTGTGTGTGTGTGTGTGTGTGTGTGTGTGTGTTGTGTGTGTGTGTGTGTAACTCATGACCGATGCTTTTAGAGTCTTGATTTTTGCAAGGGTGAAGGAAAGCCTTTGGCTTTTTATGTGACGTTACACTCATGTTATCTGCTCAGGGCTCATCTGCATTTACAGATTTAAGAAAATTGAGTGAGGGAGAAGAAAAAGGATTGGGGGAATTTAAGGTGGCAAGATGGGCAGAGAAGAAAAGCCAAGAGAGTTTGGTTAGTAGGATAATTTTGAGGGACTCTTGTTAGTATCTACTTCCCAACACCTTGATGAGAAGGGCCAGAGAGAGGGTACCGTATCTATACTAATCTAATTCCTGTGCTTAGAATCATAGGATGTCAGAGCTTGAAGGGACCCCTAGCAGTGTTCAGGTAAAGAATTTCTTAATTTTTTAAAATATCAGGGGATCTGTGAATTTGGATGGGAGAAAAAACTTAAGTCTTTATTTTCACTCTCTTCTAACTTATACTTTTATGAATGTTGGCAGTAAATATATGGGGTACATAGACTTCACCAGACTCAAAGAGAGGTCCATGACAAAGGACCTCTTTCTCTTTCAAAAGGAGAAAACGAATGCCAGAGAGATGTTGCCTTGTCATGGTTCTATACTGTTCACTTAGAGAAGAAGCCTTCTTACTTAGAGGAGAATCTTCTGACTCCCCAGTCCAGTACCATGTCCAATACGGATGCATTCTTCTATATGCCCAGGGTTCTTCATTGCTATTGGGATACAGCTTTAAAGCTGGATGGGACCTCAGAGTGGCTATCTGAATTAACTCATTTTGCAAATGGGAACACAGAGAAGACAAGAGGTGGTAGCAGGACCACCTCCCAAGTTCAAAGTCTTTTTTCGGAAAGTGGGTCAATGGATCACCTAGAGGGAAAAAAATTGGGAAGTAGTGGGGCCCTTTCCCTGACCTTAGCTCTCATGGGTTTGACTGTGACAATTGATCTTCCATAAAGCCCTCGAAGTTAGTTTCCAATGGGTCTGAGGGTCAGATTCTAGATTCTTTAAAACTCTTTGTGACTAAAGGAACAGTGGACTGCAAGGCCTGCCCCAAGTGACGACTGGAAGCTGAAGCTGAAGGTAGCAGAGCCCCAGTAGATTGAACACACCCAGCAGGCTGCTCCCCCTGCCCTGTCCTTTCCTCTGTGTAAACGAAAGTTTGTCAGCCTTTGTCCCAACATTGACATTTTGTGTGCTTCTCTCTCCCCTAGATCCTGCCTGGCCTCTACATTGGCAACTTTAAAGGTGAGTGTCCCTGATTTAAAAGAACATTTTAAATGTTTAAACATTTAAATAAGGTTCCTTTATCTGGGACTTGGAGGCAGTTTTCACCAAAGGAAGGAAGAAATGTTTTAAAATGCATAAAATGAGATACATAGGATTACAAAGGAAACCAATTAATATTGAAATACAATTATCAGATTATTTTTTTAAAAAGAAAAAGTTCACAGAACCCTGCTTAAGAATCCCTCCCCACCCTAACTGCTGCCAATTCCTAGATTCACCACTGAAGAAAACTTGATTTTTATTCTAACTCTGTAGAGGTTTTGTTTTACTTTGCCTCACCTGCATACTCATTGTCAACCATCTATATTGATTAATGTCAGTTAATCAATCTGCATGCATTTATTACATGCCTGTGGTATTCCAGGAATTGTGCTAGTCCCTGAGGATACAAAATGAGATAAAGAGTAATTTATAGTCTAATGAGGGAAATGGCATATACCTAGATAAGCACTGGATACATAAACACATCTCAGCTACTCTGTGATTGGAAATGGGCAGGTGGGTTGTTGTCAGTCTCTTTAGTTTTTGTTACAAGATTATAGAATAGCCTGAATTCTTGACAATTCCCTAAATCAGGTACAAGGACTCATCTGGTACAGGTATCCTTGCCTTTTTTTCTCACCATAGTTATTTCCCTTTGGGGAATTTCCCTTTACTCCATTTTGATTGAACTTTTATAATTTATTGTTTTTGTTCAATGAAGTTTTAATCGTGTCCTGACTCTTTGTAGCCCCGTTTGGGGTTTTTCTGGCAGAGAAACTGGAGTGGTTTGCCGTTTCCTTCTATAGCTCATTTTACAGATGAAGAAACTGAAGGAAACAGGGTTAAGTGACTTACCCAGGGTCACACAGCTAAATAGTGTCTGAGGTAGGATTTGAACTTGGGAAGGTGGGTCTTCCTGACTCTAGGCCCAGCATTCTATCCACTTTGACACCTAGCTGCTGCCCCACTTCTGTAATAATAATAACAATTACTATTATTAAGTTTATCATTGCCTTTTTTTCATACCATAGTTATTTCCCCTTAATCTCTCTCAGTTGAACTTTTGTAATACTAATAATAATAGCTAGCATTTCTATAAGGCTTTAAGGTTGGCAAAGCACTTTATGTGAGTTATTTCATGATATCTTCACAAGAACCCTGTGGGCTAGGGGCTGTTGTCTTCCCCGTCTGGTAGATGTAGCCTTGTCATGAATTGGCAGACCAGTCCATCTCCATGGAAGGGTGCCCTGGCCTTGTATTCATGAAGTTCTTTAGAACCAGAGATGATGTGAGTAACAGGGTTGGACTAGATTAAGAAACCCAATAAGGACGTGTTGCCACAGGTACCAGACTTCAGTAAAATGGCCTTTTTTCACACACGCCTGCTAGCACACCCTCTTCCCTCCTGAAGGAGCCAAATATAACCCAGCGAGGGGTGGCACAGTAGCTATTGATAGGCATTTTTAGCTACTGTTTTAATTTGTGTGCTTTTAGGTTCTTGGAATGGTTTTTCTTTAAAAAAACATCATTAGTTTTTTCCTACATAATATTTACTTTCTCCTCTTCACCCCTGTAGACTCCTAGTACCAACTAATTGGCTTCCTGGGGAGTTCAGCTCAGGGAGCTGACATATGCTAATTGCTATTAGAGCATATTGTCAAAAATAGTACCGATTATAATTATTTTTGAATTGCTAACTTAGTAAGCTGTGAAATTCTGAAAAAGCAGCGACAGCAGTGGGGGCATGCCTGTGTAGATACCGTTGTGGCCTCACTTAACGAATTCTGTATGTTGGGAATTTTATTTTCCTCAGCACTTTTTTTATCCAGACCCTTTCTACCCCAGGTCCACACTTCTGTTGCAGCCTTGACATCAGTCTCTTTTTTCTCTCCCCTGTCCTGATCACCACCACCAGATGAATCATCCCGAATCCCTGCTTTTAGCATCTCATTGCTCTGCTCAGAAACATGCCTATTCAGGGAACATGTTGGAAGCACCTATTCTGTGCCTTGGGCACTGGGCCTAGTTAGGGGCTGTTGTTCAGTTGTTTTTCAATCATGTCTGATTCTTCATGACTCCATTTGGGGTTTTCTTGGCAAAGATGCTGGAGTGGTTTGCCTTTTCCTTCTCCAGCTCATTGTATAGATGAGGAAACTATGGTAAACAGCATTAAGTGACTTGCCCAAGGTCACGCAGCTGGTACTCCAGGTACTGCATCAGAGAATATCTGCCCTCAAAGAGCTTTAGATCCCTTTGAGGACAGGTGTACAACATCATGAGAACTTCCATTTACATAATGCTTTAAAGGTTTGCACAGCTACCCTTTGGGGTAGGTGGTTTATGCCTACTTCAGTGCACACAGACATGTACACCAGTAAGTATAATATGATAGGTAATTTGGGAAAGGAGAAAGCACTAACAATTTTGGGAGGATTATGGGGAGAAGAGGCACTGGCCAGGGTAGTCTTCCCAGAGGAGGTGGCCTTTTTGCTCAGCTTTGGAGGACCACAAGGATCCTGAGAGGGGGAGGTGAAGGACATTGGGGTGACCTTGGTGGAGGTGCACACAGGTGGAGATGGATTTGGGAGTTTGGGGAACAGTCCTTTTGAGCTAAAGTGTAGTCATGTGAAAGATAACAGAAAAAGTAAATTGGAATCAGATTGTGGAAGGACACTTATGTCTAAGCTTTTCAGTCTAGGGTGTGACTGTCTGACCCCCACCTGCCTTTTCTGTCTGACTACTTCCCTTGTCAGAGTGCCCTACCTTTAGTTATCCCTGGGTCTTTGCTCTGCTCTTTCCTGCTCATTTCTCTTTTCTGTCTTTGAAAGTCTCCCAATAAACATTGTAAGGCTCAGCTCAAATCCTACCAACTCCGTGAAGCTGTCCCAGCCCACCTTTGTGCAGTGAGTAGCTGTGATTGAGTGTTGGCTTGGAGTCAGACCTGTGTTGGAATTCTGCCTCAGACACTTAGTAGGTAGGTGACCCTGGGCAGTCAAGACTTCTCTCAGCCTCGGTTTCCTCATCAGTACAATGGGGATAATAACAGCACCTACCTCCTAGGGTTGCTGTGAGGATCAAAGGATATAACAGATGCGGATGAGATAATGTTAAAGTGCCACGTAAATGTCAGTCGTTATTATTTTCACATTCATCATTGCTCTTTGTTTCCATGTCATAGTCATTCTCCTTTAATCCTTTCTAATTGAAATTTTATGTAATAATAACAATAATTACTAAGTATATCATTGCCTTTTCTTTCCACATCATAGTTATTTTCCTTTCATCCCTTTCAAATTGAGCCTTTAATAATAAGAATATTAAGTTTATCTTAGTGTTTTTCACACCATAGTTATTTCTTTTTTAGTCCCTTTCAACTGAATATTTGAAAAATAATAATAATTATTCAATTTATCATTGTCTTTTTCTTTTTTTTTGGAGGGGGAAGGCAGGGCAATTGGGATTAAGTGACTTGCCCAAGGTCACCCAGCTAGTTTTTGTGTTAAGTGTCTGAGGCCAAATTTGAACTCAGGTCCTCCTGACTCCAGGGCCAGTGTTCACTGCGCCACCTAGCAGCCCATCGTTATCTTTTTCACGCCGTCGATATTTCCCTGAATCCCTCTCAACTGAACCTTTGTAATAACAGTAATGATAAGAGCACTTTGACAGGTTTGCAAAGCACTTTATGTGAGTTATTTCTTTGAACCTTCACAACAGCCTTGTGAGGTAGGCAGGTGCTATTGTCAGCCCCATTGTACAGAAGATTCTGTGACTTGCTCAGGATTGCACAGCCAGTAGGTGTCTGAGGCAGGATTCAAACTCAGACCTTCCCGACTCCAGGCTCAGAACAGTCTTCAGTGGGTGCCTCCTTGCTCTTTTGTAAGAAAGAAAAACAAAACCAACCAACAGTGTATACAGAATTCCACATCTGTAAGCCCCCACCTCTCTGCATAGAAGGGTGCTTCGTTTCCTTAGCAGAGATCTCTTTTTTCACAAGAACTGATAGCATTTATCCTCTTGTCACTCACTTGACATTTTAAATTAATCATGTACTGCCTTGAGACTTTTCTTGGCTTGTTGTGTTGTTGTATTATTGTATCACACTCATCATTGTTTAACTTGGTGTTGGGATGTGTGTGTGTGTGTGTCTGTCTGTGTCTCTCCCCACCAACATTAGCTCTCTGAGTACAGGGACCAGCACTTTACATATAATAGGTGATTGGTTCTGGGTACATTAGCGTGGTCCCTAGCACCTTTCTTCATCAGGTTTACCTAATTTTCACATTCCTTTTCTCTGCCTTTACTGCCACTCTGAAGTTTTTCTAGAGGAGGATCTGGGAGAGCCCTTGGGGCCCAGCATTTTGGGTTACTTTATACACTTCCCTATTCTTCCTTGTCCCTTTTGGCTTAGAGCTCTGGCCCTTTTTGTCATTGGGCAATGCAGAAAACCAGCATTTAAGTTTTTATGGCGCATAATATGAGACCACTGTATGAGACCACTTTCACTGGGGATGGTCTTTTAAAAAGATAGCCAGACTTGACCTGACCACATTGCTGAAAACTTAACCAAAAACAGTATCACAAGTCTACAAGACATTGCATTGTAACTAGATTTATTATAAGAGAAATGGACATGCATGTGGAACCTTAAACAGGCACAAAGAATTCACAGTCCAAACAGAAGCTTGCACATTTATGTAATTGCGACAGAGGAGGTGAAACAGAAATCTCCATCTAAGTGGGAGTAGAGAAATCATGTATAATTAAAATGGCAAAAGCCTCATTCTTTTCTCTTGGGAACTGCTTGACTATGAAGATAGGGTGGTCTGCTTATGTACCAGGGTCTCAGCTGCATAAGCAGGTTTTCGGTGTAGTGCAGATTGACTGGCACTTGTCTTTTTTGTTGTTGTTGTTTTTTTTGGGGGGGAGGGCAGTTGGGGTTAAGTGACTTGCCCAAGGTCACACGGCTAGTTTTTGTGTTAAGTGTCTGAGGCCGGATTTGAACTCAGGTCCTCCTGACTCCAGGGCTGGTGCTCTATTCACTGCACCACCTAGTCACCCCTGGCACCTGTCTTGAGTCCCAAGGACACACACAGTCCAGTTTAGGGTGCAAATGGCAAATTATGTGAGTGGGGGTGGGGTGCTTCGTCCTTGACACATTCAGAGCCTTCTTCATACTCTAGGTCCAGTGTTTCTGGAAAATATGGCAACTCAAAAAGACAAGTTCAGGGGACCCCTTAACATTCCTTCCCCTTTCTCTCCCCACACATTGATGAGATGTGACCCCTGGGTATGATGATGACCCCAGAGTGCCCAGTTGGTAAGATACTACCCTGGATATTACCAAGGATAGCCCCAATTACAAAGTGAGATCGAAATCATTAACCAAACACAGGAGAAGCCATAGTAAGAATGTCCAAAATCAGGGACTAATCTAAAGGGGGAAATCAAACAACGTCATGATAATCAAGAGAACTTAGTATACAGACTTAGAAAATAAAAGTCAAAGGGGTACACTAATGGACATCAATAGTAACAAACATTAAGTCGCCTTGAAATTTGATAACTCTTCCCAATGTCCATTCAATCAGCACATTCTTTTTGGTCTCAGACATCCCAGGTAGTCATCTGGTCCATGGCGCTTCTTTGCTTGGCACTATCTGGAAAATATCATGTCCTCAGGAGCATCACTCAATGAACTTTCTGGTTCCAAGTTACTTGTAGGGACTCCTTAGACATATCTGCTAAGATATTTTACAAAAACAGAACTCAATATAAGATTTCAATACTAGTCTTGTGATAAAAACCAACTGCAACCTTGAGGTTCTAATCTGATCAATAGCAGAGCTAAAAGGGGAACACCAAATTAGGAACCTAGAGTTTACCTGCAACTTAAAAAAATTTAGGTTACAAATGCCCCATACTATTTCTGTCTTTTTTATTATTTATTATTTTTTTGCTTTTTGGAGGGCAATTGGGGTTAAGTGACTTGCCTAAGGTCACGAGGCCTGTTTCTGTCTTAATCTAAACTTTACCTGACATAAACATTGTTAACAAGCTAAAGGGTTACTGTTATGTAGACATAGGCAATATATCCAAATATAAACTAAACATTTTAAATATTACAGAAGGCAGAATTCTTAAAACCTTCCAAATTACTGACTTGACCTGACTGCATTACTGATAACAAATATAAATTAGTCTATGCTTTGTAATTATATAGTGTTCATCAAAGGGCTTATTCTTTTCTGACCTGACAAGCTAAATACAATTGGAAGTGGTTTAGACCAGGGCTTCTTAAACTGCTTCTTTTCCAGTTTGGGCCAAGTTTGGTGCCTAGGATGTGCACAGTGCAAAGTGTGCGTGCTTTGTGTTGAGAACCAAGACTTCAGTGAAGTTGCGGGATACAACATGGGCAAGCACTGCCAGAAACACCTCAGATTCATTATGTGTTTGATTTTGCATTAATTTTTGTTTGTTCCACATTCAGAAAGCTTTTATTGTTGCCAAATGGGGTCTCGACCCACAGTTTAAGAAATGATGGTCTAGACTCCAAAGAGCGTCACTTTTATTTTGATGGGTGCCAGGGATATTTCTGAGAAGTCCTTGATAGGACCCTTCCTTCCCTTACCCTTTAGCTGTCTTATCCATAGGAGAAGATTGTGGATAGGGGACAGACCTGTGATTTCATTGCTACAGGGAGCTCTTGGTTGAGGAATGTCCCTTTACCAATGCAGGTGGGTATCAAGGTGTGACTTGACCTCCGATCTTCCTGGTTTTGACTATCAGCCATTGTGCCGGAATCAGTAGCCTTGATGCTGTGCTGCCTCTTTGGTGGCATAGGTGACCCAGAGCTCTGGGTCTGGAGTCAGGAAGACCCAAGTTCAAATCTAACCTCATATACTTATTAGCCCTGTGACCCTGGGCAAGTCTCAACAGGCTGCATCTCTCAACTTCTCTGTCATGCCCCAGAAAGCTCTTTATCTTGGAAGATCACTTTAGCCCTTGAGCTCACAAACTCCTGCTTCAAAAGTACCCTCTTCCCCCAGGACCCCCGCTCTCCCATTGGAAGGTGGAGAATTCCTTCCAGAATCAGCATTTAAAGAGGGCACCAAGGCCAGCCATCTTTTCATGTCCTATCAGACTGTACTGTTTCCATCACTGACTTGTGTTTTCTCCTTCCCTGACCCCCTCCTCCCACCGGCCTTTCAGAAACTCCCTTTTATGTGTTGACTTCCCCATGAGGATATAAGCTCTTCGAGGACAGGAACTCTCTTTTTCCTTATATTTGTGTTCCCAGAGCTTAGTGCCTGGCACGTAGTAAGGGCTTAATAAATGTTTGTTGGCTTGACCTTTGCCTCAGTTTCCTCCATTGTAAAATGACTGTCTATCTCCATTTTATAGGGCTGTTGTGATTTGATTCTTAGATCAAATGAGATAATAACTGAAAAGGGCTTAGCACAGTGCCTAGCACATATTAGGTGCCAAATGAATGCTTATTCTTTTTTTTTCTCACTCCCTTTTATTATCATTAAAATCATGTCTGGATGGTGGTCCTAGGTTAGATTTCCTTCACAGTGGAGCCCCTAAAGGTAAATCCCTAAAGGTTCATTATGCAGACTATTTGGATAGTTGGTTGGTACTTCTTGCTCTCTCACCTCATCTTCCCTCCACCCTCCCACCCCCCATCTTGAACTTTCCTCTCCACAAAATACAGAGTATTGATTAGCTTCCAGGCCACTGTACAGAAAGCCGACTGCCTTCTGAAGGTAGCTCAGTATTGCCCAATTGGGAGCCCACTAAAAATGATAGAATCTTGGGATTGGAAGGGCTTTATAGAAATCAAGCCTTATGCCCATCTAAGGCATGAATCCTGTCCGGGTCACCCCCAATAAATGGTGATTTACTCTCTGCTTAGAGGCTCCCACTGAGGAGAACTTTCAGTGATTAATCCTCTGCTTCTCGAAGAAGTTCATTCCTCTTTAGGCTAGGTCTCTAATGGTTAATTATTAATGGTTAATTAAGAAATGTTTGAACTTTATTTGACATTCTTATGTCCGTCTGAAATGTGCTTACCTGTAACTAGGTCACAGTTTTGCTCCTCCAGGGCCAAGCAGAACAGGTGTAATTCCTCTTTTATGTGGTAGCTCTTCAGAATTTAAAGATGGCCATTGTGTCATCCCTCCTGCCCACGGAACCCCCTCCAGCCACGGGTTTTCCAAGCCAGACATGCCAGTTCATTTACCTGGTCCTTAGGATGACATGGTTTCAGTGCTCTCACCAGACTTGCCATTCTTTCCCAGATGTGGTCCAGTGTGTCTGTGTCCTTTACAAAATGTAATAGTTATCACTAGATTCTGTATCTCGGACGTGGTCCCACCAGGATAGGGTATGGGACGGTTATCTCCTTGGCTCTGGGCACTTGTTCTTCCCTTAATGAAGTCTAAAATAATATTACCTTTTAAAATAGCATTTTAAAATGCTTTTTTAGCAGCCACAGCATACTGATAACTCATATTAAGCTTGCAGTTCACTAAAAGATAATTAGATAGATAGATATGTATCGATAAGAACATTTATTAAAATGCTTTCTTTGTACCAGGCACTATGTGAAATGATGGGAATATAGATACAAATAAAAGGAAAGGCAGTCCCTTCCCTCAAGGAGCTTACATTTTAATGGAGGAGGACAAGTAAAAGGGAGCTGAAGACAGGATTTGGGGGGAAAAGACAACTGTGCAGGGGTTTGGTGGAGAAGTTCGGTCAGGAGCAGAGTGAGGGAGTGAGTGCGGCTGACCTGGACGCTATCTCAAAAGGAAAGGAGCTCATCAGTGGGAGGAGGGGGGGTCACAGGGCTAGAGGCACTTTCTAGGGTGAGGCGGCTAATGGGGAGAATAGTGGTGAAGCTGGGAGAGTCAGGAGTGGAGTTCTCATTTCTCTGTCTTCTCTATAAGGAGTATCATTTTTTGATTTTCTGATATGCTTTTCTTAAGCATATAATCAAAAGATATGATTATCTTAAATGCTCCTGGAGGGGCAAAACTGTAATAGGCAAGGCAGCCCACCCTGAGGGAGAGACAGGAGGTGGAATGGACCAAGTGGGTCAGGCTATTACTCTTTCCCCTCAGGTAGAGATGGGGACAGCCCAGAACCCTGAGTCTAAAAGTCTAAGTGATAGCAGTGTTCTCTAGACCTCTTGCTGTGTTCCAGCTTAACCCGTTACTACAGCTATTGTAGAGAGGAGTAAACCTTGAGAAGAAACTGTCCACTATCCTTACAGCCACCAATACCAATTGCCTAACAACTGCCACCAGTGGGGCAGGCAAGCCAACCTAGTTGAAGCATCAAGGCCTCCTGAGGGAGAGACAGGAGGTACCAGGTAGATCAAGCCACCTCAGTCATTACCTCCCCTCAGACCCTGGTGGAAACATGCCAGGATGCTGAGCCCAGGAAATATCAGTGTCCTTGCAGCTATTGAGGGAAATCACTCTTGTGAAGAAGGGGCCCAGGATCCTTGCCATTATCAATACCAGCTGTCATCTTACTGCCACTGACTAGCAAAATGATAAGCAAATAATAAATTATAGATAAGCAAAATAATAGCAAACAAACAAAAAATGGTAAGCAAATGAGCCTCGAGATAAGTAGCAGCCCTCAGACCATCTGCTTGGTTTCCAGCTCTACCCCCAAAGGCACCATTCAGGGAAGCAGCTCTTGTGGAAATATGACCTGGCAATTTTGTCTGCAGGTGTTGTGGTCCCAACATCCTCAGCAGTCACAGTTACTGAACGCTCAGAAAAGAAAGCTGTTGTGACCAAAGTCCTTGGCACTGTCCAATGATGCAGCATCAGGAATAGATACGGTTTTTATTAATGGAGATGACATTAAAGAAGATGCATTACCATCTGCTTTGCAGTTGCACCCTAAGGACCACTGGGAGTTTCCATCTGACTTGTAACTGAAACCTCCTATATGTGTTGTCTCTCCCCTTACTAGATGTGAATGTCTTGAGAGCAAAGACTGTCTTGCTTTTTCTATTTGTAGCTCCAGTGCTCATCCTTGCCTTGTCATGTAGTAATTGCTTAATAAATGCTTTTTCATTCATTCATCTCCCGGAACAATTAGCCTACTAACCTTATCAAACAATTTGACATGACTTTTTCTTAGTGAACCCATAAAAGCTCAAAGTAATCACCTCTTTGTTTTCTAGGTGCTTACAGATCATCCTTTTCAGGCTCTATCCCAGAATTTTACCAACATTTTACATGAACCTTACTAACTTTCTTGGATAAGATTTACTGCTTCCAGTTCCATGATAGCCATATTAATGGATAACCCTTAATGTTTCAACAGTCACATCTATAATTTCTTTTTATGGTCACAAATGTAATTCACTTGGGCTGGGTGATACTGAACTAATTGAGGGCAGCTGGGCATTTTCTTAACATCTCCTCTGTTCCATTACCTATTTTTCCCTCTATCTTAGGCAGTCTGAAGATCATTCTTCTTGGTAGTGAAGATAGAAGACACAAAGGAACTGAGTTTTTCTGCCTTCACATTGTTTATTATTTCCTCAGCCACTCTAAAGAGTTCTTTTTTCCCTTCTCTGATTTTCTCTTGGTTCCAGCACGGGTTTAATTAAATTAAAGACTTTTGTGATTTTTAGCATTTATCATAATTCTTTGCTCATGTTAGGCTTTAGGATTCTTGACCCTATCCTTACAGGTCCTTGCCATTCTTTTGTATTCATCCTGTTACCTATCCTCACTTCTTTCTCTTATACAGATTACCTCAGTTTTTTTATTCTTCCCTTCCTCTAAACCCCACCATTGAACCAGTTGCCAAATCCTGTTGACTCTAAGTTCAGTTCAACAAATATTTATTAGGTGCCTGTTGTATGTGTGCAGTCCTAGTCAAGGGGCAGTGCAATGGTGGTGATGGTAATAAGACCCTGTTCTCATAGAGTTTAAGGTCTAAAAGAGGAAAAAAAACCACAAATGACTATATACACAGTGGTATTTAATAAGTACATCTGAAAGGTGTAAAACAAAATACCATTTGTAAATTGCTTAACAAATTGCCTGGCATTTGTAGCCACTTCTTCTTCTTTCCTTCCCTTCCCCCATATCTGCTTCTGTTCCAGCCTTTCAATTTGCTTTAGGAGTACATCAGCTGTTTGCCCTAGTCTGTAGTATCTCTAGTGCCAAGGTTGGTACCTTGAATGTAGAAGATATTTTATAAATTTTTTGTTGAGTTGAATCCTTTTACCAAGTACTATTCTATTTCCCCTCCTTTTTATCTTTACCCAAATGCTTTCCACGGTACTTTTCAGTTCAAGTTTTAGATTTTCATGTAGGTTATCTGTTCTTCTTCCTCTTTTACAGATAATTTCAGAGGTATCTTTGACTCTTCCCTTCCTCTGTCCCTCCACATCCAATCGATTGCCAAATTCTAATTTTTATATTTAATTTATCAAATAATTCTTTTGTTATTCAGTGTTACCCTCATTCTTTCCCTAACCAATCTGTTCCTTTAGAATGAGGTGTATTTTTCCATTGTTGCACTCCAGACATATTGTTTATCCTACCTGATCTTGGTGACATGTATGAACTCATATTTACTGACTCAAGTTAGGATTTCTAGTTCACTTTCTCTATGACCTATAAGTAGTGCTTTGATGCACTGAGACCATGAGTGTCATCTTTTAAAAGCTAGCCTTCCTGATCATATTTATAGGTAATGCCTTGGCACACGCTAGGTTCTTAATAAATGTTTACTGATTGATATTGTACCAGCTTAAAAGAGACAGGATATGTAAAGGAAAGGACACTTATTAGCTGTGTGACTTTGGGCAAGTCACTTAATCCTGATTGCCTTGTCTTTCCCCTCCAAAATAAAAAACAACCCAGAAAGTATTTTTAAAAAAAAGCTCATTGTTTTGGGGAAGAAAAAATCGAAAGAATAGGATTCATGCTAAAAATGGATAAGACAGTGATAACTGATGACAGAGAAGACAAAACTAGTTAATTTTTACTTTCCTTCTGTAATATACTAACACTTTTCTTTCCTGAAAGGTGCAAAAAAAAAAAAAAGACGTTTATCTGAGGGATACAACTCAAAGCAATATGAAACACAGCCCCTCATATCTGGGTGCTTGAAGAGATGCTGAGAGGACTTGAGTGAAAGCATGCTCCTTAAAGTTACAAGTATTTACTTAAGGCAGGAACAGCTGCAAGGTATTGTTGTCTATCACCTCATTTACATAGGACTGTTTTCAGGATTTTGAAGTATCTATTTCAGAAACTATAAATCAAAAGAACTATTCAGGGACTGTGAAAACTATAAGCACATCTTTATACTTACAGTTTGTGTTTTAGTTGCAAGAGAAAATGAGATGCTAGAGATTGGGAGGCTGAGAAGACAAGGTTGCTGCTTCCTGAAGAGAAAGCTAACTAGAAACTGCAGTGGAGGAGGAATGTATCAGAAGAGAAGAGTAGCTGCTTCAGACTTAAGCCTAGCAGTCTCTCAAGTTGCCCTAGGAGCTGTTTTGTTTGGAGCGGAACTGTATAGTTGCTGAGAGATTGTTGGAGAAAGCAGAATCTTGCTGTGTGAGAAATTGGTTTGGCTTGATTGCATTTATTGCCATATAAAGTTTGAGAACTGACACGGAATAGGCAAGCCCTGCTGCTGATCTAGGGGCTATTTTGATTGGATGAGAACTCTGTAACTCCTGGGAGCTCATTGAAGAAGCAGAGTTCTGCTGTATGAGCTGTTTGCTGGGCTTGTCTGTATTGCCCAGAGAGCAGATCTGAGGAGCTTTGCAGTTCTCTTATTTTAAGGGAACTAATTGTTTGTCATTGAAATAGCTTAATGCAGGGCGGCTAGGTGGCACAGTGAGTAAAGCGCTGGCCCCGGAGTCAGGAGGAGCCGAGTTCGGTTCCTTGTAACCTTACTTAACCCCAATTGCCCTCCAAAAGGCAAAAAAAGAAAGAAATAGCTTAATGCTGCTCCAGTAGCCCAAGAGTAGCATAGGAGTGGCTTTGTCCAGCCCCAAGGGAGCAGATGAAAGGAGCTACTGACATATGGGACAGATTTGTTCCTAAAGGAGACTAACAAAATCCAGGTTTATGGTCCAGAGTCATGAACTCTGATAAAAGTGCATAGAGATTGTGATTTTCCTTAAAGCATGGTTGGGAGACTCTGGAAGATGACGGTATTCTAGTCTGATACAGTGTAATTAAAGTAGATTAAATAATAATCCTATAGCCAGTTCTGTTTATACATTGTGAATTTGTTCGAAGACAAGCAGCAAGGCACGGAATAGGAATGAGAAGAGTCACCTCCTTCCTTAGCCCTAACGTAGCATTTTTTCAGACCTTGATGTGCACCAAATTGAATGTCATCTGATTGTTTGAGGAAGCCCTTATAGGATCATAGATTTAAGGCTAGAAGTGCCCTCAGAGGCCTTCTCCTCTGACGTTTTGATTTTACAGATGAAGCCCAAAGAGGTTGAATGACTTGCCCAAAGCCAAAGAATCACTAAACATAATGATGAGGAAACTGAAATAAACGGGGTTAAGTGATTTGCCCAGGGTCACACAGCTAGTTAAGTTTCTGAGGCCAGATTTGAACCTGACTCCAGGCCCAGTGCTCTATCCACTGCCCTTCCTAGCTGCCTAGAACTTAGTGGGGGCTTAATAAATATTTGTTGAATTCCATTTTGTAGAAGGGACATTTTGTTCTCTCTCATGTCAGAAAAAGATGGTATGCTAAAAGAGGTTGTGTGGGCAGGCTATCATGATGTTACATGTTGAAATTATGACTATGTTGGTAAATTCAGTTTTCTAACTTAGAAGTGGTATTGAAACTTGATATTATGGAATATTTGCTTTATTCCATGACTTAAAAATAAAATAAATTTTAAAATTTTAAAAAGGAAAAGAAAGTTGGTAGCAGAGAGGAATGCTTTGATTTCAAAGATGCCAGTCAACTTGTGCATTTCTTCAGAAATTTGTCCCGGTGATCCCCACTGCTGTTTTTGTGCTGAGGGGGGAACCTGCTTGAAACTTCATGTATAATTTCTGCATATACTGATGATTTGTAGTCTCTGGGTGTTTCAAGACCTGTAAAAAGTGTTTAATCTCCCAGCTTTTGAATAAAAGTACTCCTAGAGCCAAGATTTGTTGCCTTAACTGAGCAAACGGGAGTTGGAAGTATGTGAGGTTTACTGTCATGGGGAAAAGTAATTTACTAATCACAGAATCAGAGAACTTCAAAGTTGAAAGGAATGTCAGCAGCCAGCTAGGTCAAGCTACTATGTAATACGCCCAACAAATGGACGTCTGGCCTCTGTCTGAAGATCCCCATTGAAACATCCTCCTGACCCTGATCCAGGGGGCTCATTCCCATTCTAGCTAACTTCGTTTGTTAAGAAGTTTTTCTTACTATATAGCCTAAATTTTCTCCTTGCAACTTCCTAGTTCCTCTGCAATGCTCTAGTCAGGTTTTCTGGGGCCAAGCAAAACAAGTCTAATCCCTCTTTAATATGACAGCTTTTTGAGTACTTGCAGACAGCTTTCATAGCCCCCTTGAGCCTTCTCTTCAGGCTGAATGTCTGGTGCTGTTGCCTTGGGAAATGAAGGAGTCCTGGTGTTTCAGTCATTAGCTCGTCAGTATCAGTGCAGCTAAGGATGCCGGCAGAGAAGGGTCTGTATAGCACTTGTGAAGAAAATGCTGTGGAAAGAGTTAACACGTGAACAAACAGATCTTTGAGCGGCTCTGGATTTGGAGTGAGAAGTCCTACCTTTTAAACCCCATCTCAGACTCTTACTAGCTGTGTGCTTGCGGGTAATGATGCATTGTACTTATTAGCGCCTCAGTTTCTTCACCTTCAAAATGGGAATGATTATACCCTAATTGGATCCATGTAATTTTTGTATTGGATGGGTGCCCACTTGTCCTGACTCTGATATGCCAGCTTGCAGTTACTAATGGTCAAGGAGCAAGAGGTCAGCATGATGGCAGTACTAGAAGCTGGTAGCATCAAGATTTCAAAAGAGATGTGGCCTGTTGAGACAGTTATAAAGTAAATCAACATTTGAATTTTAACCCTTTAAAAATAATTTTTGATTTTTCCATCTTGTATCAAAATCCGTGACATTGATTTGTTTTTTGTGATGATTAAAAAGATTCAAGAGACATAGTTTCTGGGTAATTTAGTCATTTTATTAATAAGGCCAGCACCTTTTAACAAAAAGATTGTCATTTGGCCATCTCTCTTGGAACAAGACAGTCATGGTGATGGACTCATTGTTTATATGCCCTTCAAAGAGTAGGTGTTCCTGAGGGGTGGCAGTCAACTCTCCTTGGATAACCCAATGGGAGGTGGACTGTATCAAAATGAAGGGCTGAGAGTGACACTATGTCTTCTTTGGACAGATTGTCTATACCTAGACCACCTTTAGCCTTAGGCAATCTATTAAAAGACTTTATCCTCACCCAAGATTAAGTAGAACACAGAGGACCTCTACCAGGGTGGGGTTTTGAAAGAACAAGAAAGGCCAGTCTCATTATTATCAGTGTCCTTTGAGAGACTGAACTTTTAAAATCAGGACTTTAGAAAAAAGGAGCCCTGAATCTGATCATTGGTTATTAATAATCATTTTTCTTATCTTTAAGTGATGACTCCCATCCAGGGTTGGAAAGGAGCATGGTGGCAATGCCTCCTTTTATTGTGGGGTGCACGTTTCTCAACAGAATGTTCCAGTTCCTCCTGCACCTGAACAGCCTTGATTTCCATGAAAACAAAGTTCTCTTATTTCTCTTCTGTTAGCTGCTGAAATTCAAAGGGAATGATTCAAAGGTCCTGGCACCTTGCTGGTCCTGGATGCAAATTATTTAATAGCCAACAAGTGATTTCATAGCGATTCTTTTGGGATTCTCAGACTGGAGAGTTTCTATTCCTCCCACAGCTCTCATGTGACTACAGCGGTATAGAGCATAGAAGAAACCACATCTTTCTGTGGACTTGTTCACTCATGCCCAGAGAACTATTTGCTTGAGAGGTTCCTGTCCCTTCCACATGGTTCTGTTTTGTTGTTAGTTTTAACTAAGGTTCTTCTCATTAAAAGATAATTACCTGGTTTTAGCTTTTGCAACATCCGAATTGTCATTTGGTCATTTTTCAGCACAGCCTCTAATTTACAAATGCCATCTGAGGACTTTGCCTCTTTTCCTAAAGACAGTCAAACATTTAATCAGTTTCATCTGTGAAAGCTTGTTAAAAAAATGTAAAACCATACATTGTTTTTAAAGTTGCTTTTCTTTTTTAGAACTAGATACATTCCGAGTATTTCAATTTATGAAGTTTCAGGAGATCCAAGCTCATTCCGAGTATTTCTTTAATCTTGTTTTAAGCGTTAAAACAAGTTGTCAGAAATTATAAATGTGCTTTTGTCTTCTTTTTTCCTTTTCTTTTTGGTTGCAGATGCCAGAGATGCTGAGCAGCTGAGCAAGAATAAAGTTACACACATTCTCTCTATTCACGATAGCGCCAGGCCTATGCTTGAGGTAAGACTAGCACAGCCTTGTCCTGCGTATGTCAGTATACGTCTGTCCCTGCCTATGTGGATGTGTCTACATAGAGAGCATGCTTAAAAACCTCAGCTTCAGCCATTATCAGTAACAATGGGATGGTAAAAACTTAACATTTCTGTTACATTAAATGTGTCAATCAGAGTTAATCTGTTACACAACCAGGTGTCACAGATTTCTGTCTTCTGGCTGTGAAATCATTAGCAGTGTTAATTCTGCCTATTGTTCATTCTTATTTATGCATATTGATGTTTTTGGTACCAAAATGAAGTCAGGTTCATGGTATTTCCCTGGTGTGGCAGCCCTGTTCCCATTGACTCAGTGACAAGGGAGAGAAAACTAGACTTTCATCATTTCCTCTCAGTGTAAGGCACACTTAAAAAGCCATTTTCATTGACTCTTCCAAAGCCAGCTCTTTTGTCTAAGTGCTCAGAAAAGCTTAGGTACTTCCCTTCCTGATCTTTCCCACTTAGACTCCCTGGCTGGCTTTTAGCAATTAAAGGTGAGTTGAAACTTTTTTTTCCCTGGGGCTCTGCCCCAGAAGAGGCTGGGGAAGAAGCTGTTGGTGTTCTTCAGGTGTATCTGGGTGTGTCTGCCTGTTGATGTACACTAATTCCAAAAACATTTTCAAGTTTGAGCTGATGGACGGTTTGAGCTGGGTTTGAGCTGTTGGTCGGGAGTAAAATCTATTTCTGTGAATTAGCATTGACCATCTAACTTACAGATGATAGCCACAAAACCATTTTTTTTTTTTTTCAAAGGTGTATGTGTTTTTCTTTTTTTAGGGTGGGGCGGCTGGAGGGTGGGGGACCTAGACAGCTTGTTCTAAGAGAATTCTACTTTAGCCTGTTTTCATTGAAATTCAGATATGGCAGGAGTTAAGTAGCTTTTGCCTGTAAATTCTCTTCTTTTCTTTAGGTACTGCCTCTGTCAGAGTTTTCTGTAAGCTTGAAGAATATCCGAAAGCTTATCTGAATATAGAGCAATAAATGAGTCTTTAGTTCTCTGTATATTCGGTCATGTTCAGTCCTGTTAGACTTTGTGACCCCACTTGGGGTTGTCTTGGGAAAGATAGAGGAGTGGTTTGCCATTTCTCTCTCCAGCTCATTTTACAGATGAGAAAACTGAAGCAAACAGAGTTAAGTGACTTACCCAGGGTCACACAGCTAGTAAGTGTCTGAGGCTGGATTTGAATTCAGGTACTCCTGGCTCCAGGATGGCACTTTATCCCATGTACCATGTAGCTGTTCTTTGTATAGTCAGGGACTAATAATTTGAAATGTTAGCTAGCTTGCCCAGTACGTAGGGCCTGCACAACCTGTAGCCTGTGGCAGCCTATGGTCAGCATGCCTAAGGAATTCTGGTGGCCTGCGAAAACTGTAGAGGAAAACATCCTTTGTGTGTAGAGGAAATCCTTTGGCAGCCGGCCTGTGGGCTATAAGTGGCAACCTGCAGATTGTGCAGACCTGAGATAGATCACTGGACTTGGGCTTAAGTTCACATCTTGCATGAGCACTATTATTTTTAAGCGTTTAGAAAATACCCAGTATTTACCAAGGGTTCTCTAATGATTTTGTATCCTGGTACTGCATTGGATAGTTTAATTTTAGAAGTAGGGAAGCCAGGGCTCCAACAAGTTAACCTTAAAAGAAGTCATATGGTAGATTTAGAATAGAGTTCCTTTGGCTCTGGAGTTGCCAACAGCGCCCAGCCCTGTACCCAGTGCCAGCACAGGGCTCCCTTGTAATCTCTTTCTGACCAATATACCATTCCCCTTACTACTGTCTCTGGTTGGTGAGAGCTGAAACCGCTTCATCTGCTGTTGCCACCCCTCCAAGGCCCACAGCTGGTGCTGCCACCTCACTGTACTCCAGGCGACCCCAGCTCCAGCGTCATAGGCCTCGCCTCCTGACTGCCTGAGTTTCTTGGGCTGGAAAAATGTCTTGGCTGTGCTGCTCAGAATGCGAGCTGTTTGGAGAGGAATTTCCCTCCAGAGTTGAGAGAGTCCGGCTTGAATGGCCCTTCTACTTTGCCATTTTGCCTCTACCTCAAGACTATTGGGGTAGAGTTCTTTGCTGTCCTCACTGAACCACATCATTGATACTCCAAACCAATGTTCTGGCTTAGGTGCAAAGGCCATGATCCAGGAACAGAGGTAAGTTAAGATCAGCTCAGACTGGATAGGTGCATGCTGTCTGGACTGCCTTTTTCAAGACCATGGGGTGTGGTTTGGAAAGCACTTCCTGAACCTTGATGGAGATGAATAGTGTCCGAGAGCAAGGTGAGAAGATAGACTTTCCTTGTGTACCTGATGTCCTTCCTTGATGCAAGTGCAGTACATAGATTACCAACCAGCCTGGTCAGTTGGCTAGAAGGATAGATGGGTCAGAGGTGGAAAGAGAGAGAACTAGAACCATCTTACCCACAGCAAGCACTTTATAAATGTCTCTTTTAAAAAAAATGAATTGTGTCCTTAGATTCCTCTGGTTAACATAGCCCTTCATCTTCACAATTCTGTTGCACGTGGACCAACCAAGAGATCACAGCTCATCTAACAATATTAAATACCATTTGTTCAATAGATATTTGAGTGCTTATTAACATGATCTGTCGTGCCTTGTTGCTGAGGTTGCAAAGATGAGGCAGCTAGGTTCAGCCAAGAGATTGTGAGGGCTCCTAGGACTGCCCCTGCCTGCCTTAGGAGGTTAACTAATCTATTTGGATGGAATTTCATAGGCATAAATTAAGTGATATGAAGGTAGGCTATAGCAACTCGAGAGAGAACTAAGGAGTATCAACCAACCACAATTCTTTCTTGCTTTTGTTGCTATTTTGCTTGTTTTAAAATGGGAACTTGTCATCATGTGTTCTATAGATGGTGAACTGTCCAGTTACACTATATTCTTGTCCTGTTGTATACTGAAATGACATTTTTCAATTTGTTGAAACAATTCCTAAGCCTGCCTTTAACGTTGAACATCAAATAATAATCCTGTGATATGCCAGGGCAGTAGGGATAGGCCTAGGGATACCTTAGGCATAGGGGTTATCTGAATATCCCTGGTGTCCTAAAAAACTTTCCTATTAATTGACATGCATTGATTGAGTCCTTACTCTGTACCCAGAATTGCTAGGTTGTTTCAGGAGATACTAGAGTGCCCCACACTTAGGGGGTTTATAACCTTAAAGAGATTAGAATTGATTCTTTCTGGTTTCCATCTTCAGTTTTCCATAACAGTGCTAGCCAGGACCATTATTCTTCTCAGCAGCCTGAGGCAAAAATGAACTTGGACTTATTAGGGTAGTTTGGAATCTCTTCACTATACGTATCTAGGGTTCAAGATTTGGGCAGGCTTTTATTGCCTCTTTAATGTACTAGTAAAGGATCTGTTAACCTCTTTGAAGATAGGGTTGGTTAACCATATGTTGTGAGTAGAATCAGGCCCAGTATTATAAAAGGAAAGGATATTGTAAATATTGCTTTTCCAGATGGGTCTATCTTTAGGCAGCATTACACAGGCTAATTCCTCCATTAGCTTCCTTAGGGGTAAAAATGGGAGAGGATTGGATTCGATGGCCCCTGTAGTCAGTCCCTTTTGTCTCTAAATCCATAATCTTATAATATGATGTAGAATTGTAGAGAGATAGAGTGGGAAAAGTGAAGAACATGAACTTATTTTAGCAGACTGAGCTAAAGCAAGCTATGACTTAATAAGGAAGCCCCCTCAAAGAGTTCTGTACATCATTTCCATCTCCAGGGTCACCCAAGATTTTCCAATAGTATATTGAGTGGGGGGAGGTAAACCACATACTTGGAAAAGTTATATGGAAAAATAGTGTAAAATTGGAAGGGACTTGGAAATCATCTCGGCCAGGGATTTTTTAACCTTTTAAAAAAAATATCATATGCCCCTCTGGCAATCCAGTGCAGCCTGTAGGTCCTTTCTCAGGATATTGTTTTTCAGTGTGTAAAATACAATATGTAGGATTACAAAGGAAATGAAGAATTCTCGAACTATAGTTATCAATATCACACACACACACACACATACACATACACATACGTACATGTTCATGGGCCCGATGAGCCCATGGACTCATTTTACAGTTGAGAAAAACCTGGAGAGTTAAAAATACTTGGCCAGGGTCATAGTTAGGGTCTCCCTAAACCCTAGTTCTATGGTTTTCCCATTCTGCTGTTTATCTTCTGGCCTGATTGTTACTTAGGGTACCCAAGTCTGATTTTAGTAGGAATGTTTGTTCTACATGACGACTACTAAAAAAAAAATTTCTCTAGCTTATTCCTTGTTGGGTGTGATGCCTTCATAGAACACAAGAGTGAATTTGTGCAACCTGGTTAAAGGTGAGCCACTCTGAAAATCTGGATTGGAATTCAGGGAAACAGAATTTTTCTTGCTTTATTTCCAATATTAAGGAAATTTTCCTTTTCTAAGTAGGAAGTTCGGGAGAAGATGTTGTTTAGTTGTTTTTTAGCCATGTCCTACTCTTATAACTCCATTTGGGGTTTTCTTGGCAGAAATACTAGAATGGTTTGCTATTTACTTCTCTGGCTCATTTTGTAGATGAGGAACTAGGGCAAACAGGGTTAAGTGACTTGCCCAGCATCACCCAGCTAGTAAGTGTTTGAGGCTGGATTTGAACTCATGAAGATGAGTCTTCTTGTCTCCAAGCCTGTTCACTTTGCCACCTAGGTGCCCCAAGGAGATAGAATGAGACAAAGTTGTTCCTGTAGAACTGTCTTACTAATTTTTAGCCATAGTTAGGGCATACCTTTGGGTGTTTCTCTAACATAACTCATATAGGGCTAGTTCTGGATTCATCCTGGGCTAGAGAAAAGCAGCCTAGGTCTTTTTTTCATTTTTGACTTTGAATTTGAATATTTTTTTGTTATTTATCAGAAAAGCACTTTCCAGGTCACCCTTGAATCCCTTGCCTAGGGAATTATTCTTTGGAGCACAAAACTTCTACAGTGAATAAATATTTATCAGATTTGAGTCATTCAGAGACTGTAGGATGAGAGAGAGAAGAGGGAACCTTTTGCCTGAGGGGTGAGGGAAAAGGCTTCATGGAAGAGGTGGCAAATGAATATGGCTTTGGAGGAGAGGCTGAACAACCCCAGGCAGGATAAAGTCCTGTAGAGCCCATCTTGGTCATGGGGAACTGTGTTAATTAAAAATACAGAGACAGAGCTGAACAGGACAAGGGAATGGCTAAAGTGTAGACAGTGTGAAGGGGCTCAGTGTAAGACAGGGCTGAAAAGACTGCTGACTGCCAGATTGTGGAGAGCCTTGAATGCCAGTATTGGGAATTTATACTTTAATAAGCAGTGAGGAATTATTTTTCAATAGTGAAATGATGGAATGACAGCAACCCATTAGGATAATTATCAGATCCCTTGAAAGGTAGCATCCTAATTTCAAGACTGATTCCAGACCCTGTGCTGATATTCCTTATTTTCAACGTGCTATAAATGGTATTTGGCTTATTGTAGAGTGAACCAGGTGTGAGCACAGTGCTGTTTCGGTCAGGACCCATATCTTGTCACTGGTTTGGGAAATAGTCATTCCTTTTTACCAAAGTAGGTGCTTTTTTGAGTCAAAACCCTGCTGTACATGTTGAGTATCATCTGTTGTTTGTTGGTGCAGAAGAAATAATATTGGGTCCCTGCCAGTAAAGTGTTATTACTTCCCCACCCCCCCAACCCCATATGTCTTTCTAATGTAAATTTTTTGGAGTATGTTTCATTTTTCATTCTTTGTCTTTTACCAGAGCACCTGCAGGAAGCTGACTTATTTACTTTTGACATAATTTTAAAAAAAAGTATCCTTATTCCCTGTGCAGTGCTAAGATAGCCATTAGAATATAAATGTCCATACTATGGGTTTTCTGGCATCAATAGATAACATACCCCTATGCAAACCTGGGTGTGTGTACCAGATTTTGTGAGATGCTGGGTTCAGCACTGTCATTTTCTTTTAAAAATTGATGCTATAAATTTTGTAGCAGGAAGAATTAAGTTTAAATAAAAATGAGATGATTTTGACAGTGTCTGTTCTTGAAGATACCAGAAAAGGGTGGGGGGGGGGGCGGAGTTTCTCTCAAAGACATCATGACATGACCAAAGAATTAAACTTGTAAGACGCAGGCATCATAGGATCGTGTGGAGAGAAATGGAAGGGCCCTCAGAAGCCAACTAGTCTAACATCTTGGTTTTACAGATGAGAAAACAGGACAAAGGAGATAAGGTATCTTGCTCAAGGTCGTACAGGTAGTATCAGAGGCATAATTTGAACCCATTTCCTTTGATTGTTTTTTTTTCCAGAATTTAAAAACATTAAGGAATCTTTCCCCTTCCCCTCACCAAGATCTTTATGGCCCTGATCAGTCCTGGGGGGATAGTAGAAAGAACAGCTGATTCTGAGCAATCAGAAGATATGAATTCAAATACCATCTCAGAGGCTTACTATCTGTGTGATCTTGGACAAGGAATTTAACCTCATCGTGCCTCAGTTTCCTTATTTGTAAAATGAACTTTTTTTTTACTAGCATCCTTTCCTATGTCTTTAAATGTGCCCAGGTCTCCCTTATCCTTAAAAAAGAAAATCCTTTCCTCAACTCCTTAACTCTTTAAACTATAGTGCTATCATTCTCCTCCCCTTCACTGCCAAACATCTAGGATGAGTAGTCCAAATTTAGTTTACACTTCTTACCACTCTTTATCCCTTTGCAATGTTATCTGACTTTTTCCAAAGTTTATATCAGAAACTCTTATGTCCAAAGCTGCTATTAATGACTTCCAATACAGTTTTAGTTTTTGCCTTCATTGATCACCTGCAGCATTTGTTAACTACCCTTCTCTCTCTCTCTCTCTCTCTCTCTCTCAGAATCTCACCTCCTTTGACTTCCATGACACACTATTCTTGCTCCTTAATTTCTTCTGTTCCTTAAGCATGCAATGGCACTGCCCTCCCACCCCCAGATGCTGTTTATTACCCTCTTCTCTTATATTGTCTGCTTTTGTGAGCTTACTCCAATGGCTTCCATTATCACCCTCATGCAAATGACTTCTGAGTCTGACTCTCAAGCCCAGACCCTCTCCCCAGAACTCCAACCTCACCTATCTCTGCTTGTCAGCATCTAGATATTGGTCATGACAGCACTAGTCAGCTTTTTCTGAACTTTTTCCTTTCTACCTAACAAACTCTGCATTGTGTCCAGATTGTAAATTCCTTCAGGGCAATGACTGTTTCATATCATAACCCCAGTACCTAATGCATTATTTTTACCATTTAATAAATGTTGGATTGAATTTGTTATTCTGTTGAATTGTTTAAGGTACAGTTAATTGAAAGTCAGTGAAAGCTATGGAAAAGAATCATCATGTGATCTGAGTGGCTGCATTAGCCAGATTACTTGAGCAACAGTGAAAGAGATGGATTGTAGAGAGAAGACTTAAGGCAACATGGCAGAAGAGCTGTTGCAATAGTCCAAGACCTTCAAGAGGGTGGTTTCAGTAAATATAGAGGGATAGAAGGATGGATGTGAGAGACACCACAACAGTATCACTAGGGCCTCATACACAGTGGGCATTTAATCATTGTTGGTTAGATCAAGGGGTTCTTGAGCAATTCTTAACCTGGGGTCTGCTAGTTTTAAAAAAAAATTTACAACTATTTCGATTATAATTTAATTTCTTCATAATCCTTTGTATTATATTTTATGCACTTAAGAAGACTATTCTGAAAAGGGTTCATAGACTTCACCAGACTACCAAAGAAGGGGTTCTTGACACAAAAAAGGTAAGAATTCCAGGACTGGAGGAACAGAACCTCTCCAAAGAGGCTTCCCAGGAGAACATGGACAAGAATCATGTAAGAGGAACAGGCTTAGATGGCTGTTGGATGAAGTGGGCCCCTTAATAATACACAGCTCCCTCCAAGCTTGGAATCCTAGGCTTTAAATTCATATGACTCTAGGAGGAATTGTTGAATCATAGCGTTGATGAGTTGTTTGGATGGAAGAATAATGTTCTAAAGAGAGGTCTTGAGAGCTCATATTTTCAGAGATGTTTTAGGAACCATTAAGGCAAAAGTGGACGGTTTGCATTGTATGGGTGTGCAAAACACCTGTGGCTTTTTCTGTGGTGTGGCTTGGTGAGATTCACTGCCCTCAAAAGAAGCCTTTCTCTACAGCCTGAACTCTGTGGCATCTCCAGTACCATCTCTGCCCCAAAGACCAAAGGCTTGCAGCAGCTTTGATGTGTGTAGGTAAATTTATTTGAAGCCAGCTGAGATTCGAATAGAAATGACTCAGATGGAAATGATGACAGCAGGTATCGGAAGCTGTCTAGTCGTTGCTGTTTCTTGAATTAAGTTGTATCTGAGTTTCTTTGTATGCAGGGAGTCAAGTGCATGGAAAGGTTTCCTGTGTCTGAGTATCTAAGGTCTTGAAGAGTAACCTCCTGTTGAAATGGACCACCCTAGTGCTTTCAGAGAACCAGAAGAGACTTTGACCATGCCTCTGGCAGGTTTGCATTCAAGCTATTCCAGGAGGCTAATCCTGTTCTTGAAAAGCTGATTCTTTATATCGCTAATGAAAGAACCAGAGTTAGGGTCCCTTTTGTATTGCCTTAGAGATCTCTTGGTACTCAGTCCTTTCTCTCTTGTATTTACATCTTTTCCCTTCTGTCTTCATATAGCTAAAGGCTCTCATCAGAACTATTCCTTGGCTCTGGTAACTCTCTTTAATGTATTTAAAATAGTAACAAATAGGAGAAGAGAAGGATAGAATGAATAGTGTAACCTGAAGCATGATAGTAGTAATGAACTGGGCCTGCGCAGGCCTTAATGAGGAGATGGGTCTGACTGGAGCAGTGGACAGTCATTTGCAGGAGACAAGGTGGTACAGTAGGAAGAGGCCAGGTTTTTTATTCCTTATGAATTAAGGGGGCATCAACTCTGTGGCCTCTAAAAGGTCTATGTCCCTTCTAATTGAGCATTTGGTGGGTACTTTTGTTTCCATATACATTCTAATATATGTATGCTTTTTTTTCTTATTCTCCTGACCTCTAAGCCCTTTTCTGTCAGTCTTGGGCATTGGACAGTGATACTTTCCTTGTGGCTGACTAACTCTTAAGCTTTGGGATAACCCTGGCAGTCAGCAACCAGAGTGTTTCTGAGTGGGTAGTGTCAGTGTTAGAAGTGGGTGGAGGAAGAAGTATTTAAAAAGCTGTCACCCGTGGGCTAACCTGAAGCTACGGCAGAAAAATCTCCAAGGAGAGTTGCCACGTGACTCCTGCCTAGGTTTCCCCGATTGTAGTCCTAGCCCCTCTTGAAGCACTCTAGGTAGCAATGCCTGTGGCTCAGCCTTTATTTTACACCCTCCCACCTCCAAAATAATGTTGTCAGGTGGTATAATTATCCTTGCATAATCAGAATTAGCACTTTAGTATTTTATGCTTAATTGAAGGATCTAAAGTTTAACATTTTGGTTGCTAGACAATCTAATACAATTTCTAGTCAGTAAAGATGGTTTTGTAAACATTGGGGCAGATTATACATCTTGAACCCTGGAATGGCAGGTTTCCCATTGTTTGTCAGCATTGAATCCATACCCACTCATAAAGCACTGCCTTAGATACTTTGGAAGGTGGAATGATATGAGAGACTAAATCTCAGTGAATTCATCTGGAAAGGTTCCATGGAGAAGGTGAGTGCATCTTAAACAAAGTTCTGAAGATGAAGAATATTGATTTGGTAGAGAGACAAGTATGGAAGTGTGTGTGTCCAGCAAGGCATTGTCTATGGGACGAACTGGTATATTTCTTGATTCAGGATCTGGAGGCAATGAAGCATAAAACAGGTAGACATGCCAGGATTATTTGGAGGAGAGGGAGGAAATAAGCATTTATTAAGCTCCTACTTTATGCATTTGACAAATATTACCTCATTTGGAGAGCACATGTTTGCTGAAGTGGGTCAGTCTAAGTACTTATGCCATCTAATATAGAAAATTAAAATAAACTTGATGCACTCCCTTTCCAGATGTGGAGTTGGGATATGATGCCATTTAGGTTAAGTGATGGTGTTTGATGGCACACCTCAGAGCCTACAATGATAGTGATGTGAATAGTCATTGGTTAGGAACCTATCCAGGGGTTCCTAACCCTACACAGTCAAAATAAAAGGATTAAATTTCCTGGCCACTTACAGAAAAAAAAATGTTTTCAGACCTAGTCTGGTTTTATTGAGAACTGGTTTATATAATGAATCTGGCTTTCATATTTGCTCTAAATCCTTGTACCCAATAGATGGGAGCGTATGGACAGTGTATCTCCCCACATCTGGAAGGGGAGGGAGTTAGTTTTAATTTTCTATATGAATGGCATAAGTATTTACAGTGACTTATTTAATTATTACTTTTACATCTTTCCCCTATCTGTGGTATCTTGGGTTGTTTGGAGAGATTAGGGCAGGGGGATGGGCATGCTGCTGTGAGGACAAGACCCATATCTCTACTCTTTCAATTACCACTGCAGCAGGAACAAATGTTGTGTCAGCATTCATCAGGGGACCTGGGCATTTAATGATGATTTTCTGGTGGGGAAATTCATAAAATGAGGGGTGAAAGTACTGCCTGACCAAACCAAACCAAAGTTTGATTTAGAACCTTTTTTTTTTAAATAAACTTTAATTTATTAATTTGTTTCCTTTTAGTTTACAGGATTCAATTCCACAATTCCTTGAATTTCACATTTTGTCCCCCTCCCTCCCCTCCCCCCCATGGCGGCTTATTATCAAGTATAGGATCTGTAAATACTTTCACATTATACAATGGTCAGGTTATAAGGATGGATTGTACCAGCTGGAATGAAAAATGGTAAAGAGGACATAAAATCAAATAAGAGAACGAAAAAGATCAGGTAATTTGCTTCCACCTGGATATAAATTTAGTTCTTTCTAGTTCTTTCTCTGGATGCACGTTTTTCTCTCCATCATGCGTCTTTGGGGATTGACTTATATCCCTGTATTGTTGAGAAGAGTCCAGTCTATCAAAGTTGGTCATCACACATACGTTGTGTCTGTAATTGTGTACAAATTCCTCCTGGTTCTACTCTTCTCACTCAGCATCAGTTCTTTTAAGCCTCTCCAGGTAAATATGAAGACCGCCTGCTCCCCGTTTCTTATGGTGCAATAGTATTCCATAACATGCATATACCACAACTTGTTCAGCCATTCCCCAATTGATGGGCACCCCCTTAATTTCCAATTCTTTGCCACAACAAAAAGAGCTGCTATAAACATTTTTGTACATATGGGTCTTTCTCCCATTTCTATGATCTCTTTGGGGTATAACCCTAGGAGTGGTATTGCTGGATCAAAGGGTATGAAAGTATTTATAGCCCTTTGGGCATAATTCCAGATTGCTCTCCAGAAAGGCTGGATCAGTTCACAACTCCACCAACAATGCATTAGTGTTCCAGTTTGCCCACATCCTCTCCAGCATTTGTCATTTTCCTGTTTTGTCATCTTAGCCAATCTGACTGGTGAGATGTGGTACCTCAGAGTTGTTTTAATTTGCCTGTCTCTAATCAATAGTGAATTAGAGCATTTCTTCATGTGCTTATAGATAGCTTTAATTTCTTTCTCCGAAAACTGCCTGTTCATATCCTTTGACCATTTATCAATTGGGGAATGACTTGTATTCTTATACATTTGACTCAATTCTCTGTATATTTTAGAGATGAGTCCTTTGTCAGAGACATAGGTTGTAAAGATTCTTTCCCAATTTCCCACCTCCCTCTTAATCTTGGTTACATTGGCTTTATTTGTACAGAAACTTTTCAATTTCATGTAGTCAAAATTATCCATTTTACATTTTATAATGTTCTCTAGTTCCTGTTTCGTCATAAAGTCATTCCCTTTCCACAAGTCTGATAGGTAAACTATTCCTTGTTTTAGCAGACTGCTTACAGTATCAACCTTTATACCTAGATCATGAACCCATTTAGACTTGATTTTGGTATATGGTGTTAGATAATGGTCTATGTCCAGTGTCTGCCATACTATATTCCAGTTTTCCCCAGCAGTTTTTGTCAAACAGTGAGTTTTTATCCCAAAAACTAGGGTCTGGGGGTTTATCAAACAATACATTACTGTAGTCGTTGACTTCTGAATCTCGTGTGCCTAATCTATTCAATTGATCCATTTCTCTATTTCTAAGCCAGTACCAGGTAGTTTTGATGACTGCTGCTTTATAGTACAGATTGAAATCTGGTAAAGCTAGTCCACCTTCCCTAGCATTTTTTTTTCAATAATTCCCTTGATATTCTGGACCGTTTATTCTTCCAGATGAATTTTGTTACTATTTTTTCTAACTCTATAAAGTAGTTTTTTAGTAAATTAATTGGTATGGCACTAAATATATAATTTAATTTAGGTAAAATTGTCATTTTTATTATATTAGCTCAACCCAGCCATGAGCAATTGATATTTTTCCAATTAGTTAGATCTGACTTTATTTGTGTGAAAAGTGTTTTGTAGTTATGATCATACAGGTCCTGGGTTTGTTTTGGCAAGTAGATTCCCAAATATTTTATGTCTACAGTAACTTTAAATGGGATTTCTCTTTCTACTTCTTGCTGTTGAATTTCATTGGAAATATATAGGAATGCTGAGGATTTATGTGGGTTTATTTTATATCCTGCAACTTTGCCAAATTTATTTATTGTCTCAAGCAGTTTTTTACTTGATTCTCTAGGATTCTCTAAGTATATCATCATATCATCTGCAAAGAGTGATAGCTTGGTCTCTTCTTTGCCTAACTTGATTCCTTTGATTTCTTTTTCTTCTCTAATTGCTACTGCTAACATTTCTAGTACCAGATTGAATAAGAGGGGTGATAGTGGACACCCTTGTTTCACCCCTGATCTTATGGGAAATGCTTCCAGCTTCTCCCCATTACATATAATACTTGCTGATGGCTTTAAATAGATGCTACCTATTATTTTAAGGAAGGCTCCATTTATTCCTATACTTTCTAATGTTTTTAATAGGAATGGATGTTGTATTTTGTCAAAAGCCTTTTCTGCATCTATTGAGATGATCATGTGGTTTCTGCTAGTTTTATTGTTGATATGATCAATTATACTTATGGTTTTCCTAATATTAAACCATCCTTGCATTCCTGGAATAAATCCTACCTGATCAAAGTGTATTACTCTTGAGATAAGTTGCTGTAGTCTTTTGGCTAGTATTTTATTTAGAATTTTTGCATTTATATTCATGAGGGAGATTGGTCTATAATTTTCTTTCTCTGTTTTATCTCTTCCTGATTTAAGTATCAGTACCATATTTGTGTCATAAAAAGAATTTGGTAGGACTCCTTCTTCACTAATTTTCCCAAATAATTTGTAGAGTATTGGAATCAATTGTTCTTTGAATGTTTGATAGAATTCACTAGTGAATCCATCTGGCCCTGGAGATTTTTTCCTAGGGAGGTGACTAATGGCTTGTTCAATTTCTTTTTCTGAGATGGGATTATTTAAGTAATTTACTTCCTCTTCAGTTAATCTGGGCAACTTGTATATTTCTAAATACTCATCCATTTCCCTAAGATTGTCAAATTTATGTGCATACAATTGGGAGAAATAATTCCTAATTATTGTTTTGATTTCCTCTTCATTGGAGGTAGATTCACCCTTTTCATTTTTGATACTCATAATTTGGTTTTCTTCTTTTTTTTTTTTATCATATTGACTAAGGGTCTATCAATTTTGTTGGTTTTTTCATAAAACCAGCTCTTGGTTTTATTTATTAGTTCAATAGTTTTCTTAATTTCGATTTTATTAATCTCTCCTTTAGTCTTCAGTATTTCTAGTTTAGTATTTAATTGGGGATTTTGAATTTGTTCTTTTTCTAGGTTTTTTAATTGCATGCCCAATTCGTTGAGCTCCCTTTTCTCTAATTTAATCACGTATGCACTCAGGGATATAAAACTTCCCCTAAGAACTGCCTTTAATGCATCCCATAGATTTTGGTATGTTGTCTCATTATTATCATTCTCTTGAATGAAATTACTGATTGTTTCTATAATTTCTTGTTTGATCCACTCATTCTTTAGGATTAAATTGTTTAATTTCCAGTTAGTTTTTAGTCTGTCTTTCCCTGGCCCTTTATTGCATATAATTTTTATTGCATCGTGAGCTGAGAACGATGCGTTTAATATTTCTGCCTTACTGCATAGAATTGTGAGGTTTTTATGCCCTATAACATGGTCAGTTTTTTAGTATGTGCCATGAACCGCTGAGAAGAAAGTATATTCCTTTTTATCCCCATTCAGTTTTCTCCAGAGATCTATCATACCTATCCTCTCTAACATCCTGTTCACCTCCTTAACTTCTTTCTTGTTTATTTTGAGGTTGGATTTATCAAGTTCAGATAGGGGGAGATTAAGGTCTCCCACTAGTATAGTTTTGCTATCTATTTCTTCCTCTAATTCCTTTACCTTCCCCTCTAGGAATTTGGATGCTACACCACTTGGTGCATATATGTTAAGTAGTGATATTGCTTCATTCTCGATGGTGCCTTTTAACAGGATATAGTTTCCTTCCTTATCTCTTTTAATTAGGTCAATTTTTGCATTTGCTTTATCTGAGATAAGGATTGCTACCCCTGCTTTTTTTACTTTAGCTGAGGCATGATATAATTTACTCCAACCTTTTACCTTTACCTTGTGTGTATCCCTCTTTTTCAGATGTGTTTCTTGTAAACAGCATATTGTAGGATTATGATCTCTAATCCATTCTGCTATCCGTCTCCGTTTTATAGGAGAGTTCATTCCATTCACATTTACAGTTATGATTGTTATCTGTTTCTTTCCCCTTATCCTATTCCTGCCTTTGTTAATGTTCATATTTTTCCTCCCTTCTCCCTTCCCCCCCTTAATAGTTTTCCTTTTGACCACCGCCTCCCTCAGTGTTCCCTTTTCGGTCCCCCTCCCTTTTCCTCCCCTTTTCCCCTTACTACTTCCCTCTCTAAAAACCACTCCCACCCCCCTTTTGTAACCCTTTCCCCCTTCTACTACCTGTAGGATATTGTTATATTTAATGAGGTATGCTATTTTTTCTTCGCATCAAGAATGACAGGAACAGATCTCATGCGAAGCTCCTCTCCCACCCCTCTTTCCCTCTAAAATGACGTGTGTTCTCCTTGTTTACCTTTCTAAGTCACTGTTGCTTCTCGTAATTGGAGGTTGAATTTTCCATTGAGTTCTGGCTTTTTTATCAAGAAGGTCTGGAACTCTGTTATATCATTGAATGACCATCTCTTTGCCTGGAAGAATATGCTCAGTCTCGCTGGGTATGTGATCCTTGGTTGTAATCCAAGCTGTTTTGCCTTCCTGAAAATTGTATTCCACTGCCTCCGATCTTTCAGTGTGGAGGCTGACAAATCCTGTGCAATCCTCACTGTGGACCCTCGATATCTGAATTGTTTGTTTCTGGCCGCTTGAAGTATTTTCTCTTTTATCTGGTAGTTCTGGAGTTTGGCCACAACATTTCGAGGATTTTTCAGTTTGGGATCTCTTACAGCAGGTGTCCAGTGGATTCTGTCGATTTCTATTTTCCTCTCAGGGCAGTTTTCCTTAACGAGCTCTTGGAGAATGTTGTCCAGGCTCATTTTTTCATCATAATTTTCTGGTAGGCCTATGATTCTCAGATTATCTCTCCTGGATCTGTTTTCCAGGTCAGTTATTTTTTCTTTGAGGTATTTTGCCTCTTTTTCTAATTTTTCATTTTTGTTGTTTTGCTTGGTTACTTCTTGGTTCCTCATAGAGTTATTTGTTTCCATTTGTTTAATTCTGGTTTTTAGCAAATCATTTTCCTTGGTTAAATTTTGAAGCTCCTTTTCCATATCATACACTTTTCTTTTTAGAGAGATGTTTTCCTCATTATAATGCTTTTCGAATTCTGCTATTTTTGTTTTGAGAGAATTATTCATTTTCTCTTCTATCTCTCTCATTTTGCTTTCAAAGTTCCTTTTGATCTCATCTAGGAGAGCCTTCTGTGCTTGGGATCCATTCCTTGTTGAAGTTTCAGCTGTGGGTGTGGAGTCCACATTGTCTCCCTCTGAGGTTGGTTCCTCCCTCTGAGGATAGTAGGACTCTAGAGTCTTTGTGTTTCTACCCATTTTGAGGCAGGGTCCTAACCACGCCCTTCCTCTAGGATCCCAAGCCTTTATTGTAGAGGGTTTTGCCCTGGACAATAGTTACTATATTTTCAGGGTCAGAGGGGGGGTTTGGAGCAAGTGGGGTTCACTCTGTCATCCTCGTCTTTGGAGGTCCTGAAAGGGGCTTTTTTAAAAAAGATTTCTGTGCTATGATGTGGTAGCCCCAGGAGTGTTTGCTGTCCAGTATAGGGGACCCTGTCTTTGCTTCTTACCTTGCTCTTTCCAGTCCCAGCCCTTTGGTGATAGGCCTTGTAGTGGACCTTGTGGTTGGTGGGAAGACTTGCCCTCGGAGTTGATCAGGCCCCTTCCTGGCCTGCGTCGGCCACTGCGCCTTCCCAGCCTGCGTCCGCGTGCCACCGTGCCGCCGCCACGCCTTCCCACGCAGGCCGCCTAGAACCTTTTTCTTAAGGGCCATTGTGCGACCATCATAGCCATGTCTCCCAAGTGCAGGGAGAGACAGGAGGTAGACAACTTGAGATCAGAGACCTCAGGAACCTTGAAGAAGTAGGCAGCAATTCACGTTCCCAGAATCGCATGGAAATGGGCAAAAGGAGGCGGTGTGATTGAATTGAAAGAACCTTGTACTTTGATGTCCGGAGGCCCGAGTTTTAATTCTGGTCCTGACTTTGTCACCTCTGCCAAGTTACAAAATTAGAGATTTGGAAGAAATCTTAGCAGCTGGCTTATCCAACTTGGACACAGAAGAAATCCCCACTTGTATAACTTACCTGACAAGTGGTTCTCTAGTTTCTTCCCGAAAAGCTTTAGGGGAGACGAGCTCACCACCTTTTGAGGGCAGCCCGTGACACTTTGGGAGAGGTTGGGAAGTTTGGCCTCTTTAATTTCTACCCCTTCTCCCGGTTCTGCCCTCTGAGGCCAAGCAGAGCAAGTGTAATCCTTCTCCACATATGATAACTCTTCAGATACTTGGAGCTTCGTTCTCATCCCCTCTGAGCTTTCTGTTTTCCAGGCCAAGCATGGCCAGCTCGTGTATGTCATGGGCTCAAGGCCTTGACCCTCCTAGTTGTCTTCTGGACATAGTTCTGCTCACCAGCGTCCTTTTAAAACTGTGGTGCCTATAAACAGTCATGGTACTCTTAAATGGATTCTCATGTCACTAGTTTTCTCTTTCTTTTTCTAAAAAATGAGGGGGGCTGGACCAGATGATTTCTACTGTCCTTTGTAGATAGAACATTCTATTCTGCCCATGTTTTGTTTTGTAGGAGTGAAATCAAACATAGAGGAGGGGGTGATTTGGTTAAAGTGTCTGGATGAGGCAGTTTTCAAATCATTTAAGGTTTTACGTTTTTTCATATGCTTCTACATGGTACAGCATTATTTGGGTGCCTGGAAAGGGTAACATAAGTACAAATTAGCCGTATCTCCCATGTATTTTTCTTTCAAGGAGCAAAGAGTGGAAAGAATACTGGATTTGGAGAGGACCTTAGTTCAAACCCTACACCTGCATTTGCTACCTAATGTGATAGTGGGCAACTCATAGCTTCTTTATCTGTAAATTGAGGGAATTGGTCTAGATCAGGGCTTCTTAAATTTTACCTACTCACAATCCCTTCAGTGACCTTCAGTTTAAGAAATGCTGGTCTCTAGATGACCCCTAAGGTCCCCTTCTGTTCAGTTCTTTTTTCAGTCATGCCCAACTCTTTTATGACCCCATTTGGGGTTTTCGTGACAAAGATACTAGAGTGGTTTGCCATTTCCTTCTCCAGATCATTTTACAGGTGAGGATACTGAAGCAGACGGGGTTAAGTAACTTGGTTGCACAGCTAGTAAGTTTCCAAGGTTGGATTTATATTCATGAAGACAAGTCTTCCTGTTTCCAGGCCTGGCCCTCTGTCTATTGCATCACCTTCTAACCCTAAATAGATGATCCTATGATCTCTGCCCCATGATACTCTAGGATTTCTGTGGCATATAGCTCCACAATCTCCCACCAGAGATGACTTTCCCAATTGTCTAAATACTTGACTACTACCACCATTCACTCTGGAACAGTATTTTCTTGTAGCATCAGCACTGGAAAAATCATCTCTGTTAAATTTAAGTTGCTTCCCACCTAGTTGCCATTTTCTTCCTAAAATACCTTCCTCTTAGCTCCCCACTCTCTTAACATTTTTTTGCAGAGTCATGGCATCCTGAATCCCCAGGCAGAGCTTTTCCTGAGCTCAGCTCTGTGATGATGATAGAGGCTTCTACCTAGCTGGTGACCAAGGTGGTTCGGGGCTTCCTCCTGCACTGTGCAGAAGAGGATGCAGCTGTAGGAAACAAAAATAGTCTTGTCAAGATTCTTTAAATGGGTCCATCTGTCTGCAGAGAAGTGGGTGGAGGAAGAGAGCATTTAGTGAGGTGGTGTTTCTTAAAGGGCCCATTTTGAAGTCCAGTATTTCTTAGTCATCAGAAGACCTTGGGACATTCTTCTGTGCTGACCCAGGGATTCTTCAGAGAAAAAAATCTCCAGTATTATGCATGTAATTTGTGTTTTAGGAATAAGAAAACCCTTACCTGTCATGATGTACATTGGCAGACCTCTTTGAGCATGTAGTCACTTCTTGTTTATACTTATTTCCAATTTATGTTTTTCCCCCTAGGGCCATTACATTTCTTTTTCTCTGAACAAATTACATTGTCCAAGCTTTCCTCTTCTCTAGGGGAAGGGTACCGGTTGCTAAGTCTTCCTTCCTTGTCTTGGCAGTCAGTGCTTTCCACAATTTAACTCAAACTTATCTTTCCAAATTTACTTTTTATTACTTTTCCTTGATTCATTTTGACAGTCTATCCAAACTGGATTCCCTGCACTCCTTTCTCAGCCTGACCTTTGTACTTCTTTTGTTGAATCATTCAGTTGTGTCATGACCCTGTGGACCATAGCATGCCAATGATGTCCATGAGGTTTCTTGGCAAAGATGCTGGAGTGGTTTGCCATTTCCTTTTCCAGCTCATTTTTGTAGGTAAGGAAATTGAGGTAAACAGGATAAAGTGACTTGCTCAGGGTCACACAGTTAGTGTCTGAGGTTGGATTTGAGCTCAGGTCTTCTTCACCTCCAGCCTTAGTGCTTCATCCACTGAGCCCACTAGTTGCCTCCTTCTGACCTGTTGAAATCTCTCTCTTTCTTCAGAGCCCATCTCAGATACCACCTTCTCCATGAAGTCTTCCCTGATCAAATACTGCCTCCCACTGAAGGTGATCTTTCCTTCCTCAGGTTTTCTTGCAGAACTTTGCCTAGGTCTATATATTTGATAGCTCTAATTAGAACAGAAGCTTCTTGAGGACAAAGACCTATCTCTTCTGTTAAATTATTCTTGTGAAAGCATTCTGGAGTCCAGAATGGAGACCAAGACTTTTTTGTATTCTTCATCTGGGTATAAGACAGTGGCTTTTATATGGAAGATACGCAATAAATTGTGAGTGATTTACAAAGAATATTTCTGCTGATTGAACCCAAGGGATGGAGTGTTGAATGGGGAGAGGAAAATTGTGATTTGTTAAGGGATGGATTCCAAAGTGTGTATGCCTCAGGAAGGGGGTTAGAAAGTCAAGCACCTAAACTTTGATCCTCTTCAAAGCAGACTGTCAGCTCCAATTGTACATAGAAAGGAGAATCCAGCTCCTCTCCTGGGCTTTCCAAAGATTTGCCTTGTGAAGCCTTTTCCTTTTGAAGTCCTGAATTTCATTTGATGGATAGGAAAGGTTAATAATGGGAAGAATAATGGATAGAACTGTGTTGTTCATCTTGCTGCTAAGTGGCTTTCTGTCCCTCTGTTTTTTAAAAGGAATTGAATCATCTGCTAAGAAGGGAGGGTGACTGACAATAATTACTTTTGCTGGAGGGACTGGGATTCAAAAGAAATAGAGCCTGGGACTGTCTGGGGTCCTTTTTCCACTTATGCACTGGGGTATCTTAGGTGAATGATTAACCATCCCTGCTTTGCACCCATCCCAATTTTGTAGTCTGTATGGAGTCTGATGAAGGAATGTATATGAAGTGTTCTTCCCCACAATTCTCTGTAGAAAGGTCTCGTATTGCTAACAGGTTATTTCATTAAGCTCTCTTTTACTTGCTTGTGGGGATGCCTTGTTGAGAGTGATAGAATGTAAATGGTGAGAAATAAATTAGGATTTTTGCAATCTAAGTTAATAAGTGATAACACTTTTCTCCTGAGCACCTACATGTCACCAGTTCTTTGTGAAGCAAACTGAGTTTTTCCCCATTTGTAACTTGGGGATTCCTCTCTTGGAAAGAGCAGAGTGAAATTTATATATTAGCTCTTCCTGTGCACAGCTTGCCTTCTGAGTGCTCCCAGGTCATAGCTGTCCCTTAAGTGATTCAGTACTATGGCCTGCTACCATCTGCAATTTCTTTTTCTACTCTTAATTGCTGTCTGGTCATGCCCTTCTGTTTTGTACCATCTATGAGATTCAAGATTATTTTTACAGAGTAGATTGTATGTCATGATCTAAACACACTTGTTTTGTCTTCTTGTGTTCTTTCCATGTAGCACTGGTGGTAACAATTTGGGAGCTAAAAATGAAAGAACCTGAAAATGAAATTCCCTTCCTCCCCTGCCCCATCTCCTCCAGCACTATTCAGATGTAGAGGATGGTACTTATAATGACTTCTAGAAGTAATAGGCTCACATGATTTTTTTTTTCAGTTGTGTCTGACTCTTCATGATCCCATTTGGGGTTTTCTTGGCAAAGATACTGGAGTGGTTTGCTGTTTCTTTCTCCAGCTCATCTTACAGATGAGGAAACTGAGGCAAATACGGTGAAGTGACTTTCGCAGAATCACACAGCTAGTCACTGTCTGAGGCCAGATTTTAAACTCGGGAAGATGAATCTTCCTGCCTCCAGGCCCGGTACTCTCTCTACTCACTGTACTACCTAACTGCCCTGTAGACTGATAGAATCATAGATTCAGAGCTCAAAGAGATTTAAGAGGTCATACTTTATTTTATAGATAAGGAAACTGAGTCCCAGAGAGGTAGTGACTTGCCCAGGGTCAAAGAAGTAGTAAGTTTCCAAACTGGGACCCTTCCCCTGATGACTGCCAACTCCAGTGGTCCTATTATACTGTATATTTCACAATCCTCTTCTGCTGGTAAGATGAGGCTTATACTTAGGAAAGATTCCTGGATGAGGTGTTGTGGAGCGTCTTGATTTGGTTCTTGAGCCCCTCACTGTTTTTGGCTTTGTTTTGTTTTTTGAGGGCTTTTTTGCTTTCCTATAAGACTCCCATTTCATCTTCAGTAGTTTTCTTTCTTGTGCATGTTCAACAGAACTCATGAAATAATTCTGTAAAATCAGGTAATAAGCTGGACTTATTGCTGAAACCCTGGCCCTGTTTTCATGAGTCATTAATATCTCTGCACTGCAATCCAGAAACTTAACCGAAAGGACAGCGTAGAAGGAAGGGTTTTCAGTTGTGTTTCTCTGGTCGGCTTGGACATCCTCCACTGATTCTCAATAACTCCCTACCGACTTGATGAAACCCCGTGTGCTGATTGCTCCTACTTTTGGCCTTTCATTGAAATACCCTAAACAAAAATAAGTCCTTGGGCCCTCATCTGTTGATGTGACAAGTAAAATACACATCATTATTTGAGTAACCTGAAAGAAGCCAACAGGTGTTGGAGGTTTGTATTTGCATCTTACACATTCAAGCCAGGGGCTAAATCTTCTCCCCACTAACCCCCCCCCCTCCCCACATCGAGTACCCACATATTTCTTGGAAGTCGTTATTGGTAGTGTTTCAGAAATTTGACAAGTGTTAAAAGGATTGGGGTCACGTGTACTTTTTAAATAAAGAAAATCTTCTATTTAAGAACTAGATTTTGAAAGGTGGTAGTGATTTGCAAATTGATCAGTCCTCTTTATCTTCATGCAATGATTCTTGGAAGAGGGAGAGAGAAAATAATGTAGAATTTGTAGTGATGTTTTCCCTTGAATCCCTAAGCATTGTATTCTCAATTTCCTCATCTGAAAAAATATAGATAGTAATATACTACCTATGTCGCAGAATTGGTGAAAAGTAAAATACTATTAACAAAAATTAAAAATAATCATTGCTATTAATTGTATATTCCCAATATGAAGATTCTAAATTCTGTCCACATGGGTAATTCCAGTTGTTTGTTTGTTTTTTCAGTAGAAATAAGTGGTACCATCCTGTTTTCTGTTGCTTAAAGGAAACAGTACTTAAACATCTGAATTTTTAGAGCAGATGAATTGTGGTGAAGAGAGGCTTCTTTACCTTTTAGCAAGGTTCTCTGCAGGTTTTTGTGAAACGGGCCTCTGGTGCATTTCTAATTTGATTTCATTTATAAAACTCTTTTTTTAAACGTACATTTTATCCAGAAAATGCCTACTGTGTAAACTGAGGCACAGTTATGAAGTGGGGTTATGCAGTGCTGTGTCATCCAATGTAAAAGCTTCTAAATGTAGCTGCATTATCCGCAGCTCTTTAGAACACAATTCCTCAGGATGGGCTACTAAGCTTCTCATCATCCTTCCCTAACATTTTCACCCAGGTCTTTTATATTGCTTCCTCCTTTCTAACATGGGCTAAAGCTGTTAGAACTATATCTGAAGGTTTTTGTTATCACCTTCATCTGTAATCATCTTAGGATAGTAGTTGTTTTGTGAGCATCTCTTATAGAAGAAAGGTAAGTTGGGGGAAATGGTCTTTTTTCCTAATTCTTAGAAAGTCCCTTTAGCCTCTTAGAAAGACTTTTGCTTGATGCTATTGAGATTTTCATAACTCCCTAACTTGCAGTGATATCACAGAGAGTCAAGGACAGTAAATTTCAGAAATTGTACTTGAAACAAGCGAGAGTTATATTTCTTGACTGCCTTGAAATCAGGATACTTGCCCTGGTTTTTCAGGCTCTCACTGTATGGTTTTAAGTGTAGTTCTTAGTTTCAGGGCCAGAGAAAAGGAAAAAATAAACGTTAAGTTTTGGTGGTTACTGTGTTTGTTGAAACAGAAAACTGAAAAATATTAGAAATTTTGAAAATAATGACTTACAAATTGCTTTAATAACATTTTGAGAAGGCCCTTCTGTAATTCACTTTCCACTGTTTTCTCTGTTAATGCTTGTCTGTTGCTACCTTTCAAACCTGACTCAGAGCTGACCTACTCCAGAAAGCATGACTGATCTGACGTAGCAATTCATTACTCCTGTTTTGGGTCCCATTATTTCTTAGTGAGCATTATTGGCGATGGATTGTTTTGTGTTGTTCCTTGGACACTCGCCAGGTAGATTATCATCTCCTAAGGACAGACTCTTTTATACCTTCTCATCTCCATTCCCTTCTCTCAATCTTGCATATAGCAAAGTCCCTCTGCATTATTTACTGTGGCACTCAAGAAAGCAGTTAGAACTATTTCTAGTCCTGTCTGTTGAAAGAAAGGAAGTGTCTGTAATATTTCATTTGTATGTCAGGACAAGGACATCATAGTTCCTTTTAGATTTCTCTGGCTGAGTGAACATGGAAAATCTGGAATCAACCTTAACATCAAGCCAAGAACGTTCAGAAACAGAGCAGGGCAGGTAATGAATTTTCATTTCCACTCAAAGGCTTCTTTTAGTTTCTTTTAAAATAAAAATTTATTATATATTTTACTTTTATATAACATTTCCCTGGGGCCTCCCTTCCTTCCCCTCACACATTTTGTTTCATGAAAGAACTATCAGTGTGTTGGTATTAGAAATCACGTGAAAATTAATTGATTTATCATTTTGAGGGACTACCTCAAATCTCTCAGATTGGCTAAAATGATAAATGCTAGAAGAGATATGGGAAAACAGGTGTACTAATATACTTTGGTGTAGCTGTGAATGCCCTTAACTATTCTGGAAAGAATTTGTAATGGTGCCCCCAAAAGCTATTAACTAAATTGTGCATACCCTTTGACCCAGTAGTACTGCCAAATTCATACCCCTAAGAGATCAAAGAAAGAGGAAAAATACCCCTATTTACAGGGATATTTATAGCAGCTGTCTTTGTAATGGCAAAGAATTGGTAGCTGGGAGGATGCCCCTCAGTTGGGGAAGGGCTGAAAAAGTTATGGTATGTGCTGTACGTGATGGAATATGGGTACTACTGTGCTGTAAGAAATGAGGAGGAAGATGGTTTCAGAAAAAAATTGGGACATCTTATATGAAGATGCAAAGTAAAGTGAGCAAAACCAAGAAAGCATAGCAACAGCAATATTGTAAAGATTATCAACTTTGAAAGACCTTTAGTAACATTGATCAGCATACTGATCTACCACAATTCCAAATGATTTATTATAAAACATGCTGTCAGCCTCTAGATGGAGAACTGATGGTCTTAGGGTAGACTAATTTTTCTCTTTCTTTTTGGGCGGCCTTTTTTGGGGGATTGTGAGTTGTGTGTATAGGGAACATGGCTAATGTGGACGGACATTGGTTGTGCATTCGCATACATATTTGTAATGGTTTTTTATTTCTCTACTTTTCAATGATTAGGGGATGGAGAGTCAAAGAGAGAGAATTTGGAACTGAAAAATAAAAAAATAAAAACCTCTCTCTGCTAAACCCCTCCCCCCACCCCCTGCAAATCATGTGAAGTAATAAACACTATGTACTGAGCAGAAGGCTAGCACATGAAAGATTTTTAAAGTATAAAAAGTCTTCTCAGTTTTTGGTGATTATGAAGTTTTTGGATTATATTAGAATTTATTAAAGTTTTAAATTTTCTGATTTTTAAGTGTTGACATTCAGCTTGTAAATTGACCAAAGATTTTCTGTGATTTAATTCTGGACAGGTATGAATTGTAGACACTGGGTGTCCACTTCCAGCATTAAAAATATTGGCCTTCAGCAGGTCCTAGTAAATGAAAAATCTTAATCTAAATTCCTGCTAATATAAAAAAAGTCAGAAGTCAGTCTCTTTTTTTTTTTTACTTTATCTGATACCAAGATTAACTGAATCTTTACTGTGCCTGTATTCTATGCTTGTCCTTTCTGAATTAGTCATTGACTGCTGGGTCCTAAATTTCAGAAACGAGTACCTAATGTAGGCCTTCTCCTCCACCACTTCCCCCTGCCCAGTAATACCAGGGCTGGTATAGCCTGGAGTCTTGAAGAGATTGATCTTGGGAGGCTCTGACTTAATGACTAAGCCAGGCTAAATGGGCATTCTTAGACCATAAGCAGTGACTCAAGTGTGGGTAGTTTTGACTCCCTTATCCCTTACATTTTCTTCCTATTGTGAATCCTCCCATGGGCACTGCTTATATGTGTCCTATTTGCTCACAGGAACAAAAGGGTCCCCAGAGCATATTACTCAGAACATCTACTCTTTGCCTGGTACTGAGTGAATTCGGGGTCTTCCATTTTGACAGAGGGTTTAGGTTCACATTCCATCATTCTACCTTCCCCAAGGTGACCACCTGAAATATCATCAGGTTGTAGGTGGAGGCTTTATTGTATGTAGCACCTGCTACACTAGCCTGATCTTGGCTATCCAGTTGTGATTAAATGTGGAGTGTTCCCTGACTTAAGGCAAAGAAGCATTGAAAGAAGACTCAGAACGTGTGGGGTTCCTGTCCAGGCTAGACTCATTAGTAGAGAATATAAACTTGTTGAGAGTAGTTGATTTTTAAAAATTCATATCCCTAGCACCCAGAACACAGTAGGTACTTATTAAATGCATTGTTGATTGATTAATTAGCCATGTGACTTTAGGCTTACCATCTTCCAGCTTTCAGTTACTCAGCCATAAAATGGGCCTCAGAATACCTGCTCTGTCCGTCTCAGAGGGGTGATGAGGATGAAGTGAAATAATTTTTGAGAAAGTATTTGCAAACTGTAAAACCTTGAATCAAGTAGAAGATACTGCTTTTGTATGGCAGGTGCTGCGAATGCAGGTGTCTTTTTCTCCCCCACCCCAACCCTCTTTCCTACTGAAAGTACCTAAAGGAAACCAAACTCCTTACCTATTCTTGTCACATCACTGTCATGTTTCACAATGAATGTTCCTACAGATGATCCTTTGAGCTGTCCCTTTCCCTTCTCAACTTTTCCCTCTTCTCCTCTTCTCTCCAAATTAAGGCAGATTTTGGATTTCATTGGTTTGGGGGGGAAGGGGAGCGCACGGTATAATTACAGTTAGCCAGATATTATTCATTAGAAGACCTCAGGCTTAACAGCCAGCTTCTTGTGACAGGTAACATTAGCCTTCTCAGCTTCTCTTGGAAGTCGTCCAGTTTTTACAAATGAGTTGATTAAACTGGTCTCCCCTGAAGGTCCTGGGGAGCAGGGGGAAGGGGTGCTTAATCTTTGGGGAGTTTTTTAGCTTGAATTTTTATTTAATTTTTTTAATATTTAATTTAATTTCTAAGTGTTGTATGTAATATTTTATCTTCTGAAAAAATGGAGATGATAATATACTGTCTACCTCATAGAAATGGTGAAAAGTAAAATACTACATTATTATAGTAATAATTACGATTGTTACTACATTTTGACAATAATGATAATGACTATTGTTACCCCCAATAGAACGATTCCAAGTTCTGTCCACCTTGGTAACTCGTCTAGTTTTTTTGGTGGTAATGTGTTAGATCATCCTTCCTCCTATCAGGGAGTTAGGTCTTTGGCCAAGAAGACATTCTATCGTTACTTGAATAACTTTCCCCTCTTTCCTCAGAAAGTTTAAATCTAACATACAGACTGAAGAGTAAAGTATTTTTAATTAGATTATTCTGGTTACCCTGCTATTCAAGGTTATATAGCAAGATAGCTTTAATTGAGGTATTATAGCGAAAATTGAATGAAGATATCGTTGTTTGTATGCCTGTATGTCTTCTAAGAAGAATGGAGAGAGAAAACAAATATTTAAAAGGTAACGTTTTCATTTAGGATTTCCTTTCCTTTCAAGTTTCAGGTTTGTGGCTTTAGTATTTTGAGTCTGGGAGAATGAGGCTACTGCTCTGACCCTACTTCACTGTCCTACTATCACACGGTAGGGTTGGAGGTACATTGGAATTTCAGACACACATTTCCTATGAAACTAAACTTCATAAAACCCCCGGGGAAGCCTCTGCTGGCAGCTGTTTGCTGTTGTAAAGCCAGAAATAATATATGGGGAAGGATGATAGTGCAGGGAAAATTTTTTTTTTTTTACTTCTCAAAATTGGGGAGAAACAGACTGGAAGGAATATCCCCAAAATAATGTGGCATAGAATTCCTGATGGGGCAGTATGTAAGGCAGAGGTGGGGAACCTGCGGCCTCGAGGCCACCTGTAGCCCTCTAGATCCTCAACTGTGGCTTTTTGAATCCACAGGTTCCCTATCCCTGGTCTAAGGACTTACTGGTGAGTTGGTACTGACATATGGCTCAAAAGCCAATGAAATAGCATGGAGAAATGTCATTGTGTGAGGCAGTGGTTGGAGTCTACTGACGTAAAGGACAGAGGTCTGGCATCTTCCTTGGAATGTCTTGTTTTCAAGCATTTCATGTTTGAGGCAGAGGACTTTACAGTCTCCCAGACCTGTTAACATGACAAAGACACAGACCATAGGGTCTTAATTGCATTTCCTTTATTCACACAGAATTACCCTGGTGGCTTCATGATAACAACTTTTCCCTTTTCTTGATGGTAACTTTTATTTTCTTCATTGTCTACAATGTGGGAGGTGTTACAGTTCTGTCTGAGAGATCAGTCAGTATAGTTTGTCTTTTAAGGGTTTTAAATGCCTTTTGCCAGCTTTTCCAAAAGCGCTATCTTCTGAGCACAGCCGTAGGAGCTGATGCATTGACACCCCAGGTATTTATTTTGTATGTTCAGAACTCATTTTAGGAGCTTCTTTAAACCTCTCTGAAGGAAGGAGGGTAGTTCCCGCTTGCCCCCAGACGTGTGCAGTGTGGCTTCAAAGGGACATAACAGTGAAGCAGGAATAGTAAAGGGACTTTTTCCTCAGAATGCCCAGTTCTAAATGAATCACTGGTTTGGTACCAAAAACACAACTAAATATTTAACAGCTAACAAATTAAGCAAAAGCAGTTTGGCTGTAGAAGAGTTAAAATTGATGCTCATTAGCAAAGAGCTGTATAACATAGCAGTAATCCTTTAGTTTAAGGCTTAAAGCTTTTCCGCTAACCATTTCATTTCTTTGGTAATTTTACATCCTAAATGGGATGGCCACGATGCCAAGTGGCACTGAAGGGTTTGATACCTAATTGGAAACCACTCAGCATTTTGCTTTTTGGTGCAGAGTATGGATTTGACCAAAAAACATTTTGAATGTTTACACGATGGTGTTGGAACATTTGTTTTTATAGTCATGGAAAGTAACCAGGAATATGAAGAAAAGTACTAATTTGGGTCGTTTCTTGGCAACAAAATGCTTATGAAAAACTTCTTCTTTTTTTTTTTTTGACCTGAGCAAGTGGTTCCTTTAAATTGTGTGTGTTTGTGTGCGTGTGTGTTTTACAGTCGGGGTAACAATATTGTGTTTTATTCTACAGGGACTTAAGTACCTGTGTATTCCTGCTGCTGATTCGCCTTCTCAGAATTTGTAAGTTTTTCTTGCTACTTTGTGATATTAAAAACTAAATAAAAGTACAGAGTGATTACAAACTCTTTAAGCCAGAGGGGAATCTTAGAGATTATTCAAATAAACTCTCTTAGGTTGCAGATGGATGGATAGAGCATCATGACTGGAGTCAGGAAGACCTGAGTTCAAATCCAGTCTCAGGATAGCTTACTAGCTGTGTGACCCTGGGCAAGTCATTTACCTTCTCTGTCTCAGTTTCCTTGTCTGTAAAATGGGAGTAATAATCACACCAAATTCCCAGGGTGGTTGTGCTGATCAGATGAGAGAATAATTGTAAAGCACACGGTAAGTACTGTATAAATGTTGGTTATTTAGGGGAAGATGCTGAAGTGACCTGTTGGAGGCCACACAGCTAGATAGCATGTTGAAGTTGGGATTCGAACCCACATGTTCCTTGTGACTAGTTGAGTACTCTTGGTTATATCTTCACCGGCTCATGAAAGATTTGAAATAATTATTTTTAAGGGAACTACACATTCAAACCCATCCATGTAACCATACTTAGTCAGTTGGTGTACTGTTCTTTTTTTTTTTTTGCTTTTTGGGGAGCAGTTGGGGTTGAGTGACTTGCCCAAGGTCACACAGCTAGTTTTTTGGTTGTCTGAGGCTGGTTGAACTCAGGTCCTCCTGACTCCAGGGTCGGTGCTCTGTTCACTGTGCCACCTAGCTGCCCCCTGGTATACTGTTCTTAAAGTAAAAACTCCTCTTGAGTTACTGGTTTTCTCCCTGAGAATCCAGTGAATAATAGTTCATTCTATTGAGAACCAGCAGGCCCTAGTTCTCTTTTTCTATCCAGCTCCCTGACCGTAGGTAAGCTACTTCTTTTTTAACTCCCTTAGTTTCTCCATTGTTAAAATAGGGTTCATAGCACCTGCCCATGTCTGGGTCACAGTGTATTGAGATGACAAATGAAGTAAGACATTTGAGGTGGTTTGAGGAAAAGGTCCTGTGTGAATCTAAAGGATTAATAGTATGAATCACAGTTACACAAATTTTAATACTCTCATTTCTGTGATTCACTGTGGATACAAATGGTTACTGAAGATTATCAAATGCTTCCATATCCGTCAACTTTGACTTCACTCTTTCAGTGAAGCCCCTGGGATAGAAAGGCCACAGATTGGATAGTGACTCATGGACTGTCAAAGCTGGCTCTGTGTGTGTGTGTGTGTGTGTGTGTGTGTGTGTGTGTGTGTTATAGGGAAGGGAATCATATAGGGATTTCCTGGATGAGAAAGCTTTACCAGTGCAAGTACCTTCTCCGTAGTCCTAGATACTGCCTAGGGCATTGAGAAGGTAAATGATTTGCCTAGGGTCACACAGCTGGGATAGTTCCTAGCTCTAAGACCAGCTGTTGATTCACTATACTATGCTCTTTCTGTACACACACATACACACACACACACACACACACACACACACTTTAGAGAGAAGTGACTAGAACTGCTTTGTAGTTAGGAGGAAAGGAGCATGAGTAGGTGGGAGAAAGTAAGAGAAATTGACCCATCAGCTCATTTTCTCCCCTAACTTGACTCTTGGCAGGGAAGTTGTCCCGTTATCTAGCATCTTCCATGGTGGGAGAGGCAGTCCAATCATTGATCAAAAGGACCGGTCCCACACAGTACATGTAAGCCCTAGATTTGGAAGGATTGACGGGAGGAAGGCTTTCAGCACTTCCCTGGTAACTGGCTGTGCTGAGAAACAGAAGTGGTTGAAAGGGCATGCTGCGTACGGAAGGAAGTACAGCTCTGGGTTTCTCTGAAGATCATAGCAATGTTCTGGCCGATGTTTTTGGTGGCTATTTTTAGCTGGCTAGTATTTCTCTAATCTCAAGAGATTTTGCCATGCTCATGAACCTATTTCTCTGATTTTCATTGTGCAACCTTTGGCAGAATCCCCATCTGTAAAGCGGCCTGAACCTTCTAAGGTTCAGGCAGCCATCTCAGGAACCACTGAGGGCATTACTATCTCTCATCTTGGCAGTTTGGCATTCGTCATGATGCCTCTGTGTTGGAAGGAAAGGTGAAGTTCTGTTCAGAACATTCCGAGAAGGCAGGGGAGTGTGTGATACATTTTAGAAAGATTTTGATCAAAAATGGTTAAAAAAAAAAGTCAGGCCTTGAAGGAGTGGGCCAGTGTCAGCCATTAGGAGAATTCACTTATGTGAGACAGTTCAGCCAGTGAAGATGAATGTATAAGACCAGTGTGCAAATTCAGTTTGTTATTATATGGGTTCAGATCCGCTATTTGTCAAATCATGATCCTGAAACATAAGCACATGCAAAGCCTGATAATCCTTTATGGTTCTTTTATTGGGTATGAGTCATTTCCTTTCCATACATACTCACCTACACATCAGTGATCTAAACGGGTCTCACTGTATCTGATTGCCTGCCTTCCTGTATAATTCCACCATGGTGGATGGGTGAGAGGTCACATTAGGGTCTCAAGAGGTGGTAGAGTAGATTGTGTGGTTTCTGGCAGTGCTGATGTGCAGGGTTTGTATGGAGGAAGGACGTGCAAAGAGAACAACCCAGCAGCTGATTGGTATAACCAGAAAGATTTACTGTCTTTCTTTTGAAGTCCTGTGTGAATGGATAGTCTTCTGTTTCAGTTGGGGAGGAAGGAAAGAATGTAATTCATCTAATGGAGAAAAAGTGGCTTTTTCGTATTAAGCATTTAATAAGTTAAAGGACATTTAGTTAAAATTTGAATTTTTAAGCCATCAGTAATCATAGTGAAATCACACACAATGTAGCCTTTAATACACAGAACAACCATTCTATCAAAGTTCCCGTTTTCCTTGTTATAGGTAGCTATTGAGATCATTTAAAAAACTTGTTTTATTGAAGCTTTTTGTTTTTGACATCAGCCTTTCACTCCTGACGACTCCCCTTTGAGTCTTCCCTTGTGTCAAAGAAAAACAATGAAATGAAAAACATCCAAGAGAGTAACCACTTCTGATTTCATATATTCTGTCTCTGTCATCCTCTGCCATGGGGGGAGCTGTGTTTCATTATCTGCTCTCTGAAACCTTTTTTTGTTTGTTCCATGTATTCAGGCTTCTTTTTACTGGTCTTTTCAATTTACACTGCTGTAGTCCAGTTTAATTCAGTTTATTAATATTATTGTTATTTTGCTGTCTATGTGCCTGATAGTGCTAATACACAGCTTATGAAATATACTGAGTTTTTTTTATATCCTATGGAAATGTTTAATCTCAGATAGTCTGTGTCAAGGATTAGCAGCTATGACCCACAGGCCAGATATGGTTCGCCTGTTTTTGTAGGGCCCATGAGCTAAGAATGTTGTTGACATTTGGAAATGAAGTTTTATTTAAAAAAAAAAATCCTGCTTGAGATACTTACTACTAGCTTTGTGGTCCTAGGCAAGTCACTTAAACCATGTTTCCTCATCTGTAAAGTGGTGTGGAGAAGGAAATGGCAAACCACTCCAGTATCTTTGCCAAGAAAGCCCCAAATGGGGTCAAAGAGTCAGAAACGACTGAATAACAACCATCTACATGTTTTCAGTTAATAATACTAGTGCTAATAACAACTGGCATTATATAATATTTTAAAACTTGCAAAGCACTTCACATCTGTTTTCTGATTTGATCCTTATAACATCCCCGTGAGGCAGGCACTATTATTATCATCCCTATTTTACAGAATGGGAAACTGAGGCTGAGAGATAGGGTTTGAGGTAAGGTCTTTCTGATTCCCACATCCATCACTCTATCCATTATGCCATGTAGCTGCTGATAATGGATCAATAGTCCTCAGTGGACTCAGTCTATGGAATGTGAATCCCATGGTTTCCTTTGTAATTACTAGTATAATTCACACAGCATTGGCAGTATATATAATGATACACATTAAAGCATGCCTGTAAAAGCTGATAAATACCTTTCATGTAAGTGATTGGATAAAGGAAGAGCATACCCTTGCTGATGATTAGAAATAGACTTTTACATGTCGACATCTATTCCTTAGTGTGACGCTTCATTTTTCTTCATCATGGTCAAATTATCCGTCTCTTCAACCCCAATCTCAAAATGAAACATCATAGGTCTCTTACTCTCCGCTTTCAAACTGGAATGAGATGAAAGAGTGAGGGTTTTTCACCTTTGAATGCCACCTGAGGCCCCACTCGTTTCTTCTGTCCTGAACTTTTCCTCATCTCCCAGAATTCTTAGACCAAAGGAGATTGTTAGTAGGCTGGGTGCAACATAATCTGACCTTTGAATATAGGTTTAATGTTGTATTTTAGCTGCTTTTTCATGGTTTTTCAGCTTCTCTTTGCTGCCAGGGGAGGGTGATTAATTATCTAAAGGTCATTTAAGACTGTTATCTTTGCCTTAGTCCCCAATCATTTCCCCAAATCCTTCCAGCAACTTAAAATGCAGAAACCCGTGATGACATAATAGTAAGGCTTCAGAGTTTTTACCTCAGTTCTGCCAATATTTTGTTCTTCAGAATCAGGAAATGTGAAAGTTCAAGTTCTCAGAGTTAAATAACCTCATAAACCCAAGTTGGGGGCGGGGGTGCCGGGGGGGGGGGGGAAGAAGGACAAGGGAGGAAGAATGTTACAGGAATACCTTCCAGCTAAGGAAATGAAGGAAAGAGTGAATTGATAGCTGATTCTTTTGTGTGTCTTTTCCAACTAGCCAGTCATGTAAGTGATTGTGTGTATTGCATGATATAGGAAAGGTTGGGGTGGGAGGGCATGAGAATTGAAGTTTTTAGAAATACTTGTTTTTTCCTTTTCCAACACAAAAAAAGGTTGTATTTATAATGTAATAACAATTGTTTACATTCAAGTAGTGCTTTAAGATTTATGAAGTATTGCTATATAATATATATACATACACATGTGTTGTATAAAACATGTTGCATATAACACATTGCATGGGGTGTGTGTGTGTGTGTGCATGCATACATATTCATTTGATCCTTACACCATCCCTGTAAGGTAGATGCTTTTATTATCCCCATTTTACAAATTAGGAAGCAGAGAGAGACAAAAAAAATTAGGTGTTTTTTTTTCCTCAGGGTCACATAGCTAGTAAACATCAGAGACAGTATTTGAACTCAAGTCTTTTTTCCTTACTCCAGATGCGGTTCTCTATCCAGCCAGGTGGTGCAGTGGATAGAGCCCTATGCCTAGAATCAGTTCAAATTCAGTCTCAGACACTTACTAGCTGTGTGACCTTGGACAAGTTATTTAACCTCTCTTTCCCTCAATTTCCTAAACTGTAAAATAGGGATAGTAATAGCATCTGCTTCCCATGGTTATTTTGCAGATCAAATGAGATAATATTTGTAAAGCACTTAACATAGTTCTTAGCACATAATAGGTGCTATATAAATATTGTCATCATCATTATTATGCCACATTATTATTATGAGATTTAATTAGTTACATTAATATATGTCAGAATGTCTCCAATATGTCACAAATACATGCTATACCATGATTTATATTTAAATATTAGAAAGGGAATTTTCCCTTCCATGTACCTTAAGGAAATTTGATTCAATTCAGAATATGAAATTATTTTCTACTAGATTAGATTATAAAGTTCATGAGGGTAGGGACTGTGTCTTATTTATCTTTGTGTCTTCCATTTCAGTTCATAGTGACCAGTGTATTATATTACATTGAGTGTTCAGGGAGGACTAGAGCTTGCAAAGACCTTTTCAGGGTTCCTCATCCCATTCCCACCCCCCCCACCCCGCCCTTGGTATCTACCATCACCCAACTCTTAGCTGTGGCTCCAAGAAACTTTGCATCCTTAGTGGCCACCCCTTGATACAACCATCTCAAAAGATTGAGGATAACTGACAGACTAGGAAGACATTATTGAGTTAGAGGGGGCATCTACCCTAAGCATGTGAAGACTTCCCCAAGGGAATGGGTTGACGAGAACAGTTTGTTCCAACAGCCATGAATGTTGCCTTAACAAATGCTATGGAGTGCTTAGAGCTTGGTCAGATATCCAAGATGCCAAGGTCATCCACCGTATCCTGGACCATTGCCAGGCATTTTGACTTTCGTCCTGCCCCACTGGACTTGGATGACTTTGGAGGAGAGAGTGAAGCTGACGACTTTGTCCAACTCTGCCTCCCTTAAGTCCAGTTCATGCATGAGTCAAGATGTCACCCTGTGATGTCATTTGTCCCCTTTGAAAACGAGGGACAAACAACAATAGTGCCCAGTACAGTGTTGTGTTGTGTATCATCTACAAATGTGATGAGCATACTGTCTATCCAAGTTAATAATAAAAATGTTAAAATGAATATACCCCAGCAATAGAGGAAAAGTTCCTATTTTGAATATACACACTGTGTTTTTAAAGCAGAATTATTTGTAGAATAAATAGAACTGGAAGGGAAGTGGATGCCCATTGATTGGGGAATGACTGGACCAGAGTGGTAAATAAATATGCCTTAATTGTGAATGATGAAGAATGTAAAGATGCCTGTGAAGACTTAATAAAACTGGTATCAAGCAAATAAGTGAACAAGGAGAATTATTTACACAGTGACTGAACAGCATTGAAAGACTTTGGAACTCTGGCGAATGCAAGGTAAATTGTAACTTCAGATGGTAAGGTATGTCTCTCCTGCCCCTTGGGAAAGAGCTGGTGGACTTGTTGTTCAGTCATTTCAATCATGTCCAACTCTTCGTGACCCCATTTGTGGTTTTCTTGGCAAAGACACTGGAGGGGTTTTACCATTTCTTTCTTCAGCTCATTTTATAGATGAGGAAACTGAGGCAAACAGGGTTGAGTGCCATGCCCAGGGTCACATAGCTAGGAAGTGTCTGGGGCGAGATTTGAATTTAGGAAGATGAGCCTTGCTGTCTTCCTGCCCAGTTTCTCCACTGGGTTACCTTGCTGCCCCAGAGGAGGCATCCATTGCTAGATGTGGCCATGGGTGGATTTATTTTGTTTACCTGCGCATGTTATAAGGGAGCTTTCTGTTGTCTGGCTAGGGGTGGAGAGAGTCTTTGGGAAGTGGAAGTGGAAGTGGTAGGAGGGAGGGAGCTCTTCTGTTTTGGGGAGGGAGAGTTGGTGGGTAGTGATAGTTATGCCACAAAACAAGAAGAAAAGAAAGAAAATGAAACATTAAAAAAATACAGAGAAAAGAGCAAAAGGAGCCTGAGAAAGAGACAAAAACAGGGTGGTTTTGTTACTATTAAGTTAAATGGATGCTTTAGGAAACAAACCGTAAGTAACAGATGTACATATTTTCCTATACAGTTCTTTTCTTTTCTGTTCATGTTTGTTGATTATTGTCAGGTACATAATAAAAAAAATTAAGAAAGGCAATGATCATGATTTTTTTTTTAAAGCATGGTCTGAGCAACTACTGGGCATCAAAAAAGCAGTTAAACTATCAGTCACTTCAATCCCAAAATGAAATGTTGAAATCCTTTGACACTTTCTCCTTTCAAATTGGAACGCATTAAAGGATTGCTGAGTTGCATGGCCTGTGAGCTGTCTTCTTGTCCCTTTTTCATGTGTGGAAGGACAGGATTGTATTAAATACCCTCGAAGGGCTCTGAGTTGTTGGCACTGTGTGATTCTAGTCTCACTTAGGAAACTCAGCCTCAGCTCAGTCTTGGCTGTGGGGTAAGTGCCCCTCACAAGACCTGGCAAAGCCATTTGAGGACTATCCCCAGGTCTGTGAACTGCTGTGATAGGGGGCCAGAGAAGAGAAGTGCCAGAAAATATGGCTTATTGTGTGACTTAGGAAAACAGACCTGTCTAAATGAAGCAGAGCCTAATGGTAGCAGGATTGTAAAGTAGACTGCTAGTCTGTGCTCTTTGATATTGAATTGTTATGAAAACGTGCTGATTATGGGAAGAAATGCTTGCATTTTCTTAGGCTAAGGACAGGGAGAACAAGTTGCAGCAGAAGATGACTAGATAATGCTTAGGTGAGCCAGTAATCAGTAGTTCCAGATGCAAATGCAAAGAATAGAACCGTCCTTACCCTCAGGGAAATTATATTCTGTAGGGGAAGACATCCTGTACACCTTATATACAGGGTAATTGGAAAGCACTAGCAACTGGGGAAGGGGAGAGGAATCTGGAAAGGTCTCATTGCCCATCATCTTGACCCTGTGTCTTGCCACTGGACTCCAATGACTGGAGGAGCCGTTGAGGCTGATGACTTTGCATAGCCCTGCCTCACTTAAATCCAACTTACTTGCAAATCAAGACATAACCCTCTTGATGTCCTTGGTCCTCTTGGAGAAGAAAGGATGAATAACAACAACAGTACTTTGTAAGCCCTTCACTTCTCCTTGGGCCTCTCCAGAACGTCCATTTAAGGAGAGCATCCTAGCCGGCCATAAGGCATTCCTCTCAAGACCACAGTCTGGACTTTATTGTGGCTCACACTCTACCCCCACCCCATTTCAGTTTTCTTTGTTTTCTTCATATTGTCTTCCCTCATTAGAGTGTAAGCTCCTTGAGGGTTAAGAGCTGTCTTTCTGCTTTTATTTGTATTCTTAGCACTTAGCATAGTGCCTGGTACAAAGTAATATTTAATAAATGCTTGTTGCCTGGTATACTATAAGTGCTTAATAAATGCTTGTTGACTAACTGATGGGAACAGCAAGAAGACCACTTTGACTGGACAAAAGTGTACAAAGAAAATGATCTACAATGCTGGGAAGGTAGGTTGCAGCCAAGTTGCAAAGGACTTTAAATGCAAAACAGAGGAGTCCTGTTTGGTTCTAGATGTAATAGGAAGCTGCTAAATTTATTGAGCAGCAGATTTGCATAGTCAGACCTACTTTTGGAATATTCCTTAAGTAGTAATGAAAAAAATATATTGAAGGGGGAAGAAACTTGAACTGGGGAGGCCAGATAGGATGCTATTTCAGTAATCCAACTGAGAGGTAATAAGGGCCAAAATGGGAGCAGTAGGTCTGTGAGTTGGGAAGAAAAGGTGACTGATGGGAAAGATATTGTGGGGCTAGAAGCATCAAGATTTAGCAACCTGATTGGATGTATGGAGTGAGAGCTCTAAAGAACTGAGGTTGACTTGGAAGTTGTGAATCTGGGTGACTGAAAAGATGGTAGTGTTTCCCTGGGCAGAAACAGGGAAGTTCAGAGTGAGGGAGGGTGTGTGTGGGGAAGGTGATGAATCCAGTTTTGGACAAGCTGAGTTTGAGATGCATGGGGAGACATCTTGTTTGAAATGTTGAATAGGCAGTTAGTGATATAGACGTGGACTTCAGGAAAGGGACAAGGGATATATGTGTGTGTCTATATTTTATATACACAATATGTATACATATATATGTGTATACTAATTGTGTTTATAGCTGTATGTGTGTGTATATACACATACATGTATATATGTACATGTTTATATATGTGTATATCAAAATAGAAGAGTGAAGAGTAAGGACACTTCTGCCAGATTTATTCCAAAGTTTATGATTTTAATTGACAAAAAAATGTTTAAAGTTATTTGCAACCTGGATTTGTCAATTCCCTCTTAAATTGTGTCTATACCAGATCCAGTTTTGGTCTTTACAGAAAATATTCCTTAAAATGAAAATAAAATTAGAAAACAAAAACAAAATTAGGGGAAAAAAAGATTTAAGTGACAGAGGGTCCTGTGTTTTATCCAGCTTTATCCAGCTAATTGTTTCCGTTCTCCCCTCCTTGGGACTTGTGCAGATAGCCATAGAGCCTGAAGGAGGCATTTCCTTCAGCCTGGTGTTGGCTTTCATGCCCACTGCTTTTTCTGTAAGACTTCTCCTAGCCCTAGAAATGGGCTGTCCATCAGATGAGTGGCGAAAAGGGGAACCTTGCATTTAGGCATCGTGTTGGCAGTCTGTGCTAATGCTCCAAATTTGAATTAAGTAATAATAATAATCTGAGGCCTGGGGTTTTTCCCAGGGTGGAGGAGGGACGGTTAATGACCATAGCTTGGTCTTATGTCACAGTCTTCCCTGGAAATACCCTGCTCTGAAACACACAAACAACAGAAGCCTGCACCAAGATCATAACATGATTTCCCACCTCTTGATTTTCTTGGAAAAGTCATTTCTAGGAATGTAGTGCCTGGTTAGGCTAAAATAGTCTAATGCCTAGCTGGGTTGTGAGTCATAGGTACTTGTTGAACATTTCCCTCCCTAACATTTTCTGTTTGTTACCTGTTTAGTAGGTCTGGAGAAACCACATAGCGTGTAGTCTTGCCAAAGGGTCCTGACAGTGGAGTCCTAGATGCTGCCTTATATTACAACCAAGTCATGGAAAAGATTCTGAGCTCTACCATATAGTCTTGGTTATAACACTTTCCCATCTATCATCTTAGACCCTGAAGTGGGAGTAGGCTGAAGTGGGATGGTGGGTGAGCATAGGGTTTGGGCCAGATTTTGAGGGCTGACTTGGATACTGCATCGGACAAATCACTTTGCTTTCTGGGCCTCATTTTCCTCATCTGTAAAGCAAAGAGGTTTGCAAGATAACTCCTCAAGGGCCTTCTGGTTTTCATGTGCCTGGGATCCTATGATCCCTGGAATCATTTCTGGACTTGACTAAGCTTGGTTTGTCCTGACTCAGGGAGATGCTGCCTTGTGGACTGTGACCCACCCCCACTTTGGTTAGAACATATGAGAGAGGCCCTGACTTTAATACACATGGTACCCAAAAATAAGCTGCAAGAAGAAGCTTGGTTTCATAGTGTGGGTGGTTTGGGGAATGCAGGTGTAAGAGCCAGATGTAAGAATTTGTCCCCACTCTAAGGTTTCGGTAAAAGAATTGGACTGTTGTGTCGTCATCAGTGTACTTACGTGCTGTAGATTTTGGCGGTGCTCACTGAGATTTTGGAGGGCCTCGTCTAGGAACATGATAGTTGGTGTATTTTCTATGACTGTATAATTCTGAATGTGATCTTGTCATCTATGCATCCATAGACCCTTTTATTTCTTCTGAGATGGTTGTCATTTCTTGATTTTTCTTGTTAGTTTGTTCTTACATGCCCCTTATCATTGACCCAGATCTCCCCTCCACCAGAAAGTATACCACAAAGAAGGGGAAAAGATGCTCAGACCTGGGGGTTTGGGAGTGAGTGGGTGGGAGGGAGATGACAATGAGGTGGACAGGGTGAATTATAAGGGCTTTTCTGAACAGGATCCTAGGATTCAGGGCTGGGAAGAGCCTTAAATAGCATCTGGTCCAACTCGGGGAAGAGAAATGCCTTCCCTGAAGAAGTAAATTAACTCGAACTGGGATTCGAACCCATGCCCCATTATGCCAATTCCATTACAGTGTACTGCCTAGGAGTATGTGGGGGTGTAAGGGTGACCCTCAGCTTTGTGTTGGCTTCATCTTATCTAGCTCACTAGGGTGTACTGGGAGGCAGGCATTCTCTGATGGTGGTTCGAATCTGAGAGGGAGAGAGGTTAGGTCATTTGCATACACTCCTGATTAATGTTTATAGATTTGCAAATAACTACAGCATCATTTTCCATACCTCTATGAATGAGAGAATTTGAGTAAGGGGCAAAGGTTGGTCTTCTTAGTTCTACCTACAAGTCTCCATTGGATGGAGTATATTTATGTGACACAGATGTTGGTTATAGACATATATATGCATGTATAAATGTAGAGAGGCAGTATGGACAGCGCCAGAGTCAGGACGACCTGGGTTTAAATCCCACCTTATATGTTTTGTAGCTATGTGACCCCTCAGTTTCCCCATCTTTAAAATGGAGATAATAATACTTGTGTTTCCTATCCCATAGAACTGTTGTGAAGCTTAGATTTTTTTTTAAGTATGAAAGTCTTTGAAAACTTTAAAGCACCACATTTATGGTATGTATGATTATCAGTTATATATACATATACACACATATAGAGATATACCTATATATCTATATCTGTATGTGTGTGTCTGTAGAGGCTTTTTCCTATCCACTGCTGCCTCAATGCCAGTTGACTGTTGAAATTTTGCCAATTGATTATCTTCTGCTATTTGAGGTTTTTTTTCACGCCTGAGTTTCTATCCTTCTTGAGTTTTTTTCACCCCTTGCCATGTGCTAGGCAGGAAAGCACAGTGGTTCTGAAAACTTAACCCACACAGATCCTTATCCTTTCCAACCTTATTACACTTGACTCCTCTCCATGGCCTTCGGGCCAGTCACTCCTCTAACACTACATTCTGTATCTGAGCTCTCTGCCTTTTCATTGGCTGGTCTCCATACCTGGAGAGTGTGTCCTCCTCACCTTAACCCCATAGCTTCTTCCAAGCCTTAGCCCAAAGCCCATCTTGATTCTATTGGAGGTCTTTCCCTCATCTGTCCAGCTGCTAACAGAGGTTGAGAGCCTGTGGATGGTTCAGAGATCACCTTTTACTTATTTGTAAACTCCTTGAGTTTTTGCCTTTTATTTTATTTTCCCAGGGTTCAGCTCAATGCCTGGCACATGATAGTGTTGAGGTTTGGGGGTGCTCAAGACACCAAAATACCAACGGGAAGGGTCTAGCCGAATGAATTCGACCCAAGCCTTTCAGCCGAAGTAAATCAAAATTTATTAGAGATTCACCATAATGGGTAGATTCTTAAGGAGCCTAAGTATTTGTGAGCTTATATTGACAAGCCTACCAGAACAATCAGACATACTAAGTCTGTGCTAGATTGAAATCTCAGCCCTTCATGGAGGCAAGATGGATCTCATATACAAAAAAGACGGTGGGGGGGGGGGGGGGGGGGGGTGTGGGGGGAGGTGGGAGGGGGGGGGTGGGGGGGGGGGGGGGGGGGGGAGGGGAGGAGGGGGGAGGATTTAGGGGTAGTCTAGAGGAAGGGTTTGGGAAGGGTCTTGAGGAGGAGTCTAAGGAAGGACTGAGGTCAAACTCCAGGAATGGGATTAAGGGTGGGAAATAGCTGAAGGCTACTTAGAGATCAGACTAAGGAGGGCTAGACTAGTTTAAGGGTAATGGAGATTGGGCCTAGAGATAATGAAAGTCTTATGGCCTCAGGCAAATGCCTCATCAAGTGGAGAGATTTAGAGTTCAAGGGGTTTCCCAGAGCCTGTCCCCCATCATTCCCCCCTCAAACAAATGACACCCAAATTCCTTTGTGGTAAAGGGTGAAGGTCTCAGCTTCTTAAAGTGCTTCCTACTGGCACGGGGAGTAGAGCTGTCCCTGCTTCTCTGGGTCCCATTCAAGGGGTACATAGCCTGAGCAGTTGTCTATCAGTTGATGGCTTAAACCCTGGAGGAGACAGACCTGGCAAGGAGGTTAAGCAAAGGAGGAGATAGAGTCTGGCCAGATTGTCAGCACAAGCCTATACTCTGGGTAGGGGCCCAAGCTGAGACCTTCACCCCTTACCCCAAAAGAGTTTGAGTTCCTCCATAGGTCCTGGAAAACCCCACCTTGAACTCTCCTTGAATTTTCCCACTTGATCTGTCTTTTCATGCCCAAATCTGTTATTCTTAACCTAGCCTAGCCCTCCATTGTCTGATTTCCTCACCTGCTTCCCACCCTTAATCCTATCAAAATATCTATGCCCAGATCTGTTACCCTTAAACTAGCCTAGCCCTCCATTGTTTGTTATTTCCAGGTGGCCTTCAGCTATTTCCCACCCTTAATCCCATTCTCTGGGCTCCTGTAGTCTGACCTCTAATCACCCCAGTCCTTCTAGATCCTCCTTAGACTCCTCAAGATCCTCCCTAGACCCCTCCTCCCAGACTATTAAACTACCCCTAGATCTTTCCCACAGTCTTTCTGTATATAAGACCCAATGGTGAGATTTCTTAAGAGTCTGGCCAGTATGGCAGATTTTTAATAAACTTTGTTTTTCTTTGGCTGAAAGAAGGCTCAGGTCCAATTCTTTCAGACAGGACCCAGCATGTAACTATTTCGGGGTCCTGAGTACCCCTAAACCTCAACACTGAGTTCAAATCTGACCTCAGACATTATGATCCTGAGCAAGTCATTTAAACCTGTTTGCCTCAGTTTTCTCACCTGTAAAATGAACTGGAGAAGGATATGGCAAACCATTCCATTATCTCTGCCATGAAAACCCCAAATGGGGTTATGAAGTGTCAGACAGGACTGATCAACCACCACCTCTGACTCCAGATCTCCATTACATCTAGCTGGCTCTCAGCAAACTGACTTTTCAGAATTGTGGCAGCACAAAGGAATGGCCTTGCTTAGTCTGTGTTACCATTATATTTGTCATCCTTAGGCTTGGCAGTGAGGGTGTGGTGAGCTCTTTGTCTGGGATTTCTGACTTGGGATCGAGGGGTGGGCTGGAAAGGCACCGTGGATCCCATTGTTCTGTGGAAGACAGGAAAATAGCCTTTAGGGGCTTCTAAAATCTCTGGTCTTCTCGTGTTCTTTGCTATCATTTCCAGAGATGGTTCCAGATCAAGATGAGAATTTGAGGTTTTACAAGAAGCTTCAATTAGATGTCTCTCTCACTCAGCGGCTGCTTAAACAATTGAGATTTATTGCTTTCCTGTCTTGTTTTTTCTCCCCTGCCTAGGACAAGACATTTTAAAGAGAGTATCAGGTTCATTCATGAATGCCGGCTTAGGGGTGAGGGCTGTCTTGTACACTGGTACGTATATCTACTTCCTAAGAATACTCTTGTTGACAAGCTTGTTGCTTTCGCCAACCCATTTTTTTGGTCACCTGTTTTTCCCACATAATTATTAGTTCGGTTCCTTAGAGTTTCTACCTGTACGTGAGTCCTGAATATTGGGAGAGAGAAGAAAAAACCTTGGACCTAGGAGAACTGTATTCTAGTGGGCAGAATCATTTAATGATTCTAAGCTTCAGTTTCCTCCTTTTGAAAATTATCAGATTGGATTAAATGATCTCCAACATTCCTTTGCACCCAAATCCTCAGCTCTTTTCATCCACCTAGCTGCCCCTATATATTTATTTTACTTGGTGTTTTCATTCACCAAAGACTGCCACCCACATCCCAATTGTTTTTCATTCTGAGTTGTAGTTAGGGATTGTTTTGACCCTCGAGGTTTCTTGACAAAAGAAATCGCTCTTTCTAAGCTTCCTCTTAGCATTCCGATAGAAGAGCTTTGGGTTGTGAGTTTCTGCCCTGAAACCTGAATGGCCTTTAGAGGCTATTCCATCCCTCTGCTGGGGAATTTTTGTTCCACCTGTAGGTGTTTTCATTTTTTTTTAAGTATTGTGTTACTAAGATACCACTGGATTATTTTCTACAGATTCTCTAATTGTTAACTGTTTTTTAAATGATTAATTGCATTGCTTTGAGTATTAACAAAATTTGGTTCATTTTGCTAGTAGCTACGTGCATGTGTTGTGTATTGTGTGTGTGTCTGTATTAGATATCAAAAGGGGGAGTCCCAGCTAATATATAAAAGGTGTCAATAAACCATGATGGATTTAAACTATTTTCAAAATATTTTATCTTGGAAACATGAAAGAACTTTCCCAACTTTATATTGCAGATGCTATATACTACATATTCAGACACAGTAATGAGGTTGAGTACTAGTGTGTACTTTATAGGTAAATAATAGGGGCAGCTAGTTTACACAGTGTGCTGGGCCTGGAGTCAGGAAGACCTGAGTTCCAGTCTGCCCTTAGACACCTTGGGCAAGCCACTTAAACCTGTTTGCCTCAGTATCCTTATCTGTAAAATGAGCAGGAGAAGGAAATGCCAACCACTCTTGTATCTTTGACAAGAAAACCCCAAATGTGGGGTCACAAAGAGTCAGACGTGACTCAATACCTGGGGAAAAAAGAAATTTATTCATAGCTCTTGACTTTTCCCCTCCTGCATGTGCAAAATCATAGCAATAATAGTCAAAACATTTTTATAGTGAGTTTTTGCGAAGAGCTTTGTAAACAGTGCTCTAGGTATTGTATATTTCTTTGTAGATTAGGAAACTGAGACCTGGAAAGGCTAAGTAATGTCGGAAACACGCTTTTGGGGATCACAGGACTTTCTGGTAGGGTCCACTGCTCACCGCTTCCCTTTGGAAGATCCACATGATGTCCCCCTTAAAATGGCAAACCCTTTCTCATTGAAAGAACTCAGAAACAGCATGCAGAGGAAGGTATTTATTAAGTTTCCAGCAAGGAAACAGGTGTGATACTCACTAGGAGTACACCCACACCAAAGGAGTGAGATTATACACTTCTGTCCTTCTTGGTAGATTTAGGATTAGTCAAATTCCTCACTTTATTTCTCTATATGTAGATTATATGCAGATTACATAGGCATGGTAGAGAGGATACTTGAGACCTGACCAGCCAGACCTCTTCTAAGATCAGAGCTGTGTGCTACACCCCCACCTTTCTAGTTCCATCTGGCCGTTGTCATAGTTCCAGGAAGGCCAGGGTTTTAGTAAAATGGAATAATCGAGAGCTTCCCCAAAGCTATTGATTATCTTCCAACAACTTTTGTGGGAGCAAAACAAGATACCATTATGTCCCCTCTAACAGTGATCTTCCTGATGAGGTACAGGCTCTGGGAACCCCCTTGAGCTCTCCTAGAATCTTCCCACTTGAGGCATTTGCCTGAGGCCATAAGTCTTTCCTTATGGCTCAGCCCAGATCTCTGTTAGTGGCCTGGCCCTCCCTTGTCCAGCTACCCCTCCTCTGCCCTTGATCCTCCCAAAATATCTATGCGCAAATCTGTTATCCTAGCCCTCCATTGTCTGTCATCTCCAGGTAGCCTCCAGCTATTTCCCACCCGTAATCTCTCACTGGAGTCTGACCTCATTTGACTCCCCCTGAAGACCTTCCCCAGACTCTTCCCCTAGCCCACTCCTAGAATTCTCCCACAACCTTTCTGTATGTAAGAGCCATCTTGCCGCCTTGAGGTAGCCAAGAATTTTCTAGGGCAGACTCATCCTGTGTCAGATTATTCTGGTCCTACAAGCAAGCGTCACAGATACCATGGCTCCTTAAGAGTCTACCCATCACGGCAAACCTTTAATAAACTTTGCTTCACTTTGGCTGAGAGAAGACTTGAGTCAAACTCATTCAGCAGGACTCAGCGTGTTTTGGGGTCTCGAGCACCCCTAAACCTTAAATTTCAGCATTCCCATCTTCATATAGCTAGTTAGACTTAAAAAATAATATCAGCCATTTGTTTAGATTGAACTGTATAGAGTGCTATTTCTCATTATCGTTCAGTTGTGTCTGACTTCATGACCCCATTTGGGATGTTTCTGGCAAAGATTATGGAGTGGTTTGGCATTTCCTTCTCCAACTCAATTTACAGATGAGGAAACTGAGGCAAACAGGGTTAAGTGACTTGCCCAGGGTTACTTGGCAGGTAAGTGTCTGAGGCCAGATTTGAACTCAGAGGATGAGTCTTGTTGACTTCAGGCCCAGAACTCTATCCACTGTACCATCTGTCTTCCCCTGCTGTTTCCCATGACCATGCCTACCATCATTACTGACTTCATTTGTCAGTTCAGTGACAGTTTGGAACAGCCTTTCTGTCTGTTGAAAGTAGAGAAAACAGTGGCCACCTTTTAACTCCCATGAGGGTGGCAGCTCTACCTGCTTTGGAGATGTCTGGAATGAAGTTTCTGTTTAAGAGTAAAATGGTACTTATTAGTGAATTAACAGCTCAATAAATGTAAACAGTTGCCTCTTGGCAGAGGGTGGTATGGATGCTGATTGTACTTCCACCATGCCAGAAGAAGGAAGAAAGAAAATAAGGCAGGAAGCCAGATAGCTTAGAATAAGGTCTGGGAAGATGCACTTTATTTATCGGTTTATCTTTTTATCTATCTATTTATTGATTCATTTTTTAAAGAAAATATTTAATATGATGTAACTTAATGTTTAATTTAAAAGTCAAACTTTAGTTACCTTTTGATTACATGGGTAAATGGAGATTTCAATAGAATTACTAGAAAATGTCAAGTAGTCAAAAAGTCATATATTCTTGCCTTTTAGAGTATGTTTTTACCTGTATTTGAATGTGATTACATCTGTTGGCCTGGGCATTCATAAACTGCCCTCTGAATACTTGAGTTTTAGGACTTAGAATTTTGTCCCCATCTCACACTTAGGACTTTCCTGGAGTTCTACTTTGTACTTGTGATAACATTACCTACCCCCTGGATGGTACAGGGCATCCGCCTTAGCTGAACTGACCCTTTTTGTGTTTCAAACTTCCCTTCAGGTAGGAGGAGGTAATTAAGTGTTTGATTTTTAAAAGGCTTTCACTTAAGTGTGGCAGCTGTTCACTCCTGCCCTGTTTATTGACTTCCTATAACTATTTGGATCAGTAGAGCAAAATACATTCTGGAAAGGTCTCTACTGATGAAGCACTATTAAAAGCAAAGCCCTAGAAAGTTCTCTGATTGAGGCAAGGCAGAGCTGGTTTTATTTAGAAAAGTACTGAGTGTAGACTGCTAGTGAGGTGTTAAAAGCCAGACAAGGCAGGTTCACCAAAGATGTGAACATCATGGAACGTGTGCTGGCCTAAGAAGAATTGGCCAAGCAAAAGAAGGATTCGTTATGGGTGATGGGATTCTCCAAGCATTCCTCATTACAGATGACATTAATTGCATAATTAATGTAATTATTAATAATTAATCAAATACTAGAATGCTTCAATAGTAATATATGTCAGGTCCACATTGAAAGACAGATACATTTTGCCTATATTATAAAGCTAATTGAGTATTTTATTGAATGAGTCCCTCAATGTTTATATTTTAAATAAGCATTGGAGGTGGATAATGAACTGGGTTTGGAGTCAGATTATAGAATATCAGTCTGTATTGCATTTCAGAAATGGTATAGATATTCATATCATGCCAAACTACCTCCTGCCCCAAAAGACCACCTTTTGTACCTATATTCTTCTGGTGATACCATAAAGATGAATATTCTGGAATTGAAATGACATGTAAACCAAAAGAAAACCAAAGGATCACATGGTGTGTGTGAGTTTGTGGCCATCAGTGATTTGTGCAAGAGCAGCAGCCATGCGTCTGTCCAGTAGAGGTCAGCTGTCCGGAATAAGAAGAAGAGAAAACAAAAGGGCCAGCCTGGGAGGTCCATTTTGAGTAAATCCTCTGTGAAGAACTTTTGGGAAAATGAGGACAAGAAGGACAGGGTGAAATGACAGGCATGGCAAGGCTTCAGTTTCTAGTGATGAAGGAAATAACTGGGTATAGTGAGAACACTGGTTCTTCTAAGCATTTTTATCTACTAAGCTGGCTACATATAATTTGTAACAAACAATAGTATTGAGAAATGCTTTCAGAAACCAGATACATAGAAAGAAAAGGAACATTTTCAGAAATGATCAAGGATGTTTGTTATTGGTATCAGAAATTCTTCAATTGGCAAATTCCCTTCTGCATTACTTTACATTTCATCCTTTCCACATGCATTTAAATGCTTTATGATTCACAAACTGCTTAATAACAGAGGTCAAGGAAGCAGCAGAGATTGGACAAAGTAAGCTAAAATGTTGCTTATTAAATATCAATAAGAAAAGGAGAAAAAACATCTGATTCTAATTCAAATTCCATGGAAAATAGAGTTGTATGTGTATATATCATTTCAGTAATGTATTTGTGGGACAGAATCAAGCCTCTTGCTCACAAGTAAATCTCAAAGAGCAAGACTCATGTTGACTTGTGTTACTAGATTGCTGATATTAAATTGCAGTTAGGGTCAAAGGCTATGAACTGGCAGATTTCAAGGGAAGAAGTCTTAGCTATCAACAGTTATATGAAAAAATGCTTCAAATCACTAATAATTAGAGAAATGTAAATTGAAGCAACTCTGAGGTTCTGCATCACATCCATCAGACTAGCAAAGTTGAACAAAAATAGAAGATGAAGAAATGACATATTGGAGGGGCTACGGGAAGACAGCATGTTGATGAACTGTTGGCAGATCTGTGAATTGGTCCAGCCATTTGGTCCATTCCAAAGTGATTTGGAACTAATTCTCCCAGAGTTACTTAAACTATCATGTTCTTTGACCAGGCAATATCACTTTAAGATCTATACCTTAGGGTGATCTAAGAAAGAAGAAAAAGACTCACCTGTGCAAAATATAACAGCTCTCTTTGTAGTAGCAAGGAGCTGGAAACTAAAGGAGTGCCCATTTATTGGGGAATGAATGCCTGAAGAAATTATGGTATGTGAGTGTAATGGAGTACCATTGTACTCTTAAGAAATGACAAAAGGGATGATTTCAGAGAAACCTGGGAAGACTCAAGAACTGATGCAGAGTGAAGTGAGCAAAATCAAGACTCCAGTTTCTATGATACTATGCTATTGTCAACTTTGTAAAGGCAAAAAAATTTAGAAAGACCTAAGAACTCTGTTTAGTGCCATAACCAACCATAATTCCAGGGAACCACTAAGGAAGTTCTCTGCCAAACTCCTGACAGACTCAAAACATAGGAGACATTTTTGGAGATGGCCAACATAGGAATTATTTTGCTTGATTATACATATTTGTTACAATGGTTTCATCTTTACTCTTTTTTCCCAAGGGAGGGAGATAAGAGGAAGAGAGAATAAAAGTTGAAAAAAAAAATTCCTTACTCAAAAAAAAAAGTAATTGGAACCTCACACAGACTCACTTGTCTCTTTGTTCTTCAGCCTGGCTGGTGTTTCCAGAAGCGTGACCTTGGTGGTTGCTTACATTATGACGATTACTGATTTTGGCTGGGAAGATGCACTACACATGGTTCGGGCAGGAAGGTCTTGTGCCAATCCCAACATGGGCTTCCAGAAGCAGCTCCAGGAGTTTGAAAAGAATGAAGTTCACCAGGTAACCTTGGGAGCTTTCCATGTGTATCAACTGAAGCCTCTGTACCAGGGCCTTCTGCTCTTAAAGCTATAATTCTAGCACATCCTTCAATAATTAATTGTATAATTCTACAATCCCCTTTGGCCATAGAGGTCATCTTTCAGCACCACCCTTTCGTTTTACAGATGAGGAAACTGGCCCAGAGTAGCTGTGTCTGAACTAGCATGTGGTGTCCCTTCCCTGTCTGACCTTTGCTCCTTACCCAGTACTCAGAGGGTATTTGGCTTATGGGCCCCTGTGGAACTCTGGTTCACACTCCAGTCTGACAGGTCAAGACTTCTTTGAGTAGCATTTCTACTACAATGGCCTATGGACTAAAGAAGCCTTGCATGGAGAATGGGGAGTGGGGGTATGTATGAGGTGAGCCTGGGAACAGCCTGACTTAGATGCCGTTATTTGTTGCATGGGCTAGAGGGTAATCTTGGACCAGAAATTAGAGGTTCAGTCTTGGTTCTAGACAGAGAGAAGTCTTTTTCTAGATTGCCTTTTGCAAAAGCTTATACTAGAGCCCAAACCACTTTTTGGCACTGAGCCATCAGCATTGTCACTGTGTTTTGAATTTATAGGGAGGACGACTTGCAGAACATTCCTTTTTCCCTTTGCTCCAAGTTTCTCACTTCTTTCTGTCCTGTTCCAGCCCTCTAGGTGTTGTGCATGCTCGTTTTTCCCCTCTCAGGTTGTTGACATTACTGCTTTATTTTGCTTTTTGCAATGACTTCACTCTTAAACTCTTCAAGGATAATGGCTTTCTCAGCATTTTGTCATTGGGAGAGCAAATGATGCAGCCATTCATCATGCAGTCAGTCAGTGAGCAGGCCTCATGGGCCAGGCACTGTGCTAAATTCTGTCGGGACAAAACAAGGCGAAGAGAACTGTCCCTCAAAGAGCTCATCAACATTCAAACAGTGATATACATACAAGATATATGCAGTGAAAATGGAAGGTGGTGAGGGTGTTCCTCCTTTGTTTTTGAAGTTTAAAAGCAAGGTAACCAGAGAAGGAAGGCACTGGCCTCTGAGGGACTTGGAAAGGCTTCTAGCAGAGGTGGTATTTGAACTGAGTAGTGAGGAGAACCAAGAGGAGAGGTCAGGGGGAGCATTGTGGGAATGGCATGGCAGGATGTGGGGGAGCATCAAGGAAGCCAGTGTGACCTGGCCGCTACTGTGTTTCCCCGATAATAAGACACTGTCTTATTAATTTTTTTGGAAAGAAAAACACCAGAGGGCTTATGTTGTCCTGCCTCAGCTCTCCTCCGCGGCACTGCTCTCAATGGCGCCAGCAGGCAAATCACTGGGGAAGAACAGGATGACGCGCTCACTGCTGCAGGTCTGATTGGATGGAGGCGGGGGGGGGGGGGGGGTTTCAGGGGGGGGGGGGGGACGGTGCATACAGAGGGTACCGTAATGTAGCGTGTAGCGCAGGGGATCACCTTCACTACAGTAGCAATCTCAAAAGGGCTTATTTTCGGGGGAGGGCTTATTTTAGAGGAATCTTACACAGTAAGGGGAGGGCTTATTTTCGGGATAGGTCTTATTATCGGGGAAACACGGTAAGTACATGGAGTGAAGTAACAAAAAAGACTGGAAAAGCAGGAAGGGGGCAGGTGATGAAGGGCTTTTAAAAAGCCATACAGAGGATTTTATATTTGATCTGCAAGTAATAGGGAGCCATTGGAGTTTATTGAGGAGGGAGGTGGCATGGTCAGACCTCTGCTTTGGCAGTGGAGTGGGGAGAATAGATGCAGGAAGATCAACCATAAGGCTCTTGGTGGTAGTCCAGCCTTGAGACAATGAGGGCCAGGGTGGTAGGCCAGCATGGGTGAAGGGCCACCCAGGCCAGGACCACTTCAAAGGTTCATGCATAGGCTCGTTTTTCACTCTCACTCTGTAATAGACTTCTGTCAGGATTCCTATGTATATGTAGGGATCTGTGCTTTGTGTCCAAATAATGTATTTATTAAACATCTGGACAGTGCTCATTAATAAATGCCTGAGCAGTGATTAAGCACTATTGTTTATACTGTGGACACACATTTATTAAGCCCTTACTACTGTGTCTAGAGAATACAGCACAGGCCTCCCTGTTGCTATGTGAGAAAATCTAAACAGTTTGGGTTATTGGACCCTGCATGTGTATGTGTGATGGTTTTGTTTTTGAACCTCCCCAGTTTCGGCAGTGGCTAAAAGATGAATATGGAGAAAACCCTCTGAAGGATGCAGAAGAAGCCAAAAACATTCTGGGTAATTACAAAGAGCAAGCACGGGCCGAGCCGCCCCAGCAGAATCCCAGCGGGAGGCGGTGGAATAGCTTTTCGACCCTGCCATCGCTAGCCTACAATAACTATACTACAGAGACATAACTCAACGGGATGCAGTCTTCTTCCTCCTCCTCCTCTTCTTCCTGCTTGTCTTTCATATTTTCTGTATGCACTGCGGTGTACTGGATCCCTTTGCAGTCCATATGGTGTTGGGACAGGAGGGCTGCCTGGGGTGATGGGGTGATGGTGGTGGAGGTCTGGTAGTTGTAGTGGTGAAGGAATCGAGGGCTTCTCCTGCAGATATTCATTCTCTGGGCATCCTCTCCTTGCCCTGCAATTTCAGACTCTCCTCCAAGTGGCCCCGGCCTTAGCTTGCTTTGCAAAAGGGATGCTGCTCATTATAGAACACTACTGTGGAGGGGAGGCGTGTGTGTGCACACACACATTATGTGTGTGTACACAAATGTGTGTCCTTGTATATATGATCATGATTATTATTATATATATATATATGTGTGTGTGTGTGTGTGTGTATATATATATATATATATATATATATATATATAATACCATCAGTATTAGAATCACAAGTAGCTTTTTGTGAGTCCAGGCCTCTATGCAGATGTATCTAAGCCATTCATTAACAAAAAAAACTCTGGAAGAAAATAGCATTGTATGTATGTATGTGAGCTGACATGCTAAAGGACCCAAGGACATAAATTGGGGGGCTAGAAGGAGCAGTGTTCTTCCTCAGGAGCCTAGTTTTGGGTGATTTGGGGATTGATGCCAGAGGGGAAGGAGAGATGAGATAGTTTGGGCTCCAGTTATCCTTGAGCCAGTGACCCCTGGGGGGCCAGAGTTTGTTCTGGGGGACTTCAGAGTTATCCTCTAGTCATTCTGGCCTGGTCCAGGTGGTCTCCACATCTTTCTGGGAGGCCAGTGCACTTTTGAGCAGGCTCCTTAGTCTGCGGAGTTCTGCTGAAGGTTGACCACAAGGCACCATCCTTGTCCCCAGGACCACCTCAAAGGTTCCTTCATGCATAGGTTTATTTTGCACCCTCACTCTGTAATAGGCTTCTCTCAGGATTCCTTTGTGTCTGTAGGGATCTGTGCGTTGTGTCCAAAGAAAGTGTTTATTAAGCACCTGGACAGTGTTCCTTAATAAATGCCTGAGCATTGATTAAGCACTTTTGTTTGTACTGTGGACTTGGGAGTTGACCTCAGCTACCTCATAGAAAGTGGTTGGTTTTTTTATTTGGGCTTTGTTTTTTGTTTTTAAACTGATAACCCATGAGTAGACATGATCAGTCTTTTTGGGCAGAAGAACTTCAATGCCCACCCAAGCCATTTGAAAGTTTCTAACTTTGGCTTGAATGATGATGCTTCTAATGGGTCTGAACTTAAGTATTAAAGCAGAGGACAGCAGTATAGGGGTGCAGATGTAAAACCTGCCTTGGGTGCACTTGGGAGCAGCAGTAGGCCTTGTCTGCTGGCTGCTGCTGTGTTCTAGGGGGTCTCCACTCCCTTATGCCAACTCAGACTTTTTAAGCACGCAGAGCTCCAAGAATGAAAAAATGTACCCATCCTCTCCCTAAAAAGATGTTGCGACCCTGTTCCTCTGAATGCCACCTCAAAAGAACCCCTGAATAAGAAGAGAAGCTTTCCAGTGCATTGTAGGGTCTGTGTTCAAGGTGAGCCATTTGGGGACAGGGAAGAATGAAATCCTGCCTTTTTAGATATAAGCTGTTTGCCAGAAATATAGCAGTGGAGGAGGGAGGCACAATTGGATGCAGTTATAACTTTGCACAGCAAACAACAACAGCCAAAATACCCTGCCTTTTAAGAGCATTTTTGTTAAAACCAAAAAGGAAATTTTATTTAAGTTGGAGTATTGAATTAGTTTTTAAGTACGTAAATGTGTGTGTGTTTTTGAATATCTAAATATCATGCGTAACCCAAAATGCCATTTTAAATAGTGGTTGCCAGTGATACTCTTTCTCCACAGCAACAGCCGGATTTCTGAAATATTTGACATTACTAAGAAGACTAGTGGACAAATGAAGATGTCTGCTTCTTACCGTATTTTCTGGGAGTCATTCTTTGCATACCTGTAGTTTCTGAGCTTCCTCTCAGTGCCAAAAAGAATAAAAAAGAGAAAATAACCTGCAGTCATTTCTAGATCTCCAGTTTTGTGTCTTCTGATCTTGTTCAGGCTCCTGTCTTTTTTGATTAAAACGGATACTCCTGGTGTGACATGGTGTATGCTTTTAGGAACTGGGGTTACTGTTACACCAAAAGAAAATTATTTGCACACTAAAAACCTGCTTTAATTGGATTTAAATTTGGATGACTGGGGCAGGGTGGGGGAGTGGAGACCACAATTCAAATATTAGATGTTTTTTCCCTATTCTGGTTTCTGATGTAATGTTGGTTGTTTCTTAGATGTGATTTGAATGAAATTGGTGGTCTCTGGGGGCTCTCATCCCATGAGCTCTTTGGCACCTCAGAGGGGTACTGTGCAAAGCTTCTCACCCTGTTTGTATTTTCTCCATGATGTGTGTCATCTATGTGTGTTTAATCAAAGCTCCATGTTTTTATTAATAAAGACTACCTTTCCTAACTTTACCTCTGTACTCTTTCTTCATTGAAGGATAATCGTGTCTATTTTTACAGCTGAGACGTTCCAGAATGGGATTCCAGTTGGTTTGGTTGTGGCATCTTGGACTGCTTGTCTTTATATAGCCCCTATTTCTATTATATCTCTTAGTATGGAATCTGTCTGAGCTGTGGTGTACGAATTAGTTTTACTTTAGGAGAAAATAATCATTTTACCATGAAAGGAATCAGCTTAGGCTCCCAGAATCAATTCAGTTAGTATAGGTGAGCAGTAGTTGCTGAAATAATCCTCCTCATTCACAGTTTAGACCATCCTACTTCCCTGCTCTAAAACAGTTGTTGGCTCCCCATTTCCTAAATAATAAAATGAAAATACCTTGACTTGGTATTTAATGCCTGGAGCAGCTAGGTGGGACAGTGGCTAGAGTGCTGGGCCTGAAATCAGCAACATGACTCTTTTTGAGTTCAAAGCCTCAGACACTAGCTGTGTGACCCAGGGCAAGTCATTTAACCCTGTTTGCCTCAGTTTCCTCATGTGTTTTTTTTATTTTTTAATTTTAATTTTTTGCTTTTTGGAGGGCAGTTGGGGTTAAATGACTTGCCCAAGGTCACACAGCTAGTTTTTGTGTTAAGTGTCTGAGGCCAGATTTGAATTCAGATCCTCCTGACTCCAGGGCCGGTGCTCTATTCACTGTGCCACCTAGCCACCCCTCAGTTTCCTCATTTGTAAAATGAGCTGGAGAAGGACATGGCAAACCAACCCAGTATCTTTGCCAAGAAAATCCCAAATGAGGTTACAAAGAGTTGGATACAGCTGAAAAATGAACAACAAAATAGCCTGACCTCAGTCTGCCTTTCCAACCTAGTTTCATATCACTCCCCTTGTTCTCTATATCCAGCAAACTGACCTATTTCTGGGCCATTCCCTAGTCTCATCCTGCCTGGCACCTCCTTGCAAGTTGTCCCCCATGCCCCAAACTTCCCCTCTCTCCCCATCTCTACCTGCTGAAATGCTTCATGGATTACATCTCCATAAAATTCTATTTGGTCCTTCCAGGTAAAAGTGATCTCTCCCTGAATTTTCCTAGGGTATTTTGTTCTGTCTCAGACTGCCTTTTATTTAACTTAATTGTGTGAATGTTGTGTCCTCCCTCCCTCATTTTTCATCATCATATTCCTGTTTCCTTGCACATAATAAGTACTTACCATGTTTGTAGAAGTCACAACTTCCTCTGGCTCACCAGCATGATTGTTTTATGTGATGCTTTTAAAACATCAAATGGTGCCTCCCAAAGCTGTGGCAGCAAGGGGATTCAATGCCTCATTTCCCCTCCCAGCTCCCTTGAGAGTCTGTCATTGTATCCCAAGGCAGGTGAGGCCAGGATGGATGCTGATGGATTCCAACTGGACCCTTGGACTCTAGGTGGCAGGCTTGACTGCTGAATATGAACTGGTTCTCATTTTCCCCTAACTCATGGGACTGTAATCCATGGGAAGACTGGCTCCTCCAGAGGAAGGGAAGGAGATTGGGGATATGCTGACAGGAATGACATTTGACAGCTCCCCGAGGAACATTTCTCAAAAAAACAACCCCAGAACAGCTTCCCAATAAATATTTGAAATGCAGGTTTTGGTTCCATGAGGGTATGCTTGCAGCAGCACACAGAACGATTGCTGATTCTATCCACATACATAACGTCCACCCTCCACAGCATTTGGGACAGGCAGAACCTGGTTTTTTATGGGGGTTGGAGAGGAGGGGGAAGCCACCGAATCCAACTTCAAATTTGTAGGCAAACTAAAAATATGTACAGTTGTTTTTGCTTTGGGAGCAGGCATTAAAGCAACTGCTAAATTTGGTGATAAATCTAGGCGTCATTACTATCAACATGTTTATTTATCTTCTGCTTGCAGATGTTGCTATGTAGGCAGTTTAGTAATTCAATTACCATGGTCCCTGGCTTAGTCATGGTTCTGTCCCTGATAGTCCCTATGTGAAATTAAGTGTCAGATCTATTGGGATCAATTGCCCTTTCCTTTACATGTTTCGCTCCAATACATATTCTTTGGTCTCTGCTGAACTTTTCTCTCTCCTTGTATGTGAAGTATTTGAAAGGAGGAAGTAAGGACTCAGTAATGTTCATTGGGAAGAATGTTGCAAGGGTGTTAAATTGTTGTAAGTTAGGCTAAATCTGGCCTAGGCTTATTGTGATAGAGCTGTGCTACTGTCAGTGATTCTGAGATTACAGACCCAAAAGAACATCCTGAACATTATTAGCATGGCTTTGGAAACTGGAGGCCTGTGTTTGGAATTGGCTCCTCATTCCTCAGATTTAAGAGTCTGCCTCACAGTTCTAACAGCAAGCACCCTAGCATCCCCAGGGTGGCTGCCAACACAGGTTCTCAGATCTGCTTTTCTAAAGAAAAACAACTCAAAATGGGCTAACAATCTTGCTTTAATCAATCAAACATATCATTTGCCTAGTCAGGGGAAAAAGTCAGCACCCCGATCTTCAGTGTATACAGACAGTTACAAGCAGAAGTTACAAGACAGAGAAACATTTCAAGCAAATAGGCTTCCAACTGTCTGACCCTGACATCCATACCTAGTCACAGTTACCAGAAAGGGAAGAATCAACATCTGGGTTTTCAAAGGTGGGGGGTGGGCTTAACAGCTGCCCAGAGTCTCATCTGGTCAAATAACAAAACACTTCTCAAAGTGAGCCCCAAAACAAAGCCTCACTTCAGGGTTTATGTAGCCTTCTCCTGGCTCAGAAAATGTAACAACCTTTTTGACCCACTGCCCAATCAAAAAGCATTCTCAAAAACCAAGCCTACCCCCACAGGCTCCAGGTGCACTTAAGCCTATCAAAGGGCCTAGGGGCAGGGAAAATCTTAGATTTCCATTCCCTAATAACTGTCCATCCTGGGTCAGAAAATGGACCCCTTTCTTAGAAAGACAATATGGTATAATGAATAGAAAACTGACCTTGAGGCCAGGAAGACCTGAATTCAAGTCCCAACTCTGAATATGTTGGCTGTGTGACTTGGGCAAGTAATGTAACCTTTGTGTGGGCTAATAAGCAATTCTTTAATGGCAATTCTTACCTTGGGGGACCATGATTTTTGTTTGTTTTTTTCTTTGAATTATTTTGATAACTGTGTTTCACTATAATTGGTTTCTTTTTAAACATATATTTTATGTGTTTAAAAGCATTACTCTAGGGGCGGGGTGACTAGGTGGCACATGAGTAAGAGCCCCGCCAGCCTGGAGTCGGGAGCCCCGATCTGTTCCGGCTTCAGATACTTAGCACCCACACAAAAAAAGAACTGGCCATGTAACCTTGGGCAAGTTACTTAACCCCAATTGCATTAAAAAAAAAAAAAGCATTACTCTAAGAAGAGGTCCATAGGATTCAATAGATTGCCAAATGAATCCATGACAAAAACTTTGAAACTGCTGCTCTGAGATGTTAAGTAGCCAAGAAGATAAGGACCAACGTTGGTAGAAGCAATTTCTCTATCTGAGTTCCCCTCTAACCAGTGGATCTTAGAGTATGTTTCACAGACTTTCTGGGAATGCCCCAAGACCCTTTAGGGAGGATTGGGGGTCAAAACTTTTCATAATGCTGTATGCCTATTAAGGTACTCCTTCCTTTTCCAACTATATAACTGTGTGAGGCCTGATTTTCTTCATAAACTCCAACCAAAACAGTATATTGCCACAGGTTTAATGAAGCAAATATGAGAATCCAGCTGTCTTCTATTAAGCCAGACATTTAAAATATTTGCAAAAATATGTAAATGCCACCTTTATCACTTTTTAAATTTGGAAAATAGTTAATTTTCATAAAAATAATTATGTTGACTTGTAATGGTTTCATTGTTATTTTAAATAAATATATAAAAATTTTAACTTCTGTGGTAAATATCAATTTATATATATGACCATCCCTCATTTTTTTCTCTTTATTTCTCTTTTCTTTCTTCTAAGGATTCTTAGAGGTAGAGATAAGGAAGGGGTGTATTCCAGAAACAGAAAATAGTCTATGGAAAAGCATGAAGGGAGGAGGTAGAATATTGAGTTCAGGGAACAACTTGAATTAGTTATTTTTAGTCCTTAACTCATTCCCCTCTACTAGAGTGTAAGATCCTTGAATACAGGGACTGTTATAATTTTAAACATTTAAAAATTTTAACTTTTCCTATATCTATAGATGTCACCCTCCTCCTTTTTCTTCTCTCTCATTTTTTCTCTCCTTGTTTGTCTTTCCTTCTAAGGATTCTAAGAGGCAGAGATAAGGAAGGGGGGTTCCTTATACTGAGCACAGTGAGTGATAGATACATTGTTCATTGAGTGGGATGGGGATTGGTCTAAGGAAGCTCTGAGGTTTTTTGCAGATCTCCAGTTCCGCATCCGAAAAATAGGACCTCAATTGGGACATCTGCATTTACCTACCCTCGGAACCTCATGAGAAAATGTCAGTCCTGTAAAAGAACCTCAGAGATTGCTTAGTTCAGTGCCTTAATTGCACCACTGAGAAAAGTCATTGTGACAGTATGCATTTTGTCTAAGGTCACAGGCCCAAGTAGATGGTGGCAGAGCAGGGACTAGACTCTTGGCTCAGTTCAGTGCCTTTTTTTTTTTTTTGCAATATTTTTAGGCTTAATATTCCATTTATTAAAAATTTCTAAAAGTTGAAGCTCCATTTTATTATGTTATATTAAGATCTGCCCTCAGCCACATGCACAGGGAAAGTGTGTATGTGTGTGTGTTCGAGGCAGTCAATGGGCCAGCAACTCAGAGACTTGGGTTCTAGACTAGAATCTGCTAACCGCCACGTAATCCAGGCAAGTCATTTTAGCCCCCATGCCTCAGTTTCTACATCTGTAAAAGAGGGGAACTAGACTCAATGGTCCCTAAGCTTTTTTTTTTTTAACTCCAGAGTCACCTATGGCCTTTAACATGTCATGTTTACAATGATCAGATTAATTTACAATAAACTTGGCATGTGTATACACAGCCACATCTACATAAGCCCACTTTTACTCACACTGTGCTAAAGAATCCATTTTTAAAGGGTTATCCTTTGTATACCCACATCTAGACCACAAAAATAGGGAACAGATTGAGAATCAAAACCCTGTGATCCCACATTGGATGACTCCTCCCATCCTGACACGGAGTTATTAATAATCTTATTGAGAATATGCTTTCAACATGCTTGTATTTATATCCTTAACAAGAAATCACCAAGACTTCAGAAGGAAGTTCCTCTTCCCTTTCTTTTTAATGTTCAGGGAAAGGGAGAAATGGAGAAACCACTCTCCTGGGGGTCTTGGAGTTGTGGGGGCTTTTTAGGTGTGACTACTTCCTCTCACATGACAGCCTCCTTTAAGTGTGGCCCACCCTCAGAAGTAAGGAAGATAAGGGGAGGTGGGCAGTATGGTTTATGTCTCATCAGAAGTGAGCTGAGGGCTCATAGAAGCTTCAAGTATTGAAAATATTTTATTGCACAGGTCTAAATGGTCAGAGAACTATTGCTTCATGTTTTTCTAGGCCCTTCAAGTGAGGTTTTAAGATGGGACTGCAGTGCAGGGATAGAATTATTTCAACTTCATTTTACCCAGGACCAGAATTAGGCATCTGTTCTGCAGCACAGGAATAACCAACTTAAAAAAAAAAAAAGACAAGGAGAGTTTGCAGCTGCCTGTTCCGTGACTCTCAGAGCGACAAGACTTCACTGATAGGTGGACAAACAGCTGCGAGTTTGGGGTTATAGTTGTCCTGACTTGACATGCAAATTTCAGATCTCGGAGATTTAACAGTATGCACTTCCAAAACTACCTACTTTTTCTGAAGTTTCTAGTTTAATTATTATAGGCATATTCTGGCGTTTGTTTTAGCAGGTGTCTGAGATTATTGGACAATTATGAGACTTAGTTGTGTGATGCCCAGCTATTTGCTAAAAAGCCTACTATTAAATAGAAAAGGCCTGTTTGAGGGTAGGATCCTAGATTAATTTGGGGGGCGTTTTTTAAGCTTCTCTATTTTGTTGTTCAGTCATTTCAGTCACATCTGATTCTTTGTGTCTCCATTTGGGGTTCCCTTTGACAGAAATACTGGAGTTGTTTGCCATTTCTTTCTCCAGCTTATTTTACGGATTATGAAATTGAGGCAAACAGGGTTAAGTGACTTGCCCAGGGTCACACAGCTAGGAAGTGTCTAACACCAGATTTGAAGTTAATTCTTTCTGACTCCAGGCCCAGGGCCCTATTCACTGCCCCACCTAGCTGACCCCAAGCTATTCTATACATAGTCCAGTTTTATGAAATTTAAGAAATTCTTTCCTCAGGTGAACTTTCCCCCAGTTCAACAAATATCGATTAAGTGCTGACTCCTGTGGCAGGCTCACTATTGGGCTTGAGCATTTTTCAAGCACTTCACTGCTAGATGCTGTCAAGAATTAAAAAAAAAAGTTATCAGTCCTTCCCTAAAGTAGTTTTCAGTCTAGTCAAGGAGACAGGTCATAAGCAAATGGGAAACAGAACGAGAAATTCATGTGATCGTATAGAAACGAAAGGCAGAAAGTTTGGAGGATCCAGGAGTACTCTCTAAAGGCAAGAATGGTGGGAGAGACCTTCACAGGTGAGGCAGAAATTCTGTTGGGCCTTGAAAGGTAATTAGTTTTTGGACCACGTAAAGAAGAGAGAGACGAGGGCCTTCTAGGCAGGGGCATGGACAAAGGTACAGAGGCAAGAATGAATGAAATGTTCAGTGGTCAGTGAATAGACAGTGACCAGAGCCAGAGGGTATAAGGGGTGGGATTGGGAAGGAGTATTAATGTAAAACAGTGAAGGTATCAGGGTGGGGAGTTTGGGTTTTATACTGTAGCCAGGAGGGAACGAGTGAAGGCTTTTTTAGGAATCGGTCAACCAATGAACCAACATGGTGGAGTGGAGAGGGGTGGGCCTGGAGTCAGGAAGAACCGAGTTCAAATCTTGGACAAACCATTTAACCTCTGTTTGCCTTATTTCTTTCCCTATAAAATGAGGACAGCGATAGCACTTCCCACATGGTGAGGATAAAAGGAAATATTTCTAAAGTGCCTAGTATTTTATATAGCACATAGTAGTGTGCTACATAAACACTATTATTATCAATTATTTATTAAGGGCCTACTAGAAGCTGTGCTAGATGTTGGAGATAAAAAAAGTAAAAATAAAATGGTCCCTGCCTGCAAGGGCTTTATATTCCATCAGAGAAAACATACATGTAAATTTATACAATATGTACAGGTCAAATACACAAATACATTCAAAGTAGTTTCAGAGAGAAGGAGGAGACATTATCAACTCAGGGGGATCATGAAAGGCCTCATATAGAAAGTGGCTGGTAAGTTGAGCCTTGAAGGAAGCCAGAGAATCTAGGAGGTAGGACAGAGTGAACTAAAGGTGATACTTTCAGGATAATAATTATAGTTAGCATTTAGGTGGCACAGTGGTTAGACTTCAAGGCCTAGAGTCAGGATGGCTCATCTTCTTGAGTTCAAATCTGGCTTCAGACACTAGCTGTGTGACCCTGGGTGAGTCACTTAACCCTGTTTGCCTCAGTTTCCTCCTCTGTAAAAATGAGCTGGATAAGGAAATGGCACGCCACTCTAGTGTCTTTGCCAAGAAAACTCCAAGTGGGGTCGTGAAGAGTAAGACATAACAGACTCAGCAACAACAAAATCCTATGGAAGAGGAATTCCAGAAGAACTGGAAAGAGCCCTAACTCATCTAATCCAATCAGTATCTAAAACAAGAATCCCAAACTGGTCATTCAGACTTTACTTAGAGGTCTCCAGTGAAGGGGAACCCATTATCTCCCAAGGCAATCCATTCATTTCATTTTTGAATATTTCTAAATAGGATTTTCCTTACATAGTATCAAAAGCTGCTAAAGCAGCCACATAGCCATAGTGAATAGAGAACTAGATTTGGAGTCAGGAAGACCTCAGTTTAAATCCTGATTCCGACACTAGCTGAGTCACCCTGGGCAAAGTACTTAACCTCTCTGCCTGTTTCCTCAAGTCATGACAAATGAACAAGTTTCCTCATCTATAAAATGGGGATAAATAATAGCACCTACCTCATAGGGCTTTTGTGAGAGACAATGAGATCACACACACACACACCAATTGCAACTTTTTGTTCTGGAGTCCGAGGACCTGCATTCAAACCCTTCCTCTGAAGCTGACTACCTGGTAACCCTGGCTAAATCACTTAACCTCTCTGGGCCTCAGTTTCCTCATCTGTAAATGAGACATTGGACAAGATTTCCTCTTGAGTTCTTTTCTATCTTTACATGTGTGATCTGTGACCATGGTCTTCCATGGGCTTCATTCTGCCCTTGGGGAGCAAACAATAAATCAATCAGTCAACAAGAATTGATTAGACACTATGTACCAAGGGCAAAGTATAAAACAGGAAGAATCCATTGTCCTTTTGTACTCAAAGAGGATCAGAATGACATCACTATGTTGGGGTCAGTGTACAATGTGTGTGACTGTGACTGATCAGACCAATATGAGCTCAGAAGGCTCTTCCATAGGTTGGGCACAAATAGTCCATATGAACATTTGGAGTAGAGATGTCTCTAAACTTGTGCTTCTCATGTTTCTTTTGAGGTACTGCAAATTTGCTTTGCTCATGGAGTACAGTGCCTTTTATGATGCAGACACACTATGCTGGGTGGTCCTGTGCCAGTGTCTCCCATGTCTTACAATCGATACCAAAGAAAGAATTCTGACAAGCTGGAGAGTGACCAGGATGCTGAGAAGCCCCAAGATCAAATTGTGCAAAGATTAATTGAAAAAAATGAGGCTGTTTTGTCAGTCAAGAAACACCTATTAAGCACCTACTGTATGCCAAGGACCTAAGTCCTAGAAAGGCAAAAGACAGTCCTTGCCCTCAGAGGCAAACTGTCTAATGGGAGAGACAACATGAAACAAGAGAACAACTCTATATGAACAAGATATATAGAGAATAAATCGTTTAGCCTGTAAAAGAAGACGTGGGGTGATCCATTCACTGTCTTTAGATATTTGAAGGGCTGTTATATGTGTGACATATGGTTACTTTTTAAGCTTTGAATACTCAGGCATAGTCTTGTGCTTTGGTGCCATGGTAGAGCAGGGTTTTAGAAGAGGGATTCAATAGACTAACAGAAATAAGGGAAGTTGTATATAGGTGGGGAAGTATGAAATACATCTCAACCTTCAGACTGCACCTGAAACCCACTCCCCTGTGTATGTTGTTTCCTCCATTGGAATATAAGCTCCTTGAGGGCAGGCACCATCTTGGCTTTTGTGTCTCTATATCCCCATGCCTGGTGCAGTGCTTGGCCCATATTAAGAACTGAGTAAAATCCTTTTGATTCATTCATTTAGTTCCCATCAGACGTAGAGAACTAGTTAGAGGACTCTAAAAATGGCCTTTATGTCCTTGGAGGTGGCAATCAATTTGTCCCTTGACCTTTTCACCAGTCCAAAAAATGTCAATTCCTTCAGCATATTTTTGTGAAGAATCCTTTTAGTGCTCCTTGAGACGTCATCAGGCCCTGCTAGTTTCTGTGGATATGCTATTTTTTCCCTTATTCTAATTTGGCTTTTCATTTTTTCTCTCACAACTAAGACTTGCCCTGGTCAACTGTTTACATTTGATCTTTGTAAAGACAGAAGTGAAAAAGACATTAAAATCCTCCTACTATTAACAGTCCTCTGTTATTAGTTTTCCCTTCCTGTCTATAAAAGGGTGTGTAATTTTCTCTGGTCCTCTTTTTCCTAAAACAATTGAAAAAATGCTTGAGTTATTTTTTGATGTCTCTGGCCAAAAGCACATCTCATTTCCAGTTTTAGTTGTTTGAATCTAGTGGTTTGTACCATCATGCTATTCCTACATGTAAGTATATCTCGCTATAAGAAACTATAAAGGCCAAAAAAAAAAAAAGCTAATTAGCTCATCTAATAGAATAAACTCCTCAAGTGTAGGGAATATTTCATTTTTGTCTTTGTAGTGCCTAGAATAATACTTGGCATATAATATTTATTAAATCCCTTTTGAGTGAATGATCATTGTTTATAGAGTGAAAGTCAACCAATAATCATTTAATAAGCACCTACTATGCTAAGTGCTAGGGATATAAATATCCTCTTTTTAGAGTTTTCAGTCTAAAGGAGTCTTATCTAAGAGAGCTGCCTTTAGGACAGAGGCAGCTGGGCAGTAGAGTGGCCAGAAACCTGACCTTGAAGCCCACTTCAGCTTTGCTGTGTCTTTTAATCTCACTTGGCTGCAGTCTCCATCTGTAAAATGGGGATGATAATATCACTTACTTCATAGGGCTGTTGTGCAGATCAAATTAAATGCATATTTCGCAAACAGTAAGTAGAAATGTCCTCCTCCTCTACCTCCTCTTTCTCTGCCTCCTCCTCTCCTTCCTTGTCCTCCTTCCTTCTTCTCTTACTCTGATCAAATTTATTCTTTTTTTTTTTTTAAAGCAATCAGGGTTAAGTAACTTGCTCAAGGTTACACGGCCAGTTATTTCTGGGTGTGGTGCTGAGTATCTGAGCCCGGATTTGATCCAGGTCATCCCGACACTGGAGCCGGTGCTCTTACTCGCTGAGCCACCTGGCCGCCCAAATTTATTCTTTTTTAAAAGAGAACTTATCTTCCCCAACCATGGTCCTAGCACTTGGTTTTGTACTAATTTTCATCTGGTGTCTTGGAGCTTTTTCTCCTTTCCTACCCCAGTGTGCCATGATCACTTCCATACATATAAGTCAGTGAAAAAAAGTTTGGAAGTTTTGGTTCAGCAAATTTGGTATTTTAAAAAATTCTCTCTTTTTGTCTTTTTTTTTTTTTTGTAGGGGGGAAGGCAGGACAATCGGGGTTAAGTGACTTGCCCAAGGTCACACAGCTAGTTTTTGTGTTAAGTGTCTGAGGTCACATTTGAACTCAGGTCCCCCTGACTCCAGGGCCAGTGCTCTATTCACTGGCCCACTTAGCCGCTCCTATTTTTAAGAAATTCTTGACCTTCTTGTAAGACAGGGGAGTTTTCTTTCTGAGCTTTTAGAACTCATTTTGCAAGAAAAATCAGATTTCTTAGACATATTTGCCTCTTATGTTTAAAAAATTATGATAATGATGGTTAGATAGCCACATTCCTCCACTGAAGTCCTACTCTAATACCTCATTATGGCATGGAAATGACCCTGGGTTTGTAGGTTATCGGCTCTGGCAGATCTTATATAGCTGTAAAGTCTTCGAAGAGAAACTGTCATCACATTTATGATAGACTATAGAGATGGGGGTAGGCCTGAAGACAGGAAGACTTGTCCTCTTGAGTTCAAATTTAGCCTTAAACACTTACTAGCTGTGAGACCCTGGCCAAGTCAGGTAACCCTGTTTTCCTCAGTTTGCTCATCTGTAAAATGAGCTGGAGAAGCAATTGGCAAGCCACTCCAAAAATACTTTGCCAAGAAAACCCCAAATGGAGTCATGGAGAGTTGTATGCAATTGAAATGACTGAACAACAGCAACAGTAGAGATGGAAGCAATCCCTGAATCCAAACCCTTCTTTTTTAAATGTTTTTTCTTTTTGGAGGGCATTTGGCATTAAGTGACTTGCCCAAGGTCACAAGGCTAGTTTTTTTTTGTGTGTGTGTGTGTTAAGTTTCTGAGTCTGGATCCAAACCCAGGTCCTTCTGACTCCAGGTCCAGTGCTCTATTCACTGCACCACCTAACCGCCTCAAACCCTTTTTTTTACAGATGAGAAACCAAATCTCAGAGAGGTTAAGTGACTTACCCTAGAAAACAAAGCTAATAAGTGGTGGAACTAGGAGTTGAGCCCACATCTTCAATGGTCAGGTCTAGTGCCTTTTCTCAGTACCACCCCAACTCACTCAGAAGCATAAATATAAACATTTTCTTTCTTTTTTCCCAAAGTTTACTGCCCTAAATTCTTGCTGAAGCTCCTCAATGTGAATATCATAAATGAATTCTTCCAGAGTCTTTATTTACTTATAGATAGATCCATCACACTAGGTATTTATTAACTACCTCCTTTGATCCCAGCCCATCTTGACTAATTCAGTGAGAAAGGTGTGTGCTTCAGTGGATTCCTCTACAATCTGTCTTAGGATAGTGTTGAAAAAACCTGTTGCATACCGGATCCACAGTTGAGAATTGTGTAAGCAGTTATACAGAGCAAAATGTTCTGTTTACCCCAGATAATGACCTGAACTGGCCTCGGCATATTTATCACTCATTCACTTTTTCCTCTCTTTAGACATTGCTCCTCTTCCTATATAGTCCAGTCAAACTAGCTTTTTTTTTTTTTATAACTATTCCTCATACACACTTCTCCATCTCCCACCTGTACCTTCATACAGGTCTGAAATGCCTTTCTCCACTTAGAAATTTTAGTTTCTTTCATGTATGATCTTTCCTGATTTACCCATCTACTAGTTCTTTCCTCCTAAATTTACATTGATCTATGTTATATGTGTGAGTATGTGGCTATATGTGTGTGTGCATTTTTTTTTTTATGGGGACTGACTCTTTTTTGTCTTTGAATACACAGAAGCTAGCGTGTAGTAGGTGCTTAATAAATGATTGTTGTGAGGGCTTGCTGAGCCCTTTTCAGAGCTGCTCATCCACCTTATTCATCCAAGTCTTACCTGTGGCTCTAAGAAGCTGTAACATGTGCAGCAGCCACACCCCAATAAACCTTCTTGGCAGTTGGGCTAAACCAGGTTGAGGGTAACCAGCAGGCCTCATATCTGACAGTGAGTTGGGAGAAAGTCCACCCCAAGCACATGAAGACTGCCTGGTAGGACAGACAGATGAGAAAATTTGTTCTAGCTGTCATGAAGCATGATTCTGTGCAGGCTCTGTGGAGTGAAGCCAAGGTCATCCACTTTTGTCCTGCCACTGGCCTCTGATAACTCTGGAAGAGAGGGTGAGGCTGTGCAACCTTTCTCACTTAAATCCAGTTCATGCACAAGTCAAGATGTCACCTGTGGTATCACTGGTCCTCTGAGAAAATGAAGGTTGAACAGCAACAACAAAAAACATAAGAATATAAATGAAAGGCAGTCTCTGAGAAGATACTGGGAGGAAAATGAATCGGGAAAGGTCTCTCACATATAGAAGAATTCTGGCTGAGTTTTGAATGAGGCTGGGGAAGCCAAGTGTTGGAAGTGAGGAGGGAGAGCATTTCAGGCATAAGACACAGACTTGAAATATGAGGGGAAGGAAGAAGGCATATAATAGGGCCTACTACATCCTTCAAGAATCAGTTCAACAAACACCACCTTCTGCAAGGAGAGCTTTCCTGGTGCCCCTAGCTGTTGTGCCTTTCCCTGCAAGGCTATCTTTTATCTCCCACTGCATCTTGGGCCATCTCCAGTCATCCTGATCCACATCTGGCCACTGGACCCAGATGGCTCTGGAGGAGAGAGTGAGGTGGTGACTTTGCTCAGCCCTGCTTCACTTAAATCCAGTTCACTTGAGTCATGGCATCTCCTTCCTGGTATCATAGTCCTCTTCGAGAGTGAAGGACAGACACCGCCACCAGTCTTTCATCTACTTTGTACCTGTGTAGGCGTCTCTCCCTTTAGAATGTAAGCTCCTTGAGTGAAGGGACAGTTGAAAATATCTCCATCACTTGGTGAAGTAAATACTTGGCACACAGCAAGCGTTTAATACATGCTTATTGATTAATTCGTCAATTAAAATAATTATAATTTATTTTGAGGTAAAATTAGTATTGAGGAATAGGCAAAAATGATTACAGAGGGGACTTCTGGGTCATATGAGCAACAGGATAGAGTATTAGACATTTTCTCTGATCCTCACAAGCTCTCCAACCTCCCCAAAACAACAACAAATTACCCACCAGAAGATAAAGGAGAGAATGGAATAATGGGTTCCAAAGAACAGTGGAGCTCTGGATACAGCCTGATCTGACTTACCCTGAAAAAATGACCTTAATCATTTATGGAAAAAGATGCATGTTCAATAATAAAAAGGTATTTGAAATATTTTTAGAAAGAAAACCAGAACTAAAGAAATTATTTGCTTCTCAAACATCTCAAATGAACAGAAATGGAGAAGGGGTGAATAAATGCAGCAGGCAAGGACAGTAATAGCAGCAGAATGAGCACAGGAGAGACCAGTAAGAAGCTTCTTTCTAATTGTGCACCGGGAGAAGATGGAAGTCTGGTGGAGATAACAGTGAAAAGGTGGGCCTGGTGCATTATGGACAAAACCTACCTACAGATGAATCAATGTTGTTTTGTGGGACTACATTACAACATGGGAGGGTATATAAAAGGGGGAGGGCAGCAGGAGGATAGAGAGGAGTTTGTATTGTGCAAAGGACAAATTAATGAATAGCATGAGAGGAAGGTGACCTCTGGTCTCAGCAGGTGAGGATGAGGGAGAGGGGTTGAGGGAAAGGAAGGAGGCTTTGCTTTGGTGGTGACAGGTGGTTCCACTGATGAATGCTCCTATGGATGTAGAGAGATGGTTGGTCAAGGCAGATAAGGACCTTGCACTGAGTGTGGCCTAAGGAATTTAGTACTTAAAAAGCCTACTCATCCCACTTTGGGAGGAAGGGGGGAAGTTGGAACATGGAGTGGTAGAGCATGTCCCTAGAAAGGAGACTTTTGAGGCAACTGGGGAAAAAATGGTAACTAGGAGAGGTAGGTTATAGATCCATGATGGGTTACATAATCAGGGACATGGTGGGGGAAGGGTCGTACCATGGGACAGTGTCTTCTCTGACACCTACATTAGTTGGCATTGTTCTGGGAGTGACGCATAATGGAAAAGGGGGTCACGGGGCAAACTTTACAAGGTAGTAGCAGCAACACCCTAGAAAGGAGAGCCTAGACTGGTTACCTTGTGGAAGCATTCATTGCATGAGAAATACAAAGAAAAGAAAGAGGCCAGATATTTATCAGCATCATGAATCAGATAATGAGGATTTAGCATAGATAGAAAGAGAAGATGGATAATGGAAAGAGAGAAATCTTTTTTGGAAAAGGGTGCAAAAATGAAATAAAAAAAAACTGAACAGCACTGCTTGAAGTAGAGAGGAAGGGGGAATCTGCTTGACTGAAAGGAAAAAAAAGGGGAAGAATAATATAACAAAATAAAAGCAGGGGATAAAAAGGAACTAACAAGCAAAACCCCCAAATGAAAGGGATAACAAACTAACAGAGGGGGATCAGGAGTGAGCTAGTGGGGAACGGTTTCATCTTTTTTTTTTTTGTCTTTTTGGAGGGGGAAAGACAGGGCAATTGGGGTTAAGTGACTTGCCCAAGGTCACACAGCTAGTAAGTGTTAAGTGTCTGAGGCCATATATGAACTCAGGTTCTCCTGACTCCAGGGCCGGTGCTCTATTCACTGCACCACCTCGCTGCTCCCATGCATAGTCATCTTAAAAAAGATTAAGGTAAAATTAAGTGAAGAAACATAGTATTACATTTACAGCAGAAGAGGGAAAATAATAATATCTTTGGAAGAAAAAACAGTATTAGAGACAGATGGTGGAAAATATAAGCCTAAACTTGTATAACTTTAAAAGTGAATGGATTGAACAATTTAACAAAACAAAAAAGAATAGGTTGAGTAAGAAAACAAAACCCTGCAATCTATTGCTTACAAGAAACACATATTAAAACAAAGGCACATGCAAAATAAAACTAAGGAGATGAAAAAAAATTGCTCTTCATTAAATGAATACAAAAAAGTAGAGGTTTCAGCCACTGCTATCTAACAAAGCAAAAACAAATATTCAAAAAATAAAAAAGAATAAATTAGAAAACTGTATTATGTTGAAAGGAACCATAAACAACAAACCAATATCAATAATAAACTTATCTACTCCAAATGCCTAAGCATTTTATTTATAAAGGAAACATTATCCATGCTACAAGAAGATATAGACAATAATATACTAGTGACAGGAGACTTCATTATCCCTTTCTCAGTTTGGGATAAGTCTAACAGAAAGATAAGTAAAAAGGGAAATATGAAACTGAAAAAAAGGGCTAGAGAAACTGGAGTTAAAAGACTTATGGCATCTAAATGGGGCAGTAAAGGAGATTTGATAGATATAGATATATATACATATACACATACATAAATACACACACACACATATATATATACATACATACATATACACTCATATTTCTCAGCACCACATGGAACGTTTACAGACATTGACCATGGGCACAAAGATATTGTAAACAAATGTAAATAGAAATAGTTAATGTACCCTTTATGAACCATAACACAATAAAAGTAGCAATTGGTTCAGGGACCACAAACAAAAGGTATAGACTCGAGTGGAGACTAAAAATGAAATCCTAAATAATGAGTGTGTCAAAGAACAAATCATAGAAACAATAATTGTGTGAAAGAAAATCATAATGATGGAACAACACACCAAATTTCTGAAATGTATCAGTTCTCTGGGGCAAAATCATATCCTTACAAACATATATTAAAATAGAAAAAGAGAGGATTAATGAACCGAATATGCATTTTAAAAAGTTAGAAAGATGAGCTATTAAAAATTAGAGGGAAATAGATAAATTGGAAACAAAAAAAATCCCATAGAAATGATAAATAAAACTAAAACCTTATTCTTTGAAAAGACTAATAAAATTGATAAACTCTCAACTAAGGATTTGACTTTTTGTTCTCTTCTTTTTAATCAGATTAACTAATTAAATCAGATAATTAGCTGATTAAAAAGAAGAGAACAAAAAGTCAAATCATTAAAATAGCAAATGGACAAGGGGAAATATTAGCTAAATTAGAATAATTTTTTTCCTCAATCATTAAATTATTTATTTTTATTTTTCAACATTCACTTCCATAAGTTTTTTAATTTTTTCCACCTCCCTCCCCCCTCCCTCCCCAAGATGGCCTGCAATCTGATATGGGCTCTACACATACATTCATATTAAACACATTTTCACATTAGTCATGTTGCACAGAAGAATTATAATGAATGGTTAAAAAAAAAACCATGAGAAAGAAAAATAAATAAAACAAAAAAGAAAATAGTCTGCTTCTCTCTTCATTCCAACTCCATAGTTCTTTCTTTGGATGTGACTGGCATTTTCCATCATGTGTCCTTTGGAATTGCTTTAGGTCCTTGGATTGTTGAGAAGGGCTAAGTCTATCAAAATCAGTCCTCACACACTGTGGCTGTTACTGTGTACAATATTCTTGTTCTGCTCCCCTCACTCAGCATCAGTTCATACCGTGTTTCCCCGATAATAAGACCTATCCCGAAAATAAGCCCTCCCCTAACTGTGTAAGATTCCTCTAAAATAAGCCCTCCCCCGAAAATAAGCCCTATTGAGATTGCTACTGTAGTGAAGGTGATCCCCTGTGCTACACGCTACATTACAGTACCCTCTGTATGCACCGCCCCCTCCCCCGGGGGAAACGCACACCGCGCTCCGAGCTGCATCCAATCACAGCTGCAGCAGTGAGCACGTCATCCTGTTCTTCCCCAGTGATTTGCTTATTGAATAAAGGTACATTTTTTTGTTCACATTTACCTGTTTATTAAAATTGCTGTCAATGTTCATTAAAATAAGCCCTCCCCTGAAAATAAGCCCTCTGGTGTTTTTCTGTCCAAAAAAAAATAATAAGACAGTGTCTTTTTATCAGGGAAACACGGGTATAAGTCTTTCCAGGTTTCTCTGAAGTCTCCCTGTTCATCATTTCTTATAGCACAATAGTATTCCATTACAGTCATATACCACAACTTGTTTAGCCATTCCTCAATTGATGGGCATCTCCATGATTTCCAGTTCTTAGCCACCACAAAAAGAGCTGCTATTTTTGTACATGTGGGTCCTTTTCCCATTTTTATAATCTCCTTGGAATACAGCCCTAGAAGTAGTATTTCTGGGTCAAAAGGTATGCACATTTTATAGCCCTTTGGGCATAGTTCCAAATTGCTCTCCAATTAGAATAAATTCTAAAAAATAATTACAATACACTGTTCAGTTGTATGTTAACAAAACTGAGAACACAAAAGAAACTGCCAAATAAAGGTAAAAAAAAAGATAAAAATATAAAACCCTCAAATTATCAGAATATCAGGTAGAGACCTTAAATAAACCAATGTCAGAAACTGGGGATATTTCATGATCTAAGAAACAGAAGATATCAATAAATACTTATTTTTAAAAAAAGAAATGACAACATGGCCTTGTTTGTTCCTGGTCAACTGTAACTTGGCTGTTAGGTGAATTTTTGCCTTATCTCACCCAGAACCAGACCTTTGTGACATTGCTCCACATGGACATCTCTGCACCATGCCTCCAAAATAGTGTCTTTCTCCATCTGAATGGAAGCTCTCTGAGGACAGGAGCTGTCATCCTCAATTGTATCCATTGCTTAGCACAATGCCTGGCATACAGCAAACACTTAAATTATTTGTCTGTCCATGAAATGATGTTGTGTTGGGCAAGGAAGGCCCTGTTGGTTTCTAGAGAGCTGTGTCTAGAATTAATTTCGACATGCAGAATTACACTGTTTGAGGAGAAAGCATGCTGACTCTGGACAGAGAACATGAACTCAAATGTCTCTTCTGATGTTTACTCCATGTGTGACTTTGGGCAGCTTAATCTCCCTGGACCTCAGTCTCTTCACCTGTAAAAATAAAAGGGCCCTTCTCTGAGGTCCTTCCAGGTCTCAGTCTATGATTTTATGCGAGCTTTGTTTACATTTTAAACCATTTAGAGAGAAGTAGGCTGGCTTACTGGATAGAAAAATGGCCTTAGAGTTGTGGGTCCGAGTCTGACCTCTAACACATTCAGGCCAGAAAGTCTCTAAGGCTACAAACTGCAGAATAATTGTTTATCTGATTTTTTCCTCAACCCAAATACTTCCTACCTGAATAAAATCAGTTCAGGATTTATTTAAAAAAAAAAAAGACAGTATTTAGCAATCATAGAGCTTCATTCTGATGCCATATCAGACTGTTACATGTTAAGTGTGGCCCCACTGTCTCAGGGCCAGGCAGGCTACATTTTGCCTCAGAGTGCTCTGGTGCCCTACCAGGGGTGGGGATCGTAAGTGTCTATTTTCTCTGCCATCAATTCAAGCCTCTGCTAGCTGTCCCCTCTTTGGATTTTAAAGGGCCAGTGATCAGCATTCCAGTTCCTTTTAACTATTAAAGAGATATTTTCTTCAAAACTTTAGCCAAAACAAACATGCAAACCTTTCACCCAACACCTCCTGGGTCCTACTGGGGGGAGGTGGGCAAAGACAGGGAGTAGGCACACTTTAGTTCCTACAGAGCATTCACTGGTCCCCCTAAATTCATGTCCAAAGACAGCATCTCTTGTGGACGAGTCTTTATATCATCTTCCCCTAGATGGGGAACCCAGAGATCCTCCCAAAGAAGACTACTCTTCACTCCTTGGGTTATTCATACTCTGCAGCACTTGTCCTGGGCAACAACTCCTGGGTTCCTGCAGCTCACTTCCAGGACTGTTTTAAACTCCTGTGCTTAGAGATTTCACTCCCTTCTCCAGACACCATGAGCAGAGGGGTCACACCAAGAAGCAAGTGAGGCAGCGATGGTACTGGAAGCTGAAAGACCCTTGGGATTGCCTCAACAGCCAAAGAACCTTGTCTTCCACACGTGGTTAGCTGACCAGAGCCAGTGACAGAAGGTCTAAGACCTGCTGCATAGGCTGTCTCTCCAAGCTATCCCTTGCCTATTAAGATTCTCCCAGAAGCAAGACTTCTAGGTTGTTCACATGAAGAGATAGCATCCCAAGTGCTTTATATATGCATCAGACCCCTGTTGACACTTACAACAATCTCTCTGAGCTTCAGCTTACTCATATCTGAAACCACAATTGGTAGAACTGGAAGATCTTAAAGACCAGTTGGTCCAATTCCCCCTTTTACAGATGAGAAAATGAAGTGATATAATCCTAATACTGACTTCATAGAAACACTTTGTAAATTTAATAACAGTAATAATAAGTTAGGATTTATATATATATAATAAATATATATTTATATATATTAATAATAACAGTTATATTCCTTTAAGGTTTAAAAAAATGCTTTAGAAATATGATTTAATTTGATCCTTACAACAACCCTGGGAGGTAGGTACCATTATTATCTCCCCATTCTACAAGATGAGGAAACTGAGGCAAACGGAGGTAAAGTGACTTGCCCAGGGTCACAAAACTAATATGTAACTGGGGCTGGATTTGAACTCAGGTCTTCTTGACTCAAGGCCCAATGCTTTATACACTGCTTCTCCTAAATGCCTTACGGTGTCATAGAAATGTAGGTCTTGTTATAGAAATGTAGGTTGTTAGTTTTTTTTTTTTTTTCTGGAATGGTATATTTGATAGGGAACTAGGCTCAAAGCCAGGAAGGACTGACCTCAGGTTCTGCTTCTGATGCCCTCCTGGGAGAATTTGGATTCATGTGTGAGGCCTGGGACCACAGGAACTCTAGTACAAGGTGGAGGAGTTAGTTTTACAGGCAGCAAGGTAATAGACTAGACAGAGTGTGGGATTTGGAGTTAGGAGAGCCTGAGTTCAAATACTGCCTTATATACTAGCTGTGTAACCCTAGGTAAGTCACTTAATCTCTGCCTACATTAATTTCTTCATTTGTAAAATAGGAATAATAATAACATCTACCTCCCAGAGCTGTTTTGAGTATCTAGTGAGAAGACATGTGTAAAATGCTTTGCAAAATCTTAAAGGACTCTGTAAAAACTAGCTGTTATTATAATTATTATTGTTATTCTCACACTTATTGTTGGCTGGGTAAAGTCATTTAACTTCCCAGCACTCCCAGGAAATTCTCTGTGACTATCAGGTGGAAAGAAAGTGCTGACCCAAGTTGCTAAGGAAAGTGCTTCACTGAAAGTGCCCTCTCCCCATGAAATCACAGATACAGTCGCTATTTCTATTTCTGAATAGCCAAAAGTTGTTTTTAAAGAGTAAATCTGGAATGCTTTTAAGTTTTTTTTCTAGCAGTTTAGAAGCACATTGGACAAGTGTGGTAGAATCTTTTATTGATCAGCCCTTTTAAAAATGACAAACTTTCTCAATAAAAAGAACAATCATTATTAAGCACCTAATGCATGCAAAGCACTTTGCTAGGTGGGCACTGAGAATGATATAAAACTTAACCCAAATAGGATTCCTACCTTCATGAACATTGTGGTCTAGGAGTCAGTCAGGCAACAACAAGCATTTATTAAGCTCTTGTATTGGGTTTAGTTGGTTGGTTGGTTGATTCTTGTCCTTTATTCTCTAAGAGGACCAAGATGACATCATTATGCTAGAGTCGAGTTTCAGTGTGTCTGACTGTGACTGATCAGACCAATATGAGCTCAGAATGCTCTTCCACAGGTTGGGTACAAATAGTTCATGTAAACATTTAGGGTAGATTCCCCAAATTTACGCACCCTGCGTTTCCTTTGAGCTGTCTCAATTCTGCTTTGCCCATAGAGCACAGCACCCTCTCTGATGAAGGCACACCATGATGAGTGGTCTTGTGCCAGTGTCTCCCACATCACAAATCAATTCCAAAGTTCTTTTTTGTTTTTTGCTCTTTGGAGGGCAATTGGGGTTAAGTGACTTGCCCAGGGTCACACAGCTAGTTTTTGTGTTTAAGTGTCTGAAGCCATATTTGAACTCAGGTCCTCCTGACTCCAGGGCCGGTGTTTTATTCCCTGAGCCACCTAGCTGCCCCAATTCCAAAGTTCTTAAGAGAAATCTTGAGGGGCGGCCAGGTGGTGCAGTGAATAGAGCACTGGCCCTGGAGTCAGGAGGACCTGAGTTCAAATCCAGCCTCAGACACTTAACACTTACTAGCTGTGTGACTTAGGCAAGTCACTTAACCCCAATTGCCCTGCCTTCCCCCCTGCAAAAAACCAAACAACAACAACAAAAAAGGAGAGACCTTGAAAGTGTCCTTATATCACTTCTTCTGATCACATGTGAATGCTTGCCCTGTGTGAGTTCTCCATAAAACAGTCTTTTAGGCAAATGAATGTTTTGCATTAGAACTACATGGTCATCGCATCAGAATTGCACTCTCTGCAGCAGAGTTTGAGTGCTTGGCAGTTTAGTTCAAGAAAGGACCTCAGTGTCTGGCATCTTATCCTGCCAGGTAATCTTCAGAATCTTCCTAAGACAATTCAAATGGAAGCTATTCAGTTTCCTGGCATGGCGCTGGTAGACTGTCCAGATTTCACAGGAGTACAATGAGGTCAGCACAGCGGCTCTGTAGACCGTCAGTTTGGTAGTCAGTCTAATACCTCTTCGCTCCCATACTTTCCTTTGGAGCCTCCCAAACACTGAGCTAGCTCTGGCAATGCATGGGTCAACCTCATTATCAATGTGTACATCCCTGGAAACTCAACAGAGCAGGCTAGAGACAGGAGAGTCAGGAATCAAATAGAAGTTTAATTTCAGAGTGAGGGAAATGGCTTGCAAGCCAGGAGGGGATCTAGACACATGTCTAGGCCCTGCCCCTACTGGGGGGACCCAAGACAGTGTGGGGAGATCTCAATACTTATACCAGTGGCTATGGAGTAAGCTGGAGCCCTGACAATGAGAGGTAACAGTAACAATAGAACAAGTTTGATTCATAGCAGGGCTTTACGACCAGAACACGGGTACTTGTCCAAGCTTGTACAGTGCTCAGTCTGAGCTCAGAGAACACCTGGTGCTGGTCAAAGCAATACAATAATAACAGGATTTTGCCAGAGGGTGAGATCATCCAGAGGGTGAGCACAAAGGATTGTTACCAAGCTCAGGGCACAGCTTGCTTACTGGGCCTTAGCTCTGGAAAACAGGGTGTCTCCTAATATCTTGACACAAGCAAAAAAAAAATTGTTCCTGTTCTCAAGAAGCTTACATTCTAATGGGGGAAACCACACATAAAAGGAAGAGGAAAATGGAGGAGGAGAGAGAGAGAGAGGATACCTGCCTAACCCAAAGTATGATGGGGAAATTTGGTTCCCAGGCTCATTTCTCATTAGACTTTGCTGTCAGGATTAATTCTGATTCCTTCTGGCTTTGCCTCTGTGTGACTTTAGCCAAGCAAGGGGACTCAGTAGAAAGGAAAGTACAGTGTTATTTCCATCATGACTGAGAAAGGCCTGAACACATTAGACACGAGTTCCATTTCCTGGTACCCTAAAGGAGACAGGTCATGTACCCCAAAGTCTCAAAAAGTACTTTCCCATGAAATGAATATATTTATATATATGATTTTATATTAATATACTTTATTATTATGTTGTAGTTATAATTAATTATATAACCAAGAAAATTATAATTGTGTGATTAATTATAATATTAATGTTTACATAATTATGATTTTAAATAATCCATATATGTGTAATGAATATGCTGATAGATTAGATGTTTATAAAAGTCATAATTCCCTTCATAATATATAGCATTTATTTCAGTAAATAGACAGGAGCTGTACATTTTTCACCAAAGACAGCCAATTTGACCTTTGGGATCACATTTACAATAAGTGAAGAGAGCCCTTAGAATTTCTTTCAACAGGTCCAGCAGCTGTCATTTAGTGACAAACTGTACCTTGCCATGTTTGAACTATGAGTGGGTGGGGGGAATTCGGGTAGTATATTTTTTAACCTTTTACATGTCATGCAACATGAAGCATGCCTCATCATTAATGTGAATCACTGTATAATAAAAGAAAAACTGTTTTATGGATTAAAAGAAAGGCCCATGCTAATTACCTAGCCTTTTCCTTCCTGTTAGTGTTGAAGTCGGGTAACCATGCATATACATGCTTTTTTTTTTTTCCATAGACAAACAACCAAAGCTAATAAAAATGGCCCATTGAATTACTTCAGTTGTTAACAGACATTGCAGCTGTCTATCTGCCAAAAATATTGTGGGTTAACACTAACGGTCATTTAAGTCAAGGGCAGGCTTGGGAATCTTGGCCTTGAATTATCATGGTGCTTAGAGATGTAGGGTTTCTAGCTAAGCACATGATTGGCAGGTAGCATTTAGGTTTTCATTCTTCTCTAGTTCTCTGTTTTTCTTCCTAGCTTCTTTTCATTTGTGTAGAAGGCTTCAGGGAATGTGGAAAAAAAAACAGAGTCAAGTCAGAGGACCTGCATTCAGATCTTCAATGCTTAAAATATATACATGCACACATATAAATTTCTCTATATGTATAGGTATTATATACATATGTGTTTTATTCATATTATATATTAGATAGATAAATAGATAGATAGTAATCAGCATTATATTAGGAAAAACTCTACTGATGTCTGTTTCCCTTTTAAAAAAAATCCAAGGTTATATTTATACATATATATCCTATATATGTGTGTTTATTTCTATAACACAGAAATATATGCACATATATAGAACTATCCAGACACATATATGTTCATATATATGTGCATGTGTGTATGTACACACACACAAACACCCCCCCCATACAACCCTTAGATTTTTTAAAATTTAAATTAATTAATTTTGCTTTTTTTTTTGGAGGGCAGTTGGGGTTAAGTGACTTGCCCAAGGTCACAAGGCTATTTTTTGTGTTAAGTGTCTGAGGCTGGATCCGATCCCAGGTCCTCCTGACTCCAGGGCCGGTGCTCTATTCACTACACCACCTAGCCACCCCTAGATTTTTTTTTAAAAGGACGTAGACATCAGTGGAGTTTTTCTAATATAATGCCTATATTAAGGTTGTGATGAGTTGGGTTTTGTTTTAAGGTGTGGTTTTTTCCCCACTTATGATGATAAAATTTGAGTAAGAGAACACTAGACCCTGAGGGAACACCTTCCTTGGCGGGGTGGGAGGAAGGAAGGCAATACATGTTCCAAATCTGAGTGCCCAGTTCTCGAATCTAGTGATGGAAAACAACATACTGTGTGGGGGTGTTGACAAGAGTATGACAAGTAGAATTAGTCAGCAATATTGAGTGTAAGGAGGGTTCAGCTATTTAATAAGGTGAGGGGCAGCTAGGTGGCACAGTGGATAGAGCACTGGGCTTGGAATCAGGTAGGCTCATCTTCCTGAGTTCAGTTCTGGCCCCAGACACTTACTAGCTGTGTGACCCTGGGCAAGTCACTTGACCCCATTTGCATCAGTTCCTCCTCTGTAAAATGAACTGGAGCAGGAAATGGCAAACTACTTTAGTACCATTGCCAAGAAAACCCTAAATGGCATCATGAAGAGTCAGACACGACTGAAACGACTCAACAACCACAAAAACATCAATTTAATAAGGTATTCTTGGTATATAGTGTGGAGGCATATAATAATGAGGCCTCAGTTTAAAGTCCTTAATTTCTTTAAAATTAAAAAACTATATTATAACAGTATCCTGGTCTGAAGAGTATCACTTGAACAGAAGACCCCTTTGAATGGAAGACTTCATCGGTATCAGCGAAAGATCTTAATTCCCTAGATGAGATCATTGACAAGTGATTAAAAACTAAAAAAAAACAAAATAGGATTTATATAGACTTTATATAGAGAGAGTTCTATTTATATAGAATCTGTTATATGCCAGACACTGGGCTAAGTGCCTTACAAAATCTTATTTTATCCTCACAACAACCCTGTGAGGTAGGTGCTATTATTTTCGCCTATTTTACAGTTGAGAAAACTGAGGCAAAGTGACTTGGCCAGTCACATAGATAATAAGTGTCTGAGGTAGGATTTGAACTCAGGCTTGACCCTCCACACACTGTGTCACCTAGCTGCCTGTAAAAGTGGGAGCATCTTTGTTCGATCCAATTAAGAGAGGTGACCCTTTAGTTTTCCTTTGACCAGCTAAATGGGACTCTGTAGTTTCTGGAAGACATTTCTCCCATTGGTCAATTAAGTAAATCATAGGAACATAGATTTGGAGCAGGAAGGTCCCTCGGCATCCATCAGCGGAGGAAACTGCATCCCAGAGAGGAGAAGTGACTTATTTACCTTTAATAAGGCACTTTTAAAATATCATATAGAAGCATGTAAACACTGACACTTAAGTAGTAAATGTTAGAGGCAGGATTTGAACCTGCCCTAGTATCAGCATCCTTTCTTTAAACTTAAGCTATCCTTCTTTGCTTTATGTGGAACCTCTTTTTTGTTCGTTGGCTTTACGGGGGTAGAGATAGTGACTAGACCTATACTGTAGGGAATTCTCACCATGTCTATCTCTCTGGTCAGTTAACTCCAGTGGTGCCCTATTATCCCCAAGATCAAATAGAAAATGCTCCGTTTGTCATTCAAAGACCTTCGCCAGGATCCCTTCCCTACTTTTTCAGTCTTCTTACCCCTTACTCTTCCCCAGTCTCCCAAGACACTCCATCTCCCAGCTCTGGACATTTTCAGTATCAGGCTCCTTGACCCACCCACTCTTCCACCCCCCATGTCTGAAATTCCCTCCTCCTTTCCACCCTCTGGCTTTGCTGGCTTCTCGAGTCTGGTGTAAAGTTCCATCTTAGGGAAGATGCCTTTCTCTGTCCTCCTTCATACTGGGGCCTTCTGTCCATTGATTACTTCCAATTTATTCTGTATAGATCTTGTTTAACATAGCTGTTTTCCTGTTATCTCTTCCTCCTTGAGAGGTAGGGATTGTCTTTTCCCTTTTGTGGTATACCTGACACATAGAAGACGCTTCCTTTATAAATGCTTGTTGACCTGTTTAAGTTGGCACTTTTTTTGTAACTGATTGCCTTAGAGACTTGCCTGGAAAACTGCTAGGTTAAGGGACTGGCCCAGGATCACACAGCCAGGGTATATCAAAGGTGAGACTTGAACTCAGGTCTCCCTGGCTTCAAGGCCATCTCTCTACTATAAAATATCATTTACAAGTTGCTTAGGTCAGAGGGTTTTTTGATTTGCTGAGTCTTAGCTTGTCTGAACCTCTCTCCAAGTAGAAATGCTTATATATTAAGAAATTGACAGATTTTGGCTAAAGAACAGTATGTAGATTGTTTTCTACCATACTTGTATAGAGTTTTACGCAGTCTGCGTTTATGACATTGAGAGTTCTGAAATTTGAAGCCTTACTTTGCCCTCTAGATGTCTTGGGCCAGTTTAGCTACAGAATTCTGACTCTCCATATTCTTTTCTAAAATCATGAATAAAGTTTGTTTGGAGGTCAAGGTTTAAGAGAACAGCAAAAATCTAAAAAACAAAACAAAAGAATCCCTTATCACCCAGAGTTGCTTGCCACAGAGAATCTCTGGGGAGCAAGAAGAAATAAGTCAATATTAAAATGTTTTGTTTCATCTGAAACCAGGGACATGCTGACTGTTAGCTGTTTCTCTACAGGGTGGATGTGATTGATTCCAAAGATTGGAACTGAATTATTCCCCTCCTCCCCCTTCTTTGGGGTCTTGTCTCCTGCAGGATTTACAGATGAATTGCTCATTTCTGAAGCTCACTAACGTAAGAAGAGGTGGATGTGCTCAAAATTCCTAAACCGAACGTAGCAAAGGGCCCTCTGGGATTTGCAAACAAGTAATGGCATTGCAGCAGCCACCAGGGAAGCTTCAGTAGCAGCCCCTGGTCCTGACTCCTCCTTTGCTCCAGTGGGCAGTGATGATCTGGCCTCAGTCCCAAAGCTATGAAAATCCTGGGGCACAGGAAGTGACCAGGGGAAAGTGGGGGGAAGTAGGGAGGGCCTAGGGCCTGGGACAGTAGCTGTCCCTGCAAGAGTAGGAGCAGACGTAACTGTGATCATATTCTTGTTTTTTTTTTTGCTTTGGGGTGTTTTTCTTAGTATTGTCAACATATCATGTTTGCATGACAACAAGGCAAATAAGAAATAAAAGGTTAAGATCAACTAAACTGAATGGAGGAGGAGAAGAGAGGTAGAAAGAAATTCTGAGGGAAAAGGGAAATTAATAATGAAAGATTTAAAAACATTTTTAAAAATAAATTTCCATCTAAATGTGGAACCTCCCACCATCAAGGCAGATGGACAACTTCTGCAATTTATAGTCTTACAAAGTTGTTTGGGGCATTAATTGATTGATAGGTTAAAGAGGGTCACACAGCCTGTAAGCTTTCAGAGGTATCCTTTGAACCTGGGTTTTCCTGGCCTTTTATCCACCTCACAGAAAGAGCCTTGGTTTGAGAGTCAGAGGACCTGGGTTCAGAGATTATTTTACTACCTGTGTGACTTTAGGAAAGTCACTGGTCCTTAAAAAAATAATTTTTTTTTCTTGAAATTGGGGTTAAGTGATTATTTACCAAGGGTCTTAGCTAGTTAAGTGCCTGAAGCCAGGCTCTCCTGAATCTAGGGTCAGTGTAAAATCTGTAAAATGAGAGGATTGAAGCAAATGACCTCTAAGGTCCCATTTATCTCTGGCCATGATCTGATGGTCATGTCAGGGAGAGGCTGCACAAAGGAAACTAGTCTTGCATTGGTTCTTGCTTTGATATGTTTTTAACAGATACAGGTGAATGTCCTTGTATTTTACTTTTTTGGAAATAGCTCTTATTTTTAGCTGAATTTGTGTATGTGTATGTGGGGGGGAGGGTAGGGGAGAGATTCAGGGAGATAATATTTTGTTCATCCTATCACTCCAAAATTGACTCACAGACGAAGAATGTCACATCACTGAGGGGAAATATTTTTTATTATTTAAAAAAAGGTTACTACTGACACCAAGAATGTATCTATTGTTGCACATAGGGCGTTCCTCTGGCTCCCTCAGATGCTTTGGCTGCCAGCTGAGTTCTAACAAACCACTTTAGAGAGTGAACCATAGACAAAGGCATGGGGAGAGCCAGAGGCAGAGAGAGACAGAGACAAGAGAAATGGGAGGGGGAAGAGACAGACAGACTGAGATAGAAACAGAGAAGGGGCAGGGGAGAGACAGAGAGACAGAGAGAGACAGAGACAGAAACAGATAGAGACAGAGAGAGTGAGAGCCATTTAATTTCAATGTCCTTCTTCCTTCCCAAGGCACAAATTGGTGAAGGCTCTCAGAAGCCGCTCTGCCAGGAAGATCAGGAGTTTTATTTGTTTCTTGTTTTTTGCTTTTTGGAGGGGGAAGGGCAGGGCAATTGGGATTAAGTGACTTGCCCAAGGTCACATGGCTAGTAAGTATTAAGTGTCTGAGGATGGATTTGAACTCAGGTCCTCCTCATTTCCAGGGCTGGTGCTCTATTCACTGCATCACCTAGCCACCCAAGATCAGGAGTTTTAAACTCCGACCTGCTACGCTGAAATCCATTCTTGTTTCCATGGTGCTGGCTTCTTTGAACCAATTCATTGTGATCATCTCAGTGTTTGAATTTATTTTAGAGACAATCAGTTCTTTAACTATGATTTTTTTTTTTGGAATGGAAATCTGTCACTGATAAAACTTGGGAGGCTCAGCAGTACCCTAAAGTATAAACAGGAAAAAAAAAAGTTACATCAGGACAAAATGATGAAATAGAGGAGAGTTAAGGCAGATATTCGACTTCCTCTGTCAAAAAATAACAGGACAAGCACATTTTGTGTTTATATGGCATATTTTTCTACCAAAGAAGCATGAAGTACTCTTGTCAAAGTATCATGTCAGGAAGACTTTCAGGGTTCAGATCTCAAAACACTTTTGAGTTGTGTGACCCTGGATAAGTCATAAAACCCTCTTTATGTCAGTTTCCTCATTTGTAAAGCCATGGTACTTTACCTAATGATCTCTAAGGCCCCTTCCAGCTGTGAATGTTTATATTATGTCTCTCATATAGACCCATCACCTAGAACATAGTTGGCATTTAATAACTTGTTGATTGATTGAATATCCAAGCACTCATTAGCTGTGTGACCTCCCAGTTTACTGGATTTATTTGTATTATAACTGTGTGATCCTAGGCAAGTCACTAAAACTCTCTGGGTCTGTTTTCTCTTCTATAAACTGAGAGCATCAGATTAGATAGTCTCTGAAGTCCTAACAGCTCTAAAACTATCATCCTATTAACCCTTAAATCTATTTTGGTTAGGTGAAAGAGTTTCCTGGTTTTTATTTCCAAAGCCTGTGTAGTACTTTAGATACCTAAAATGGAAGGCAGCATTTAAGAGAGCAGAGAAATACATTAGAGAGTCAGAATTTTATACTCTCTTCCCCTTCACATAGTCTATATTTATTTTTTGGTTGTAGCTAAGAGAGGATGGGAGAGCACTAAGGAAACTGAATTTTACCAAGCTCTCTTCACATAATCTATATTCAAGTCACCTACCTTCTCTCATTTCTCTAACTGGAACAGACTCCTTCTTGTCTTATCTTCACTCTTGAAATTCTTCCCTTTATTCAAGGCCCAACCCAGGCCCCATATCTTTCACAGAGTCTTCCTCATTCCCTGCATCAGAGATTTAGAGCTCAAAGGGGCCTCAGAGGCCATCTAGTCCAACCAACCCATTTTCCAACTGAGGCCTGAAAAGGTGAAGGAAGGCATTTGTCCAAGGCAATATAGGGGAGTGATGGAAAAAGGATTTGAGCCTTCGTCCCCTATTCCAGAGCCAGTGACCTTCTCTCTCCAATGCTACAGGCTAAAATGATATCTCCATGTTATTCCTCATGGCATTTTATTTTGACTACTCCTTTGAATTGATCACATCCTCTCTTATTATAGTTACTTGTGTACCTGTATCTTCCTCTTGCTGCTCCCTCATCAGATTGTGAGAACTTTGAGAGTAGAGATTGTGACTTATTTCTTCTTTGTTCCTCAGTGCCTACCACAGTAAAAGTATACAGTAAAAGCACATACTAACCGCTTAATAAATATTTGTTGAATTACAGTAAAGTAAACTCTTATAGTTCAGACCAGTTTCATCCAAGCCCCATCCTAGAGATTTAGGGGTCTGATGTCTGAATCAGTCTAGTTTCACCTGAGATTTCTGGTCTCCTTTTCTTTCTTTCTTTTTTTCCTTTTTTGGAGGGGGGAAGGTAGGGCAGTCAGGGTTAAGTGACTTGCCCAAGGTCACACAGCTAGTTTTGGGTTAAGTGTCTGAGGTTGGATTTGAACTTAGGTCTTCCTGACTCCAGGGCTGGTGCTCTACTCACTGTGCCACCTAGCCGCCCCTTCTGGTCTCCTTTTCAAGGGTTATTCAGATTCTACACAAGGAGGTTGAGGAGCTGACAATCTGAGAATTCAGGTCAGCACTACAATAGCTGTAGACTGGTTTTAGGATTCTCAGATTGAATCAACCTTGATTAACCTCTCTGGGGCAGATCATCCTTCCCACTGGGGTTAGATAATGTACTTTTCCACTATGGCTATATGTACTTTTCCACTATGGCTATATGTACTTTTCCACTATGGCTCTAACTGGTATAGAATCACCTGAAAAGGTTTGGCCAGAATCACACTTGGGCTTCTGGAAATTCAGTAGAATGGGGTTTGTGTGTGTGTGTGTGTGTGTGTGTGTGTGTGTGTGTGTGTTGGCAAATGGGGTGGGCAGAACTGGAATGTCAATCACATGAGAAGTCTGTGTTTAGTGAACTTATTCTTTAAAATAGGAATAGTAGCTATTTACTTTTGGGGTCAGTCACCTTCCATGGTCATGTTAAAAGATTCATTTGGCATTTGTAATAAGGTCTCCAGCTCCTTTTGAGTAAAAGTTCTAAGCAGGCAACCTGAAGTAGGGTGGGAGAATCAGCAAAACAGAAGACGGGGAAGATATGAATCATCAAAATTTGCCTGGGTTGCTTGTCTACACAAGGATTTCTCATTCCAGGGTTTGGACTTTTCCAGTTTAAGAATATGTCTCATCCCTTAGAGATGTAGCCAGAGGAGACCAATCAGAATGGGGAAAGTTCTTAAGTCCCTGTCATATAAAGAGGAGTTGGAGATAATAAATCCATAGAAGACTCTTGGGAAGTTTATTGTGTATTTGAAGTCTCAGAGGGGCTGACATGTTAAAGAGCTTTGTTCTGCTTGGCCCCTGAAGCAGAACCAGGAATAGTGGGTGGAAGTGGCAAAGAAGCAAGCTAGATTTGATCCCAGGAAAATAAGCTAACGATTACAACAGTCCATAAGTGCAATGACTTTTGAATTCTTAATTCTAAAATCCCTGGACAGAGACCAGGGAATTTAGAGTGATTCCTGTGCTCCCACTAGATGTGAAACTCATCTTCCACACTCCAACTGTGTCAGTATCTTCCCATGTGATGAAGGTCCCCTCCTGTCTGGGAAGTCATCTTTGAACCTCAGTTTCCTCATTCAAAGAGGGTCTGGATTTACATAATCACTAAGCTTCTTTCCAGCTTTAACATTCTATGAGCTCTCACTCACAGTCCTCAAACTTGGCATTAGCCAAGTGTGTCTCCCTTAAATGTGTCCAAAGATTCCATGGTGTTCAACCCCATTCTCAGAGTTTCTGTTCTTTGAGCATGAAGGGCAAGGTCTCCCCAATGTGATATGGAATTGATGGACCCATACTACAGACCCTTAACTTTCCTCGCAGCTCATGGCCTTCCCTGCCTCTCCTTATGCCTTATCTCCAACCCTCTTCAGAATGTAGATGTCTAATGACTGAAGGGACACACTATCCATCTATATCCTGAAGGGAGCTGGAGATAAGCCATGAGGAGAAACAGTGAGGGCCATGGTAGGAAAGTACAGTCATAGTGCCTGTAATTGTGACTCAATCAACAAGCATTTATTAAGTACCTAGCTAGGCACTATTCAGTACCTTGAGAATACAAAGACAAAAGTAAAACAGTAAGACAGTAAATAATACTGTATTAAAACAATAAGAGGGAGATAATCTTTACATATGTAGTTACATAGAAAATATAATATGGGAAGTAAAGAGATGAGATTTACAACTGGAAAGGTAAGTTGGGGCTAGGTTGTGAAGGGATTTAAATACCAGAGGAGTTTATACTCAATCCTAGAGGTACTTGGGAAATTACTGGAGTTAATTGGCATGGTCAGATCTGGGCTTTAGGAAAACTGCTCTGTCTTCTAATTACTATATTTCTAAAGCTTGTCTGTCTGTTTCATCCCCCTGCTGAAGAGGTTATGGCAATTTTCTATTGCCTCTAGAATTAAATACAAGCTCTCTGTTTAGTATTTGAAGTCATTTACAACCTGGCCCCAACCTACCGCTATTTTTTTTAACACATGAAATTCCATCTCCTGTGTCTCCTTGCCTTTGTCCAGACTAGTCCCTATCTCTGGCATGCACTCCCTTGTCACCTCTGTCTCTTAGTCAGTTAACCTGCATTTATTAAGAACTTTTTACGTGCAGAGCAAAAACTAAACAAAATAAAACAAACAAAACCCCCACAGTCCCTGCTCTCAAGGAGCAGGCATTAATTTTTCCTCTTTTTCTTTCCTTCCATCTTTTATTTATTTTCTTAAATCAAAATTTCCCTTTTTTTTAAGATCTTTATTCTCTCCCTCCCATTTCACCCCACTCTTGAGAAAGCAAGGGAAAAAGATCTGTGACAAACATGTAGAATCAAGCAAAATAAATTTCACTGGCTATGTCCAGAAAAAATGTGAACCTATCACCTTCCTATCTGGAGCTAATAGTAAGGGAGAAGACATTCTCACTGGGGAAACAACATGGAAAATATCTAGGTACACAGGAGATATATGCAGAGTATATGAAAATAATCCTGAGGGATGGGGAAAGGACTAGAAAAGGTCTCCTGCAGAAGGTGGAATTTGAGTTGAGGTTTTTAGTTTTTCTTTTTTCTTTTTGAGGAGGGAAGGCAAGGCAATTGGGGTTCAGTGACTTACCAAAGGTCACACAGCTAGTGTGTCAAGTGTCTGAAGTCAGACTCCAACTCAGGTCCTCCTGACTCCAGGGCCCGTGCTCTATTCGCTACACCACCTAGCTGCCTTTTGAGCTGAGTTTTGACAGAGATCAGGGAAGCTAAGGGGTAAAAGTGAGGAAGGAAGAGCATTCACAAGAAAGATTCAGTGTGTGGGAGTGAGGCTACATTTCACGCATCTTTGCAAATTGTGGCTCTTTTTACCTTTATTCTATTTCTAAGTCCAATAATTCTTATAGAAGCCTACCTCTCCCCCCGTTATTTTTTATTTCTAGCAAAAGCCAATAAAAGAATTTTTTCTGAGCTTATGCAGTTCAAACTTCATTTCTGAAATTGAGATAGTTCTCATGCTTTAGTTCAGAATATATCTGTCAGCTTGAATGAAGATACACTCTGTATTTGCACCTTTATTCAATTTTCTACACAATATTTAATCACAGGCACGATGCTCTAGGCTATCAGATTAAGCACTTTTGAGGGGATTCAAAATTTCAGTCTTATACCTCTTTATAACCTTGTTCTGTCTTTTCTTATTGAATGGTACACTACTTAATTTGCCGTCTTTACTCACAGAATGCAAGGAAGTAAATCCCTTGGAATTTATATCCACAGCAGCTTTCATCATAATCTGAGTTGCACTGAGGTGCATGGCGTAAGGGATCTCTTGGCTGGGATCCCACCGAGGGCTGGCTCCAGCCTGTTTTCCTTAGACACTATCGTTAACAGAAGTCAGACAGAGGTTGGATTCCTGGTTTCAGGCTCCCCGGGCTGGCAGGACTTGGAATTGCTTCAAAAGAAGCAGGCTTTTTGTCTGGGAAATAGGGAGTAAGTATTTCACTCATCACAACCCAAAAAGCCAAAGTAGACCTATCTCCACCAGATTATTGTAGCCCTGGAGATGTGATCATGAAGTAGGATTTCCTGAGGGTGGGGGCAGGGTGCATGGATGAAGAGGTGCTTTTAAATTCTGGCAGATGCTAGATAGGAAGATGGGGTAAAGGTGAAAGAAACCATTGGGTGTCTCTTGGTCAATCCAATGTTGAAAGGATGAAGAGTTGGAAGATGACTTAGATGTCATTTAATCCATCCACCCTATTAATTTAAAAAGTATTAAATAAGTTTTATTGATGCTTTTTCCTTTTGCATCATAGTCATTTCCTGGTATATGCCTGGTGCCCTCCACATCAAACTGTTCCTTACAACAAAGAAAAAGAATTAAGCAAAAATCAGCTGACCCCTTAACAAAGATGGTATATGAACTCTCCACCTATAGTCTACTCATCCTTGGCCAGGGAGTGGAAGTCTATTTCATTGCCTGCTCTCTGGGACCAAGATGGGTTATTACAATTGCTCAGGTTTTTTTTTTTTTAGTGTCCTTTACATTTATGTTATTTTATCTATCTTATATACCATTCTTCTGATCCTACTTTCTTCTTTCTGTATCATTTGATTTCTTATGTCACCAGATCATAGACTTCAGCGACTACCTATTAGTCAAACATCCTCATTTTACAGAAGAGGGACCTGAAGTCCAGATATGGGACATCAGGGACTTGGTCCCTAATCTAATGGGAGACATAGGGAACAGAGGGAAAAAATGTGAAAATATAAAAGCAAAGATGAAAGCATGCCCATAGCAAATCACTGCTATTTAGCTAGGTTTCACTTCTGCTTAGAGGATAGCTATTAGAGTTTGGGTGAGTATAGCCATCTGGAAGTTGGGTGGGAGATAATTTGGGGAACAGTGTTTTCAAGACTGAAAGGGATGTGGTTGAGTAAAAAGCTTTCAGATCTGGAGGATTAGCATGCATGAAATCTTGGAAACAGGAAAGGAGAATTATTTAGAAATACACAGATGACCACCAATTAAATTTTCTTGGTAGGAAAGATCTAAACCAATAATTCTCAAACTTTTTGGTCTCAGGACCCCTTTACACTCTTAAAAATGACTAAAGACCCTAAAGAGCTTTTGTTTATGTGGGCTACATCTATCAGCATTTTACACATTAGAAATATAAACACCTTAGTATAGCTATGAAAATAGTTTTGACCTTGTGTATTCCCCAAAAGGATCTCTCAGAGATCCCCAGGGATTTCTAGACCACATCTTGAGAACCACTGGTCTAAGCCATTAATTATGTAACAGAGAGGGCCTAGAGAATTGGTGGTAGAATGTTGGTGAAGACAATGGTTGGGGAGATTTGAAGCCTGTGGTTAGAAGCCTTTGCTTAACTCTAGTGGAAATCGAGCTATCATAGGCTTCTGAAAAGGGGGAACAGCACTTGAGGAAGATGATTCTTAAAGCTATGTTATGATAGGTTAGAGGAAGAGAAACCAGCTAGAAAGCTATCGTATTAGCTGAATCTTGATGTGGCTAGGCCCTGGTCCAGAACTGTGGCTATAATAATAACTGATATTTACGTAACTCTTTAGGGCCCACAATATGCTTTACATTCATTTTCTTAGTTGTACCTCACAACAGCCTTGTGAGGCAGGTACTACAAATTTTATTTTTCTATTTTATAAATGAGGAAATTGATACTCAGGTTAAATTCCTTTCCCTTGGTCACCAGCTAGTAAGAGTGAAAGGCAGGATCCTAAGCTAAATCTTCACTTCAAGTGCAAACCTCTCTCCAATATATCACACTTTTCCTATCTAAAGAAAGAGGAAGGGGACAGGTCCAAGAAATATTGTAGAATAACAATTAATAAAAGAGGAGATGATGAGTAAACACTAGAGTAAGAGAGATATGAGGGGAATGAAGATTGTTGGGGGTCCTTCAGGCACCCCTGAAGACCAGGATAAAAAAGGGATTGGAAGTGAGGAGTTCTCCTCTTGACTGATCTCTCCTTCCTATCCAGTGAGCTACCCCTGTAACTAAAAAAAAAGAAAAAGAAAAAATTCAGTAATATTAACCAAGACATCAACTGTTTGACAATATAGTTAATATTTCATGCCTATAGTCTCTCATCTTGCAAAGAAGACAGAGAATAGTAATATATTTTAAAACAATTTCAACTTGTATTACTTTCCTCACCAAAAAGCTCTAAACTGTCATCAGCAAGCCTATCATCTATCTATCTATCTATCATAAGAAATATCTTCTTTTCCTATTTGAAGTTAAATTTTGTGGGTCACTAATACACTGTTGGTAGAACTGCAAATTGATCCTACCATTTTGGAGAGCAGTCTGGAATTATGCCCAAAGAGTTATAAAACTGTATATATCCTTTGACCCCACAATACCACTATTAGATCTGTTTCTTGGGGATGACCAGGGGATAAGGAAAAGAATCTATGTGTTCTTAAATATTTATAACAGCTCTAAAGGCAAAGATCTATGACAACTTGTAATGGGAATGTAAATTTTTAAGATCTTCCCTGCCCCTAGGCTAAAGTATACCTGGAGCCTGGGGTCGGAGGCTTGTTTTTCAGTAAATATTTTTTGATTGGCCAGTGGGTCCAGAAGGTTGTTACATTCTCTGAGCCAGGAGAAGGCTATATAAACCCTGATTTAAGGCTTTGTTTTGGGGCTCACTTTGAGAAGTGTTCTGTGATTTGATCAGATGAGACTCTGGGAAGCCATTGTTGAGAGCCCCCTGGCTTTGAAAAACACAGATGTTGATTTGGTATGGATGTAATGGTTGGACAGTTTGGAAACCTGTCTACTTGATCTGTTAATGTCTTGATAATTCTGTCTGTATACTCTGAAGTTCGGGGTGCTGACATTTTTCCCCTGAACTAGGTAAATGATACTTATTTGACTGATTAAAGTAAGCTTGCTAACCAATTTTGAGTTGCTTTCCTTTATCAAAGCAGATCCAAGAACCTGTGTTGGCAGCCACCCTGGGGTCGCTGGGGTGCTTGCTGCTACACAACTCCAAAAGACTCATGATGGAAAATGCTATCCACATCCAGAGAAAGAACTTTGAAGTCTGAATGCAGATGGAAGCACACTATTTGCTCTCCTTTTCTTTTGCTGTTTTGCTTTGTTTCTTCTTTCTTGTGGTTCCTCCCATTAGTTCTAATTCTTCTTTACATCATGACTAATGTGAAAATATGTTTAATATGAAAGCATAAGCAGAACCTATATCAGATTGCATGCTGTCTTGGGGAGGGGGTAGGAGAGGGAGAGGAAGAAAACTTAAAACTCAAAATCTTCTGGAAGTGATTGTTGAAAATTAAAAATAAATAAATGAATTATTAAAAATATTTCTAACAGCGCTATTGTGGTGTCAAAGAACTGGAAATTGAGAGGATGTTCACTGATTTGGGAATGATTAAACAAGCTGTGGTAAATGGTTGTGATGGAATATTACTGTGCTGTAACAAATTGATTTTAGAAAAAACATGGAAAGACTTGCATGAAATAATGGAGTGAAATGAGCAGAACCAAGAGAACATTGTGTACAGTAACAGCAATATTGTTAGAGGAATAACTGTAAACAAGTTACTAAGTAATTCCCAGTATTATAAATATTCAAATCAAGTACCACCTCCAAAGAAAAAACTGATAGACATATGCATAGTATGGTTTTACATATATCTATTTATACATATATATATAATATACATATACATACATACATATATGTATATATGTGTGTATGTCAAATGGTGACCTCTCATACAGATGTGGGGGCAGAGGAAGGGAGGGAGACAGTTTGGAACTTAAAATGTAACAAAAAAAATAAACAAAATTAAATTTTAAAACAACAAAAAAAGGAATTAAATATTGATATCTCTTGTTTTTATATCACCTACATTTCCCAGTGTATCCCTTCTCCTAGTCCATACAATAATCCTTTGGAACACGGAATAAAAGAATAAAAAAAAAATTGTGCACATGTAGGGGGAAAGGTCAGCAAAACTAACCCATATATTTAAAAAATCCAATGATTATATTTCATGTTCCACATCCATAGTCCCTCACCTATTAGAAAAAAAAGTAGAAGGAAGTACCATCTCATAGCTCTTCTTTGGGGTCAGTCTTTGTTATTTTCATGTAAACTTCTTAAGAATGGGAATTATTGGGGTGGCCAGGTAGCACAGTGAGTAAGAGCACCGGCCCCAGAGTTGGGATTACCTGGTAGCGAATCCAGGCTCAGATACTTAGCACCATACCCAGAAATAACTGGCCGTGTAAGCTTGAGCAAGTTACTTAACCCCAATTGCTTTAAAAAAAAAAAGAATGGGAATTATTTCCTTCTTTCTATTTGGTTCCCTAACATCTAGCCCAGTGCCTGGCACATATAAATGCTTATTGATTGATAGATTATAACTTTGATGCACTCACAACTGCACAATCACAGAATCTGAGAGTTGACAGAGACTTCAGTGGCCATCTAGTTCAATCTATATATGAATGGAATACCCACTCTAACATGCTGGACATCCAACTTCTTTTTTTTTTTTTTTGCTTTTTTGGAAGGCAATTGGGGTTAAGTGACTTCCCCAAAGTCACACAGCTAGTAATTGTGTCAAGTGTCTGAGGTCGGATTTGAACTCACATCCTCCTGACTCCAGGGCTGGTGCTCTATTCGACATCCAACTTCTTGAAGACCTCCCACCAAGGAGGGAAAGAGCCTACTGCCTTTTAGTTTCAGTCATTTTGGTTTTGTTGGTCTTTCTACTTATATTGTTGGAGTCATTGTGTAAATCGTTTTCCTAGTTCTTCTTATTTCACTGTGCATCAGTTCTCATAAATGTTTCCATGTTTATCAATGTTATTATATCTTTTTTTGTTTCTTACAGCCCAGTAGTGTTCCATTATCCTAATCTACTGCAATATGTCATTGGTCCTCTTCAAAAACGAAGGACAAACAACAACATATCACAACTGATTTGACTGTGCCCCAATGTAGGAGCATTTGTTTTATTTCTAATTCTTCACTTTAACAAAAAGTGTTGCTATCAATAATTTTTTTGTGTCTGTTGGACCTTTCTTTCTTTTTTTTTTTCAATTCAACTCCTTGGGTACATGTCTAGTAGTGGTTTAACATAGTGGCCTAATTTCTGTCAGATTACCTTTAATTTTTCCAGAAATTCCATCAAATAGAGTTCTTTCCTGAGCAAATTATCTTTTCCAGGTTTATTAAACATCATATGAGTTCAATTCTTTCTGATTCTTTCTTATCTAGTATTCTGGGCCAAGTGTATTTGAGTTTAGTACAGTGATTTAGGTTTAGGTTTAGAAAGCAAGGAGAAACTTGTGGGCCATCAAATACAATTAAAATGATTTTATTAATATATATAAATATATATGCATTATTGATTGATAGATTATAATTTTGCAGCACCCATAGAACTGCAGAATCACAGAGTTTGAGAGTTGGCATATAATCTATTGAGTATATAAATATATATAAAATATAAATATATAATATTTCTATAAATATAAAAAGATACAATTTAGGTTTCAAAAACCCCATAATTGAAATCAAACACTACTTCCATCTGCCTTCACATTCAACCAGCAATTATCAATACTTGGTTAGAAAGGTGTTTTTATCATACAGGAAGAGATCTGCTAAAACCTCTTAAGTACCAATTCTCTATAGGCTGAACCTTTTATGCCTCAAGAGGTTAGGAAGCCAAACTAATCATTCAAAGCCTAGCTCCCTAGAGCCAAATAACTTTGGGGGTGGGGTGGGGGGGCAGGTGGTCTCCCTGCTGCTTTAAAGGAGAACTAAACAAAGCTGCATTAAACCAGGTGCTGTTCCTATCATATCTAGTCTGTTCTGTTAATTGACATTTCATTTTTTCATCAATTAATAGTAATGGTAGCTAGCATTTATATAGCACCTACTATATGTCAAAGCACTACTATGCAAAGCACTTTACAAATAATAAATAACTAACATTTATTTATATGGTGCTTACTATATGCCAAACACTTTATGATTATTGTCTCATTTGATTCTCATAACCCCTCTGAAGTTGGTGCTATTATTATCCCCATTTTACATTGAGGAAACTGAGTCAAACAGAGATTAAGTGACTTATCCAAGGTTATGCAGCTAGTTAAGTGTCTGAGGCAGGATTGAAACTCAAGTCTTCTTGCCTGCAGCCCCAGTGCTCTGTACTACCCTGTACTACCCAGCAATTTCATTCCAAAGGATTTTATTGATTACTGTTTTATAATATAATCTAAGGTGTGGAAATACTATTTCTCCTCATTCCTACTTTTACAAAATGATTTTCCTTGAGACTTTAGTTTGGCAGAGAACCTAGTCTGTTGACACCAGTCAGAGGAACTTCACTACTGTCCTTTACCTGCCCTCAGGTTTTGCCCTGTCTTCTCAGTAGAGGAATTAAGGCCCTCAGTGTTACATTTGCTCCTCTCTCTCATACCTCTGAAGAACAATTCTATTTTTGGTTCTAGTCTAAGGGGTCCTCCTAAGGGGATGGGGGAGTGTAATGCCAAGCAAAGGCAACTTCCCAAGGTTCAAAATACCAGCATAGCCGCTCTCCATTTTATTAAGTGACAAATTAAGAACAGAGAAAATAAAAATATAGCATAATTCAAAATACAGCATTCGCCAAGTGTAATTCAATCCAGTACTACTCCACCCCTGGACATTACATTCATTTAATCAATCACAAAGTCCCTCATCTAAATACTACTCTACCCTTGGCAATACATTCATTTAGTCAATCACAAAGTCCCTCTTCTCAAATGGAGATTAGTTTCCAATCATGAGTAAAGTACATTCATTTGTTCAATCACAGAGCACAAAAAGATAAAAAGTTCCCCACCCTTGGATCACAATTGAATCTACCCCAGAGTTACAACAAGCTTAAACATAGCATTTAATACCCAAAGAGAGATCTTTTCTTCATCTTGACCCGAGGCATGTTCTCAGCAATCTTTGTTCCTGGGGAGACAAAGCTTAGCAAGGCCACACAATACATTGCCAGTGTCCTCATTAATTCATTCTCTGTCTGCAGAACAGTCCTAGGACCCCTAAAAATATTAGCAAGACCCTCTTCCAGGATTTCTGTAAACATACAACAAGAAAATCCTTCTTCAGGGCTTCTGAACCAACAGCAAGGTCCTAGGTCCTCTGCAACAACAGCACTGTCCTTCACCAGTGGACAGAATTCACTCTCTCTCTGCAGAACAGTCTCAGGAGCTCTGAACCAACATCAAGATTCCAGAACCTCTGCAACAACAGGACTGTCTTTCACCAGTGGACAAATATGGCAAAACAACATCAAAACAGACAGACAAAGTACCAGCATAACAGCCATGTCTCCTCAGTCCTTGGCAGCTCTGGGTAGCAGCTCTCAAAAGTCCTGGGCAATTCAAACTGGCCCTCAGAAATCATCTCTTTCTCTGCCTCCACAATGCTGCTTCCAAAAAATTCTAATGCCTTTCTCTTTGCTTGTATCTCTCTAAATTCACGTCACCAGCTCCTCCCAGTTCACCCCTTTCTTTTCACGTCAACAAGTCCATCTCACAAGTGGGATTCACAAGCTCTGGGTTTTGATACAATCATTACAAAAACCAAGCCAAAACAGGGGGATCTTTAAATTCCATTACTATTACAGGGAGGTCAGGGGAGAAGAAAAAGGGATCCAGAATATAGAAATGATCAGGTATGAGAATGTGGGAATGCCAAGCAATTTTTTTAAAAATCATGGAATGGTTAATGATATCAAAAGGTTTGCAGTTTCTTTGTGGGGGCTGCTAATTAGCTATTTAGCTGTCTTACCTCACTGAGTACAGCCCAATTAAATACCCGGTAGATTCTTTCTGGTGGACCCTCTCTCTAGTAGTGCCTTTTCCTCCTTTTGTATAGTTTTCCTTTGTGGTATTTCTGCAGAAATTTCTTGGTTGCCACTGCCCAGATTGGCTGTTTAGGAAGAGAAGGGTGCTGGCTGCTTTGAAAATATCTCACAAAGCCCAGCACCAAAGGAAAGAAGAAACCAATGGAAGGAGGCTCCACCCCAGATACAGGCTCTTATTAAGCATTTATTAAGTGATTGTATGTGGCAGATATTGTGCTAAGTTATTGCTTGTTGTTGTTTGTCCATTTTGGAAGAGGATCAATGACATTACAAGTGATGTCTTGACTCGTGGGTGAATTGGATTTAAGTGAGACAGAGTTGCACAAAGTTATCGACCTCACTCTCTCTTCCAGAGTCATCTAAGTCCAGTGGTAGGAAAAAAGTCAAGATGATTGGTGATGGCCCGGGATGCAGTAGATGACGTTGGCAACTTCAATGTCTGTCCAAGCTTTAGACCTTCCATATTTCCTGCATCATCTGCCTTCATGGCTGTTGGAGCAAATTGTTCTCTCTTGTCCATTCTGCCAGGGGAGGTCTTCACATACTCTGGGTAGACTCCCCGATAACTCACAGCCTGGTTGGGAAGCCCATGGGTTACTCTTAGCCTGGTTTAGCCCATTTTCCCAGACTGTTTGTCAAGGTGTGACTGATGCATATGCTATCGCTTCTTGGAGCCACAGGTGAGAGTTGAGTGCCAGCTAGATACCAAAGGTGAATTCTGAAACTCTGAAAAGGGGCAAGCAAGCCCTGACACCAGAGGTGCTGATCCTTCTGGAACACCCCATACACCCTAGTTAAGTATTTAGGAAACAAGGAAAGGCAAAAGACAGTCCCAGTCATTAAGGAACTCACAATGAATGTGGGAGAAAGCAAACAAACAAATAAATATAAAGCAAGCTATAAAAGGGATGAGACAAAGAACAAAGGAAAGGCCCTGGAATTAAGAGGGCTTGGGGAAGGCTTCCTGTAGAAGGTGGGACTTTAGTTGGGACTTGAGAGAAGTCAGGGAGGTCAGTAATGGGAGAGGAGGAGGGAAGAGCATTCCAGGGATGGTGGGCAGCCGGTGAAAATGCCAGGAGTCAACAGATGATATATTTGTGGAACAGTCAGGAGGTCAATGTCATAGAGGCTATGAACACATGGGCAACTTGGGCAGTTATCCTTATGCTTCAAGGTTGATTGGAAGGAGAGGCCTGAAGGAGTATTACCCCTTTAACAAATCATGGACTTGTGGCTTAGTAAGCATTTCAAAGACTTTCCTTGCCCAATAGTATGAGTCTCTAAGACATCATGGCCAACTAGCTATATTTGTTCTGACTGTTTTGGGTGGCGAAGGGGAGACCCTTCAGCTTTCATGTTCTAATACAACCTGACCTCAGACTTCCATGAACTTGGCTGCAATGCCTACTGATTATGATAGCAGGAGGAGCTATTTTAGATCTTTTGTTCCTCCAAGTGAATTTTATTGTTATTCTGTCTAATTATATAAAATATCTCTTTGTTAATTTGATTGGTATAGAACTAAATCTGTAAATTAATTTAAGTAGCATTTATCATTTAAGTGACATTATCATGGCCAAGACACTAAATATCCCTCCAATTATTCAAGTTATTTTTTATTTCTTTAAGGAACATTTAAAAATTGTATTCATATAGATATTGAGTGTGCTTTGGTAGATTGACACCCAGTTATTTTATGCATTTTGTAATTATTTTGAATGGTATTTTCCCTTTCTATTATTCCCTTCTGGATTTAAAAAAAATAGCTAAATACAAATTTTATTGATTTTTGTGAGTCCATTTTGTATGTAACCTACTATTTTCCTAAAGCTTTAATTGTTTCCTTTTTTTTTTGCTGATTCCCTATGATTTTCATAGGGATAATTTTGTTTCCTCTTTGCCTATCTTTATTCCTTTAATTTCTTTCTCTTATCTTACTATTATTGACATCATTTTTAGAACTATGTCAAATAACAGTGGAGAAAAGGAGAATCCTTTGCTTACTCTTCTTGTATTTATTTGGAAGTGAATTTTCATGAAATCACTTATTACCTAACTCCTAACTTTTCCTTAGCCACCCAATCTCTCTCTCTTTTTTTTTAAAGCAATCGGGGTTAAGTAACTTGCTCAAGGTTACACAGCCAGTTATTTCTGGGTGTGGTGCTGAGTATCTGAGCCCAGATTTGATCCCCAGGTCATCCTGACACTGGAGCCAGTACTCTTACTTGCTGAGCCACCTGGCCGCCCCTTCAGCCACCCAATCTCAAAAGTAAAAACTACAGAGGCTTATAACCATCTACAATATTTAACATATTTATCATAGTTAATTTCTCAGTATATGAAGAGTCTCTTTCTGACTGGAAAAAACAAAAACAAACAAAAATACCCCTAATATCTTGAAAGGAGCCTAAGACTTACCCTGTGCTGCTCCTGGCCAATTTTACTTTTGCAAGACCAGTTCTTGGCACTTCTCCCGACTCCCTCCAGGGAAGGGAGGGGAAGATATCCTCTTGAAGGACCTGTTGAATGATTGCTTAGCTCAAAGAGAGCCCTGGGAATTGAATTGCACACCAGCTAGGGAACTCAGGGAAATGCAGATGAAATGTTTGTTTACTTGTGCAGTAAATGACGGCAATGCTTGAGCTGTGCCCTCACTTTCATCCTTTCTGATGAACAGCAAGTGTAATTCAGAGGTGGTGCTTCAAAGAACTGTGCCTATATGGATCTTCCTTCTGGTCAGCTTTAGGTCCCTTTGTGGACTCTCTCTCACTGGGCACAAACCCAGGGACTCCATAGTGACAAGCAGTGTCTGGAGCTGTTTCCAATAAATGAAGATTCCAGAAACATAGAGAATTGAAATTCTGATACAGGTGAGTATCTCTTTTCAGGCACAGTGACTAGAGCACAGACCAACTATGTTAGTCTAGGCACATTATCTTAACCATCCCCCTCAGTCTCAGTTACCTAATCTATAAAATGGAGATAATAGCATCTACCTCCCAGAACTGTTGTAAGGATCAAATGAGATAACATATGTAGAATGTTAGTGTGTTCTGGGAAATTTTAAAGTATTCTGTACATGACAACTATCATTATTATCATCACTGCTGAATTTGAGACGCGCTGGGCTCTGCATCTGGACCCTCTGCAGGAAGAGGTTTGGAGATCTCTCTCCATCCCAGAATGACTGTCACATATGAAAGCTTTATTTATTTTGCTTTCTGTCACTGAACACACCTGGAAAAGAAATCATCTCAGTTATCACCCCCATTTTATGGATGAGGAAATTGGTCATGCACCTAGTATCAGAGGTAAGATTCAAATCCACATGTGACTGACTCCAGGTCCAGCATGCTATCACAACATGAGGTTGACTCGACTTCAAGAATTCCAATCTTGGATAAATAGCTACTTGCTAAGACAACTTCACTTGGATGTCTCCTAGACACTGTGAATGCAATATGTCCATTACAGAAATTATTGCCATAACTCCTAAATCCACTCTCCTTCTAACTTTCCTGTTTCTCTCAAGGGGAGCCACCATCCTTCCAAGTCAATCAAGTCGGCAAACTTGGTGTCATCCTTATCTCTTCCATTTCCCCCACTGCTTCCTGCCTCATAGCCAAGTAGATGCCAGATTTTGTGGATTCTCTCTCCACAACACTGACACAGCTCACCTCTTCCTATACTATTGCAGTGGCCTCCTAACTGGTCACCTTGCCTCAAGTCTCTCCCTTCTAAAACAAAATTCCTTAGCCTGTCCTTTAAAGTCCCTTACAATTTAACTCTAATCTATCTCTCTGGACTTTAATTATTATACCCCTTTATGTATTCTATATGCCAATCAAATTGGATTAGCATTTGCTACTTGGACTAGCCCTCAATTTCCTGCTTCCATAGCTTTGCACAGGTAGTCTATTCTTTTTTGCCTGTAATGCACTCCCTTCTTACCTCCACCTTTTAGAATCTTTGTCTTCCTTCAGCACATGCCACCTCTTACACCTGTGGGAAGATGATCTGATATCCCACCCCCTAAATTGTTCAAACTCTCACAATTGCCTTGTATTGATTTATCTGTGTAGCTATTGTACACCATCACTGCCCCCAGAAGAATGTAAACTCCTTGAAGAAAGAGGTTTTCATCTTGGCACCCTCAGTGTTGAGCATAAAACCTTAAAAGGCAGTTGATAAATATTTCTTGAATTGAGTGTTTCCTGTTTTCAAAGCCACTTATGTTCCCCATTCAGCCTAATAGCCCAAGATGTCTGCTCACCTGGGTTCAAGAGACTTCTTTAGGAAAAATATACCAGCATAGAATGGCAGCTAGGTGATACAGTGGATAGAATAGTGGACTTGGAAGACTCATTTTCCTAAGTTCAAATCCACCTTAGACTCTTATTAACTGTGTGATTCAGGGCAAGTCACTTAGCCTGTTTGCCTCAGTTCCTCAACCTGTAAAATGAGCTGGAGAAGGAAATGGCAAATCATTCCAGTATCTTTACCAAGAAAATCCCCAAATCAGGTCACGAAGAGTTGGACATGACTGAAACAACTCAGCAACAAGACTAGCATAGACTTTTCCGCAATATAGGTAGAGAGCAGAGCCCTCCCCCTCCAACTGCCTGCACAGTTTTGCTTTCTTTTGGTTCAATAGCACTATCTCCTTCTGATTTGCTTTGTCCTAAACCTAGTCTCTTGGCTTCCTTTGGTGATCAAAGCTGTTCCCTGTCCTCTTTGTGTATCTCATGTGCCCAAAGAGTGATAGTCCCTTTCCCTCCTCATTTCTATTTCTTGGCTTTCCTGCCTTCTTTCCAAGTCCCAGTTAAAATTTCATTCCTACAGGAACACTTTCTTGATCCCCTTAATGATGGTGTTATTTCTCTGTTGATTATCTCCAATTAAATCAGGCTTTATCTTGCTTATACATTGCTGTTTGCACATTATCTCCCATATTAGACTGCAAATTTCTAGAGAACAGGGATTGTTTTTGCCTTTTTTAATAGCCTCAGTAGGCACTTAATAAATGCTTATTAACTTTACTTGACTCATCACATCCATAATCATGGTAGGAGAGGTATAAGAGAATGCCATGTACCATAAAACTCTTTCTCCCAATAATAATAGCTCAGATTTATATAGCATTGGTCCCTGGACAAACAAATTCCTTTTCTGACTGGTACTGTGTAAACCTTTGGCTTCATGTCAAAATTGTTCTTCTTGAAACCTCCTGAAGGCTAACTTCACTGGTTTGTCCACCATTCTACCCACAGAAATTCTCTAAAGAGCCCTTTCCTCTCTTCTACATACAAAGTACCTATACATAGCATCCTTGATAGGAATTCCCATTCTCTATTAGTATCCTTCCCAACTCTAATCTCTTCTGTCTTCTCTCAGTTTTGACAGTTTTTCTAGAAAGCTGAATTTTCCAGTCTTTCAAATACTGTTTGGATCAGCCAAATTGTCCTGCTTTCTATTCCCAGAGATCATTTAGAGACCCACAGGTTTGGTTTTTTTGTGACATTCCCCTCTCAAGTATTACGACTCAAGAAGGCTGCTTCCAAGTTCCTGTCTCCCATTTTTTATTTCTTTTCAAAGAAACATTCACATTGGCATCCCTACAATTTCCCTGCCTCCAGGTAGACCAAAAGCACACCTATATCTACTATTGTTTAAGGGAAATAGGGCTTCCCTAAGCTTAGAACTAACCATGAGGGGTGGCCAGGTAGCACAGTGAGTAGGAGCACTGGCCCCAGAGTCGGGATGACCTGGGATTGAATCCAGGCTCAGACACTTAGCACCCACCCAGAAATAACTGGCCATGTAAACTTGAGCAAGTTACTTAACTCCAATTGCTTAAAAAAAAAAGAACTATGAAATTCACCTGAAAAGCTAAAATATAGGTTCTAAAATTCCATAATATAACAAGTCATGGTAGAAGAAATAACATGTGAAAGAAAAAAAAGAGAGAAGGAAAGAGAATAGGGTCCATTATAGGAACAATAATAGGGAGAATTTAAATAATATTTTAAAGTCTATAAATCTCTTTACATGTGTTATCTCATTTGATGTTCACAACAACCCTGTGAGGTAGATTTTATTATCCCTATTTTATAGACCATCATCATCATCATCAACACAATCATAATCACATTTATATAGCTCCTACAATGCACCAGCACTGTGCTAAGCACTTTACAAATACTATCTAATTTGAATCTTACAACAACCCTGTGAGGTAAGTGCTATTATTATCACCATTTTACAGCTGAGGAAACTGTTGCAAACAGAGGTTAAATGATTTGCCCAACATTAGACTACCAGTATATTCCTTTTCTTTGGAGGGGAGAGAGCAAGACAATTGGGGTTAAGTGACTTTCCCAAGGTCACACAGCTAGTTAAGTGTCAAGTGTCTGGGGCTAGATTTGAATTGGGGTCCTCCTGACTTCAGGGCCAGTGCTCTATTCACTAAGCCATCTAGCTGCCCATGCCAGTATATTTCTAAGGCCAGATTTGAACCCATGTCTTCCTGTCTCCAGGCCTAGCACTGTATCCACTGAGCTAGCAGCCTAGATGAGGAAACTGAGGCAGACAGAAGTTAAATGACTTGCCCAGGGTCGCACAATAAGTGCCTGAGGCAGGATTTGGACTCGGGTCTAACTCCAAATCCAGCATAGTAGTCTCTCGACTGTTATACCTAGCTGCTAGTAGGGAACCAACAGTCTCTATTGAGGACTATTTTAGCAGATCTCATTAAGGACTGCACTGTCCTGTCTAATGCAGACTGTTGGATTCTCTAATTATTGATTTATAATCAATGAAGAAATTGAAATAAGCTATGGGTTGCCACTAAGGAGGATATCAGAAGATTCTGGTCCCAGGAAGGAGCTATGAAAATTTCCTTGTACTAGGACAAGAAAGTTATTGGTAGAATGATGGAATCAGCCAGTGAAAGCACCAGAAAATAGGAACAGAAAAGAAATGGAGCTCATACCCCCAAACCAAGTCAAAGCCAGGGATAGTGAAAGAGTACTGTAATACAGTGACACCAATAACAGATGCTCATATGCTGAAGCGATATTAATATAAATGAATAGGCAATCAGGAAAGAGGATAAGCAAGCGAAAGCCAAAAGCAAATTAAAATCACTTAATTAGGTGTGAGAGATCAGGACATTAAGGGGAAATGAAACCATTTTTTTCTTATACTATATATGATGCATCTTCCTTTTTTTTTTTTAAATGTTGAACCGTCCAGCCATGAATTTAAAGGGACCAAACTCTTGGCTCTCAGACTTAGAGCATTCTAGAATCAAAGTAATTATTTATTTACTGAATACAATCTTTAGTAAGAGCAGTTAGCATTGTAAAACAGTATCTAAGAATGGTACAATCTTGGTATTTATTATAACTAAGGTGTATTGCTTTTTTTCCAAATTCTATTTTTGTTGTGCTAAATATCTCTGAAAGAATGAATGAATGAAAGAAAAAAAACATTTATTAAGTGTTTACTATGTGCCAAGTGCTATGCCAAGCACTGAAAATAAAAATAGAAAATGTGAGAAAGTTCTGGCCATCAAGGAGCTTCCAATCTGTCTGGAGGAGAGAATATGTAAAAGAAAGCACACCTTGTGGATAGATGGCATTCTATCCAGTGCCTTCACCTTTCCTGGCCAGGGTAAAATAAGGCAGAACTATCATCTGCCTTCTCTGGAATGTTATACCCTTGTTATAGTTCTTCTATTTGAGGTCAGGACATCAGAGGACTGTCTCAAATGGAGACACTCTCAACTGGACACATGATGGGTGAACAGAACTCACATTCTGAGAGTCAGCTTCACAGAAGGTCTCCTGTTAGGCAACACACAAATCCTACTTTATTGTCAAATAACTCCTAATTTTCTTGAGAACAGCCTGAGGCACCTCAGCACCCATAATGTGGTTGCTGAGGAGGGGCTGTCTTAGTTGGGTGAAACTTGGGTATGCATCTGTCCCAGTCATAGAAAGGCCCGAGACACAGAGTACAATGCTTCTCCTAAAGATAGGGTTTCTGGTACTCAACACTATCTAAGAATAGATTTTTTTTTTCGTTTTGATGTTTTTCAAGAGGATAATATAACAATAGCACCCACAAAAATATATATGGATCCACTTGATTTTTAAAAGCTGGATTTCAAAATGAGTAAAGTCTCCAATTCTGGAACTTTACTGATAGACCTGAATCTTAATTATTAAAAAGAGAAAGAAACCATAAGGGTATTGGAAAAGTCCTATTACCAAAAAAGATGGCTCATCCATAACTTACAGTGTTGGGGGTGGGGGTGAGGAAGGAGCACATTAGGGACTTTTTGTTTCAAATGGTAGATGCCAAAAATAGGAAGCCAAGAAATAGTAACAGACTCACAGAAAAGAGTGGGTAATTTAGCAGGAGAAAAGTCCGGGTAAAATTTTTAAGTTCAATCTTGCCCCTCTCCCAAGTTACATGTTAACTGTGCAACACACAGGCTAGGCATACTTTACCCAAAGAATTTAAAAGAGCAAAACCTAAAAATGTATGCACGATGCCATGAATAAATCATTAGGAGCCACCAGGCAATTTTGGTTGCACATGCCAAAAGTACTTTTTCACAGTTCTAACTCTGAAAACACCAGAATATGAGCTGTATAGTAATAGCTGGCATGTAGAAAGGTTTACGAAGCACTTAGCACATATTATCTCTTTTGATCATTTCAACAACTCTGTGAGCCAAGTACTATGGGAATTATTCATCCGTTTTACAAGGGAGGAATCTAAGACTTTGGGAGGTTGTGACTTGCCCATGATTATACTGTGCATTGGAGGTAGGAAGTAAACTCGGGTCTCTCTTGTTTTCCTACCACATCATGCCTATGTCCAGTGCTGATCTGGGATAGTTCTGAATGTTGTATTTGATTATTCTATTGTTCATATTTGTCTTGGGTTTCATGCATCCACTAAGGTAAAAAAGGTTTCAACATCAAAATGACATAAAGGTATCTTGACTCAAAGTGTAACTGTTGTAAACCCTGGGGCTCTTTCTCCTAACTCTCATTTCCACTGATGAGTTAGGTTTCTGAGAGCAAGGCAACATCTTCCCTTCAGGGATCTAGGGGCATCCTTAAGGGCCTTTGGGGTTCTATTCTAATGCTATGAGCTTGAGATCCTATTCTGATCATTTCTCACTTTTCTCCCCCATCTGCTCATGAGTTTGGACTTTTCTATCTCTGCTGCAGTCTCCTCACCATTGCTACAGTTGTAGCAACCCCCTACAGTTGCTAGGGAGGGGTGGGGATTGGTGAGTTCCTATGCAGATCTTCCATTCAAGGAAATGCCTTGGCCAGTCATGGTTCACTCCTCCCTCGGCTCTATTTCTGACTCTCTGGACCTTCCACCTAGCCCCCAATACCTTTTCTCTCTCCTCTTCTCAAATGCCTTTTATTTCTATCTTCCTGCATTAAAATGCATACTCCTCAACAACAGAGCTGATCTTTCTCTTTTCTTGTATTTATATTTCCAGTGTTTAGCATGTAGTAAATATTTGTTGGCTTCTGCAATACCAATAACCAATGATCCCCACCCCAGTATTATTTAATCAATTAAAATCAATCAACTTTACAAAGGAATATTGACTAAGAAAATTGTTATTTGTGCTTTGTTCTTGAAGAGGACCAATGACATTAGGAGGGTGATGTCTTGACTTGCAAGTGAACTGGATTTAAGTGAGGCAGGGCTGTGCAAAGTCATCAGCCTCACTGTCTCCTCCAGAGTCATGGGAGTCCAGTGGCAAAACATAGGTCAAAACAAGTGACAATGGCCCTAGATGCAGTGGGAACCCCTGGCTTTTTAAGCTAAAATACAAGTACAGAAGTACAAACACATCCCTCTGCTTGAACTGGAGACACAGTCTCCCTTCTATGTCCTTGGTCCCTTGGGAGAGTTGGTTTATAGTTAAAGGGGTTGTTACAGAGCATTCACTCCACCAAGTTCATGTCTGAATTTGGCATAGCTGATGAATGAAGATGTTCTCTTGCTTGTAGAAACCAGTATTTCTATGTACTCCATGGTTCATAGCGTGCCTGGGCTGGGTCAATTAAAATGCTTAGGACTTTTCTCTTCCTGAATATTGACTGCCCATAGACTCTGGCATGAACTCTAGTTTCTTGGTCTGTAGATCTTTCAAAGCTCACAAAGTCACAGCCTATTCCTTTCTATCACCAACAATCCTTCACCTAAGGCAGGAAAGAATAGAAACAACAGGGTCAGAAACAGCAGCAGGGCCATATCCTTTGTGATATCCCTAATTGGGAGAATAAACTATTAGAATTCTCCCTAGCCATTGACTTAGAGGAGTTATTGTCTCCCACTTGAATGAAGCCAAGCAGAAAAGAGAATAAGGTCTAGTTTTAGGGACTTTACATACTCAGTTCTTGTTCAAGAGCCAATAGGAAAACAAACAAATTTTTCTCATCATGTTGTGAGTAGAATGGATACAGTCATGGAATACTCACATATGCCTCCAAATTCACATGAGGGATCACATCAGGCTGAGCCCACTATGCATACTCTATTAAAACCCTTGTACCATATGTAATTTACAATTGGGGGACATATAGACTGAGTAAATGTACTGCTGTCAGTCTGCATATTAAACATTAGTCATAATTAACTTCTATCTTATTTCTAGAAAAGAGACCAAATAAATAGCAAAATCAAAAGGGCAAAGTTTTAAAACTGTTCTCAGCAGGTTGACAAACAGCTGCTTGTACTGCGGCTATAAGCTATAGTGAGGAAGAATAGTCATCTAGCCTTTTTAGATTCTTAGGTATGTTCTGAGGGAAAGGGCGGCCTTATAAATAATCATGGTTAGACACTGATAATTCACATCTCTAGTATGCTTCTGACTTTCCCAATTTCAGTGTCTCATGCTTCAGCTACAGTCTCGTTCTGCAATTTCCCTCAGTCAGGGTTCTCCTCACTCTGAAATGTTTATCCATCCCTTTGAGTTTCTCAGTGTGGAATGTCCCTCTTCCCTGCCAGCCCCTTCTCTCATGAGTTCCTCTGGGGGAAGAATCCAGGCCTGCCAACCTTCATTTCCCTCCCAGATGTTCTTTTTGAACTTTAACACCATACCCCAATGCAGAAACCTCCTTCTTCAGCTCCCTTGTGTATGTGTGCTGTCTTCTCCCATTCGAATGTGAGCTTCTTGAGGGTAGGCACTCTCTTTTTGCTTGTCTTTGTATCTCCCAGCTTAGCACCAATGCCTGGCACATAGTGAGTGCTTAATCCTTGTTGCCTTACCTTCCATCGATGTAGGAAGTGAAGCAAGTGATTTTCAATATTGAACAATACTCCTCCTTGTGTAGTAGTGGGTGGGGTGTGAAGCTCTTATTCAGCAGTAATGAAGTGTGAGCCTAGAGCCAAGGGACAGCCATTGCTGTGGGGTGATCTGGGGGCAGGATGTATATGTGCTGACGGTATAGTATGGGGTGTGTGTGTGTGTGAATTTTCCTAAGGGTGTTTATGTAGCTAAAGTGAGTACCTGGGGGGTATAATTATATATAAATATATAATTCATCTGATTGTTCAATCAATTCCTAATATAGCTACACGTACCATATCCGGTCCACATTTCTTCATCTCGTTCATAAAGATAACCTGAATGCTTTCCTGGAATTTAAGTCTCCTTTATCCACAACGTTTCCCTTACTTTTACTTTTAAATTGTTGCTTCAGTGTCTAGAACATTGCCCAGAGTGATTGCCAACTACCTGTTCTTCAGTGGCTTGGTGAAATGAGCTGGCAATGTCAAGTTGTTTCTAGTTAAGAGTTTCTGGCACTACTTATGCAGAGCACGTAATAATTCAAAGAGAAAGGAAGAATAGTGAGAAAAATTCTTAGAATACAGGCAGGAGGAGTAGGAGGAAAAAAGCAATGGTTGTTTATAAACAGAAGAAAATAAATAAGAGAAAGCAAAATGAGACTTTGTGCCATCGGCTTAACAGCATTTGTTCCTGAATTGATTAAAATGTGAGGCAAATTCCCTACATGTCTAAATTACTCTAAGTAGGTTAGACACTTAAGGAGGACCAATATTTGGTAATTTAACTGTCTAAAAAAGTTGGAGTTGCTGATCTGAATTGCTGGGGGGAGTTTTGATACTGGGAGTTTCCTACAAAAAATGAAATCACAGATCTGGACCTCCACAAAAACTGAACCTAAAAAATGCCCCCAAACCAACCCCTACCACCACAACAAAAGTAATAGTTTAAAGACATGAGTGGACCTCCTTAACTTCCTAAGTATTCTGGAGAATACTTATTGTTGCATTTTTACAAAAAATCTTGCATCAAGGGATTTAAGAGAAGTTTCTAAGGGCACACTTAGACACAAAATGTACACTCATCTGAAAATGTTATAAAGGTGTGAGAAAAACTATTGTAAAAAAAGCCATTGTAAAAAACTATTGCTTATTTGAATTGGTTTTGAAATTGTCAATTTTAAAATCCTGATTAGTGCCTCCCCCTTTTAAAAAAAATCAAATGTAGGGCAATGGTAAGTTTTTAAATAGAGGCTTTTCCCCTTGAATTCTGACACTTTCATGACTAGGTTATATGGAAGAGAGAAGCAATTTGATGAGGGGAGAAAAGTATGCTGTGTTTGGAGTGAGAGAGACCTAGATTAGTTCTGTTGCTTACTGCCTGTGTGACTTTGGACAAACATCACTTAACGTGTCTAGGACTCCGTTTTCTCGATTGTAAAATGAGAGGGTTGCACTAAATGAGGTACAAGGTCTCAGCTCGGCATCTATGATTCCATGAACAGAAACACAAAAGTCAAAAAGATCATACTCATCCACCAACACACACACACACATACACCAAACACATCAACAATCCTAGGGCAGGGATCAGTTTCTCAGAGAGTATCTTGTGGGGGGATGGAGGGGAGAGTGAAGTTATAAAGCTTTTAGAAATAGGATTCTACCCTAATTTTATTTTTTCACCTAATTACATTTTTTTTGTTTTGTTTTTGCTTTTTTGTCTTGGGGGGGGGGGAAGGCAGGGCAATTGGGGTTAAGTGACTTGCCCAAGGTCACAGGGCTAGTAAGTGTTAAGTGTCTGAGGCCAGGTTCTCCTGACTCCAGGGCTGGTGCTCTAGCTCCCCCCCCCCCATTACATGTTTTTGTTTTTTTTGCTTTTTGGAGGGCAATGGGGGTTGTGACTTGCCCAAGGACACACTGCTAGTTTTTGTGTTAAGTGTCTGAAGTCAAATTTGAACTCAGGTCCTCCTGACTCCAGGGCTGGTGCTCTGTTCACTGTGCCACCTAGCCGCCCCCAATTACATGTTAAAACAATTTTAAAAACTTTTTTTTAGAGTCCCAAATTCTATCTCTCCTTCACCCTCTCCCTCTTCTCCCTCCCTGAGACAGTAAGCAAAGCCATCCATCCTAATTTTAAAGTAGACTCATGCCTTTTCCCCCTTCCCCACTTTATGTGTCTCCTAGGTCCACATTTATGCAAAACAGTTAAATATTGGAGAAGTATCTTAGAAAAATTATCCAATTTCTATAGCATGCACTTGAAGTTTTACAGATAATGAATAATACACTTGTATTAAAAAGAATGAAGTCAAGATTGATGGTTAGTAGAGTGGTCACAAAAATATATGTACCCCTCCATTCTTTGAACACCTATAATAACAGAAGGGGACAATATGAATTTTGACTGATCTAAGAATAAACTGGAAGACAGTTATTCTTTTTTTTTGGGGGGGGGGAATTAGAGATCATTTGCTTCAACTTCACTCATTGTTTTATAGCTAAGCAAAAGGGAGATCTGGAGGAGAAACTAAATGACTTTACCAAGGACTTCCAACTGGGAATAAGACCCAAGTCTCTTGATTCTCTGTTTAATACTCAAATATTGATTTTGGTTACTCAATTCAACATACATTCAGAATAATGTTTGTATAAAAGACAAAAGCCTCAGATAAAACCACAAAAAAAGAAAAAACCCAAAACTTGTTGATTGACAGTGAAATGAACAGTTAGGAATGTAGCCTGCTCCAATTCAATGCAACTCAATGAGTATTTATTAAGTATTAACTTATCTAAAGTTGTTAAAGGCTTCTAACTTACCTATGATTATTAAAGGGTGTAATTCACTAACCTAAAACATGATCACATGGCAAAAATAGAAACGACAAAAAACAACCCCACAAGGTATTCAAGCAGGCAAGCCAGAAGACAAGGAGTATTTATTGCTTGCTACTTGCAAAGCACATAGGTATTAAAGGAGATAATTCCCTCTCCTAAAATTGGTTAAGCTGACATTCAACTAAAAAAAATCACATAAGCAAGCAAGCATTTATGAAATGTTTATTATGTGTCAGGCCCTAATGGTGAAACAGAAACAAGGAAAAAATAAACATAATCCTTGGCCTCTGGGATCTTAGATTCTAATGAGGAAGATGATACCAATCAATCAATTAATAAACATTTATTTACATGATTACACATGTATAATCTATATCTGACTGCTTATTGTGTGGGGGGGAGAAGGGAGAGAGGAATAGAATTTGGGACTCAAAACTTTTAAAAATTTGTTTAAAATTGTTTTGAACGTGTAATTGGAAGAAAATAAAATATATATTTTAAAAGTTAATAAACATTTATTAAGCACCTACTATGTGCCAGATGGGCAGCTAGGTGGCTCAGTAGATAGAGTGGAGGGGCTGGAGTCAGGAAGACACCTCTTCCTGAGCTCAAATTTGGCCTCTGACACTTACTAGTTGTGTGACCCTGGGCAAGTCACTTAACTCTGCTTGCCTTAATCCACTGGAGAAGGAAATGGCAAACCACTCCAGAATCTTTACCAAAAAAAACCCCATGGACAGTTTGGGCATGCTATGGTCTAAGAGCTGGAAATGGATGAACAACAACAAGATACAAGGTAATTTTGGGAAGGACTAGTAACCTGGGGGACCAGGAAAGACCTCCTACAGAAGGTACTTGTTGAACTGAGTCTTGAAGACAGTGCCTATGTCTTATTTTTTTTATCATAACTTTTCCATCATTTCGAAAGTCATTTCTGAGGCAACTAGGTGGCGAAGTGAATAGAGCACAGGCCCTGGAGTCAGGAGGACCTGAGTTCAAATTAAGCCTCAGACACTTGACACTTACTAGCTATGTGACCTTGGACAAGTCACTTAACCCCAATTGCCTTGCCTTCCCCCCTCAAAAAATAAAGTAATTTCAAAAGCAGAATGAAATGCCTAGGGAGGTAATAGTCTTTGATGAGCGAGCTCGGTCCCCCACCCCCCAATACTTAAGACCTAACAATAAAAACCTCTTATAGAGAGAATTACACTTCAGTTTTGGGTTCCATGACCTGTCCTTTGACTTTCCTCCCAATTCTGAAAGTTTGGGATTCTTTAATTCATAAATCTTTTTAAATGTTGTTAAAAGCTGGGGAATGGGGGGTGGTTTGCTTTTAATTTTTTTTTTAATGAAATTGAAATCCCTTAGAAGACAGACTTGTTGGGGGGGGGGGTGAAGTGGATAGGTATATGAATTCATATTCTAGTTTTATCCTGACATAAATTTCTTTCTTTCTCATTCAGCATACCTTTCTTTAAGAAGCTTTCCTCAGTGATTTTTTTTTTTTTTTTGCTTTTTGGAAGGCAATTGGGGTTAAGTAACTTTGTCCTAGGTCACACAGCTAGTAAGTGTTAAGTGTCTGAGGTCAAATTTGAACTCAGGTCCTCCTGACTCCAGGACCTGTGCTCTATTCACTGCACCACCTAGCTGCCCCTCCCTCAGTGATTTTTTTTTTAAATCATCTTTAAAAAGGTGACTTTATAAAGAATGAAATGGAAACCTTATTAAACCAGGTTTGGATTAAGTCTGTGGAATACCAAAATGTCCAGTCAATTGGGTAAAATAAACAGAAATCAGACAGTTCAAGCAAGAATACAATAATTTGCTTTATTGTTGTTTTGTCTAATAAAGTAATCAACAAATTGATTATTGTTTTTGTACCTTTTAAGAAAACTGCTGTGGCATTGGCAGACTTAATTCTAGGGTTCTAGTCTTTCTTAAGGAAAAATTTACTTTTCTTAATAACCAATCTGGGGTGTGTGTGTGTGTGTTGGGGGAGCAAAGCTCATACCAGAAAAAAAATTTTTCTGTCATGGGGGAGAGAACATCTAATGTGCTCTAATATGTCTAAGATGTAAAATGTTTGGTGAGCAAATGACATGCTTTCTGCATTAGCAATTGTCCTATATCTTTTCCCCCTTTTTGATTAAATTCCTTGAGAAGGCCACTTAGTGCCTAAACTTCCTTTCCTCTCACTTTCTTTTAAAGTCTCTACAATCTGACTTTCAATCTCAATTTGACCAAAACTACTCATTTCAAAGTTACCCACCCAGCTGCACTTCTTTGAATTGGACTCCATCAGGTGTCCACAGCTGGGTACCTTCCCTTCCCTTTCATTTGATGATCTCCTTAACTCCAGGACTCACCACTCTCTCTTACCTCTTACATCTATTGTCAAAGCTTGTTGATCTCACTTTTGTATCATCTCTCAAATTCATCCCCTTTCCTCTTCGGGACATTACCATATACTGGTGCAAACCCTCACCATGTCTCATCTGGACTACTACAATAGCCTCCTGTCTGGTCTGCCCATCACGAGTCTCTCCCCACTCCAGGCCATCTTCCACTCAGCTGTCAAAGTCATCTTCTTAAAGCCCAGGTACAACCATGTCAAATAACCTGAATTCAAGAAACTCTAGTTACTCCCTATAACTTCTGGGTTCAAATATAAAATTCTTTGGCATTCAAAAGCTTTCATACCCTTTTGTCCCCTGCATTTCCATCTTTGTATACCCTACCTCATTAAGTACTCTGTGATTCAGTGACACTTCCTGTTCCTCAAACAAGACATTTCATATCTAGACTCCAGTCATTTTCTCTAGCTGCTCCCCATGCATGGAATGTTCTTCCTCCTTATATCTCTGCCTCTTGGCGTCCCAGCTAAAATCCCACCTTCTAAAGGGAGCCTTTCCTGATCGCCCTAAAGCCTAGTGCTTTCTAAACCCTGTGGATCATTTCTAATTCATCCTCTATGTAACTTGTTGGAATATGGCTATTGGTGCGTTGTTTCCCCCATAGCCTGCGAGCTCCGTAAGATCCGGGACTGTCTTTTTACCTTTGTTTTTATCTGCAACACTTAGCACCGTGTCTGACACATAATAAGAGCTTAATAAGTGCTTATGGATTAACTTTGTTTGATTTATTTCCACTTGGAAATTATGACTAGGCCAATAGATTCAACTACCAAAATATCTTATATGAAGCAATTTATTACAAAATTTAAAATTATCTTTATTTTGAAAGCTGGGTGAAATTGCCAATGAATAAGCCAGAAGATGGCGTTGAAGATTAACCATGTTATTTTTAAACAAGGTGCATTTGTGCTGTTTGAAAAGCTTTCCTTCAATGACTGTTGTTTTGTACTTTTGAAAGTGGAGGATGTGGATGTGTGAGGGAAATGATGAAACTGACTAAACCTGTGCAGAGAGGACACGTGTATGAAAGGCTGAAACCCTCTAAGAATGATTTTTGTTCCAAGTCCTCTTCTTCCTCCACCTCTGTCACTTTATCAGCAGTTTAATAAAAAGGATTAACTGATTTTAAAAGGATGGGGACCAGAATCCAAATTACTGTAGGGATTTTTTTTTTGAACAAAGATGTTATTTCCAAATCCTTGGAAAATTTTGTGATTTTAATTTTATTTTTTATTTTTCTACCAGGAAGCAGAGTTTTTATGAGATGAAAACTGATTTTCAAGTGGGAATTGAAGTCTGGGGACAACAGAATACTTAGATAATTTATTCTCCTTCACTATCTTTGTAATTTAGACTGAGAGGGACAGTTTGATGTATCCAAATACCCTCAATCCATCTTAATCATAGACACAATAGGGCATGGACATTTGACTTAATGTATCTACTGTATGAGAGGCAAACTCAAACAGTGGACAGATGGATGGCTTTGTGGAAGACCTGAGATGAAATCCTGCCTCCGATTCTTCCTGGCCATGTGACCCTCACTAGGGCAAGTCACTAAAAAGTTTCGGTAGCCCAGGCAACTGTCCAAGAATAAGTTACAAAGCAATTGCCAGCGTGTATCAGTGAAAGGAGTTTCCACAGGGATGAAATCATAGGTCCAAACCAAATAAACAAAAAAAAAAGTATGTATTATGTTTCTCTCTTTCTCTCTCTCTCCCTCTTTCCCCTCTCACTCACACACACACACAGAGGACTACACTACTGATAGAAAATAGTATCAATTTAAACTTAAAGGTTTTTTTGGATTACGCTGCTTCATTTCACAAATAGGTTTCTTGGTGTCACTTAGGAGCTGCTGTTATCGCTGCTGGTATCATCATCATCATCATCATCAATCTTCTTCTTCTTCGTCCTCCTCCTCCTCCTTCTTCCTTCTTCTTTTCATCTTAATGGTACCATCCAGGACTTCTACAGCAAATCCTGGGCACAGTGGTTAACTCTTCCCTCCTTTTATTCTTAGGGCTCCAACGCTAAATTGTTAAGCGCTCCACCAGTGGGGTGGGCAAGGGAAAAGAGGCAGATACTGTAGCGTCCACTGCCAGACATAAACTCTCCCAGGCTTCTGTAGACAGTTCCCTTGAGGTCCAAGGAGTTTTCTCGGCTGCTAGGAAGGCTAAGGTGTCTAGGGCGCAGGGCTCAGTCTTTCCCCTGCAAGCGTTATACGAATTCGCGTCTCTCTTTTCTCTCCTCCTCCCACTCTCCTCCTTCCCTTCTTTCTCCTCCTCCTTCTCCCCCATCTCTCCTTTTTCTTTTCCTCTCCTTCTCGCTTCCTCTCTACACTTCACAATTTGTGCTTCCGCACAAAAAGGAGCCAATTTAGTCACTACAGTGCTTTCCAGATCGCACATGTCTTCCCGCCCGGTCCCGGTTATTAAAATAGCAGAAATTCAAGTAACAGAGCCTTGATCCCCGCCCTGGGAAACCGCGCCCCCTTCCCGCCTCCCTCCCAGTCTCCGCCCTCAGCCCACTCCTCCCTACGCCAGCCGTCCTGACCCCCTTCCCGCCCCCTCCTGTCCCCGCCCCAAGCAGGGCTTTCACGATTCATATAAAGTTCCTCTTTTCCCCCCGTCAGGGTTGTAGTTTCACCACTTTTAGCTTTGAGACCCAACACTAGCCCTCTCTTCGGAGGTTGGGGACAGAGGTAAGAGCTGCTGGTCCCGGGAGCCTCTGCCAAGGTGGGAGGGAAGTACTAGCCAAGGGGGTCTAAGAAAGCTTGAGTGAAAAAGAGGGGGTATCCCTGGGAGTCTCGACTAGGAGGAAGTGAGCAGGGCTACCCCGAAATTCGCAAGTGCTTTTTCAGGACTGAATAGGTCACATGCAGGTGATGGTTACCACTGAACCTCTGTCGCTTTAAACTGTTGCTGGAAGAGAACTCTGTAGAGTCCCTGCATTCTGAGTGAGGGAGAAATCCACGTGTGTGTATGGGAGAAGAGAGGTGAGGAGAGGAGAGGAGGGGAGAGGAAAAGAGAGGAGAGGAAAGGAAAGGAGAGGAGAGGAAAAGAGAGGAGAGGAAAGGAAAGGAGAGGAAAAGAGAGGAGAGGAAAGGAAAGGAGAGGAGAGGAAAGGAGAGGAAAGGAAAGAGAAAAAAGGAAGAGGAGAGGAGAGGGAAAGAGAGAGAGAGAGAGGGGAGGAGAGGAAAGGAAAGGAGAGGAGAGGAGAGGAGAGGAAAGGATGGAAAGGAGGAGAGAGAGAGAGAGAGAGAGAGAGAGAGAGAATCACTACAGTTTTTCCTAGCAGCGGGGCCAGGGATAGAAGGAAACAAGCGTCTCCTATTTGGCAGGCACATTGCTAAGCGTTTTACAAATATTATTTTGGGATGCTGTATGACTGACATCACGAGGATAGTTGAAATCTGTAGGCTGCCAGAGGCTGTAGGCTGTATTTTCCCGCGGGGAAATACACAGTGTCCCCAGAGTCTTGGTGCAATGTTAAGCTTTAAACTAAGACTTTGGGAAGACCCTGTATAAGTCCCCTTGCGCTCCTCTGGGCACTTTGCTAAAGCTTCACGTGGTGGCTTCCAAAGAGAGGAGGAGGCGGAGGGCAGGGGGCGGGAATGTGGGGAAACACATAGTAGCAGCTATTGGTGAGAACTCGATAGTTTAATTCCTGAGAAAAGGAGAAAAAAAAAGGGACAGAATTTGAATTGAGCTGCGGAGAATCTCTGAGCTGCCTTTTCTGGCGCCGCTCTCCGATAGTGGGGCTCTCACGTTGCTAGCTCGGGATCAGAAGTCTGGGAGCCCTTTAGACAGCTGCTGTGACTTCACTTGAGACGGGGGGTGGACTTAGATACAACTCTTGAATTGATGCTGCACCTTCATCCTTTCTTTTCTTTTCTCCGGGGGACAGGGACCAAGGTGGGGTCTGGAAACCTTGTGGATCCCTTGTAAAGTCACCTCAGCTCTTGGCACTACTTTCATATCCCACCAGTTCCTCTTCTTCTATCTCTTCCTCCCAATCAAATATCTCTAGTCTCGGGGCCCTAATCTTTTCCCTGTAGTACCGTAGGCACGTTCATCTTGGAAGGATGGAGAGTTAACTGTGGGGTAAGGAGAGCGTGAGTGTAGAGGCAGAAGGCATCTCTAAAAGTAGGGTTAACTTTTTGCCTGGAGACAGTGAGGTCAGGGTCGAGGAGAGTTTCCTTTAGCCCCCATAGCTAGGCGTGCGGGGGGAACGGCTCCCACAAGACTTATTCCCAACTGAATTGATGTAGCAAATAAAAAGTCCCCACGCTCACGTGAGAGGGCATATCAGGTTTGGGGAGTCGTGCAAAGTGTAAATAAAAGTGTAAAGGGAGAGTATTGGGTGTGTTGGGACTGTCTAGGAAGGTCATAAACTGGTAAGAAGATGATGCCTTCCAGATGAGGGAATACGGGCCTCTCATGAGGGAATTGGGGAAGAGAGAGGAGCTAGCAAGTAGAACTTAAAGGAAGCTGATCTAGAATCCCTAGGAATACGCACGCAAGACTTGTCCTGAAGGTGCCTGGAGGCCAGTAGTGTGCAGAAGAGCGTAGTACATACAGTCTCAATTGAGAGAGTTGGGAGTCCTTAATAAACCAGAAGCCTCCTTGCTCTCTTGACTGCGGGGTTAACGGGAGGGAGCAAGACTGGGGCTGAGGAGGCTTTTTTGGTGCCTTTGAGCTCCCAGTACCTGTAGCGACTGAAGGCGCTGGGCTCCTGCGCCCTTATCTCCCCTCTGTAGTTTGGGGCCAGGACATTGCGAGAGGCGCAGAGGCAGCAGCGGCGGCCTCGACAGCGGCACCAGCGGACCCGGCGCGCGGGGCATGAACTTGGAGGGAGGCGGTGGCGGCAGCGGCGGCGGCGGCGGCAGCAGTAGCGAGTGCGGGATGAGTTCTGTGAGTTGTGGAAACGGCAAACTCCGCCAATGGCTGATTGACCAAATTGACAGCGGCAAGTACCCAGGCCTCGTGTGGGAGAATGAGGAGAAGAGCATCTTCCGCATCCCCTGGAAACACGCCGGCAAGCAGGACTACAACCGTGAGGAGGATGCTGCCCTCTTCAAGGTCATTAACGCTTGGGGAGCGAGGAGGAGAGCTGAAAGGGAGGGGGGAGGACCTTTGAGCTCCTGACTTGGAGAAATGCCTTGTCCGCAGGTGAGGGAGGAAGAGGAGAGAGGAGAGGAGGGAAGCTTGCTTTCACACCCATCCCAGGTCTTGCAAATAACCCTCCCCCAGTTACTGTTTGCACTAGCAGGCAGAGGAGGCAGGGGCGGTGGTTGGGGTTGTGGGGCTGTTAGGGGAGGACCCGGGAAATGGGTAGATGTCTGTGGGATCGGAACCCTTAGGTACAGTCCCGGTGGAGACCACATAAGAAAACGAAAAGCTGGTAGCTTTCTGAGGTGTTTGCACAAATGAGGGGCCAAGTCACAAGCCCCGAGAGTGCTAGGTGAGCAATATCTAGAAAGTAGTGCTGCTGGCCCAGACAGGGAGATCTCCTTCCCTAGGCAGAGGGAGCTGAAGGGCTTAGGTTTAGGACACAAGACTCTTTTTGTCCCTCTGCTTCTGTACCTCTCTGTTTCTGCGGTGTCTGTATCTCTAGTTGGATCTTTCTATCCCTGTATCCCTGTGTATGTCTCTCACTCTGCAGACAAAATTTGTTCCATTCTAGAGCAGCTTTTACGCTGATCTAATGAGAAAGTATTCTTGCCACATGTAACATTACAAAAGCAAAGGAGAGAGTCTTCTTAGATTTCAGGTTCCTGAGATTCACAGTTCTTCAGAATGCATTCCTTATAATGACTATCCTTCTCTTCCTGTTTACTTCTCTCCCCCCTCCAAACACCCCCTTCCCCCCCCTCCCATAGTTAACCCTACCTTAGGGATGCCTTCCGCCTCTACACTCACCCTCTCCTTACCCCATAGTTAACGTTGGATTTTCAGTCAGATGATCCTCCTGGGAAACCTAGTTCTTACTACCTGTGTGACGCTGTGCAAATCACTTCTGACTTTATGTACCCTCCTATGGGGAGGGAAATGAAGCCTCAGTTTCCTTATCTGGAGGGGATAATCTTTGAGGCCTCATCCAGATATAAATCTCTGATTCTAAGATAATGAAGCTGATTATTTGAGTAGATAACCACAGCCTTGGCAAAATCCCCAAGCCCTTCGAGCTTCATTCCTCCAATTTCGAGTCATTTTGACATGGTGACTGAATATCCAGTCTATCAGTCAACCTTTTACTCAGACCTTTTCTCTTGAGCTCAACAATGATATTTCTCAAAGGAAATAGTGTGCAGAAATACTACATAATTGTGATTTTGTTGGTAAAGCATGATTTTATTTGTAAATTAATTTCTTTGTGCAGTTTTTTTAATGACCAGCATTTTAACTTTACATTTCCCTTCTTAACTTTTCCTCCCAGGCTTGGGCACTCTTTAAAGGGAAGTTCAGGGAAGGTATTGACAAACCAGACCCTCCAACTTGGAAGACAAGGTTGCGTTGTGCCCTCAACAAAAGTAATGACTTTGAAGAGTTGGTCGATAGAAGCCAGTTGGATATTTCAGATCCATACAAAGTTTACAGAATTGTTCCTGAAGGGGCCAAAAAAGGTAGAGAATTTCCTTGCTGTTATTTTAAAAATCAAATCTCATTTTCTTGCCTTATAAGTTAACAGTGGAAAAACATTCAGTGCTTCAATTCTATTTTGTCAAATTTTTTTTCTGTGTTCATACAAACTACTTCAACTTTCAACTATGAGTTGAAAACTCATAAAGGTTCAACCACATTCTTTGAGGCACTGATTTGAGTTTTCTATAGTATTCTTGTGTGTGAACTTCTCAGATTCTAACTTACCCTCCTAAACACTCCCCCCAAGTCTTCCCCCTTCCAAATTTCCCTATTATGAGGAAGGGCATCTCCATTCTCTATTGTCCCCCTCCTGCCTTCTCTAACCTGTTGCCAAGTTCTGTTGATTTTGCCTTCCTCACATCTTTCCTCTGCCTCCTCCTCTCTCTTGGCACTGCCACTACTGGTCCAGACCCTCATCACCTCATACAGTAGCCTTTTGGTTGATATCCCTGACTTGTCTCTGCCCACTTTGGTCCATCCTCCACTCAGCTGTCAAATTGATCTTCAAGTGCAAGACTGATTATTTCACCTTCCTAGTGACTCCCTATTGCATCAAGGATCAAATAGAAACATTCTATTTAGCATTCAAAACCCTTTATAATCTAGCCCCCTCTTACTTTTCCAGTCTTCTTAATCCTTATTCAGCCCCATGTACTCTGTGATCTAGTAACATTGACCTCCTTACTTATCCTCAAATAAAATATTCCATCTCCAAATTCCAGGTGTTTTCCCTGGTTGTCTTCCATGCCTAGAAACTCTCATGTCTGCCTACTGGCTTCCTTTAAGTCCTAGTTAGAAATCCCCCCTTCTATGTAAAGTCTTTCCTGATCCCTCTTAATGGTAGTGCTTTTCCTTTGTTGATTGTTTCCAGTACGTCTTATATATGTCTTGTTTGTATGTAATTGTCTGCATGATGTCTCCACCATTAGACTGTGAGTTCCTTAAAAGTAGGCAATATCTTTTACCTTTCTTTGTGCCCCAATGCTTAGCACAGTGCCTAGCACATAGTTGGCACTTAACAAAAGCTTGTTGACTGGCTGCCTGACATCACTCACTGAGAGGTATACTAACAGATCCCATGGCACTTCTTTGATCAATCAGTGAATTACTATAGTAATGTCATAGGCCACATTTCTGGCCACAGATACCCACTGGACATTGGGGACTTGGGTTATTCTCAAGAGCCTTTAGTGACTAACTACCACCCAAAGGGCTAAACTTTTTAAGTTTATTTGCTCTTATGAGTATCCTGCCCATCAATCGTTATAGGAATCATTTTCTCATTCAAAGTAAGACTTACAAATATTGCTGGCAAATATGTTGTTTGATATGCTTTCTGGACTGGATGTTTTCTGAGGTCCCTTTTCACTCTGAAAGAGTCATTCTGTATCCAAATTTATTTTAAGTTTTATTATTATTATTAATGGTGTACTATTTCCCCTTTACCTACATACAAATAGGAGCTAAACAATTGGGCTTGGAGGATCCCCAGATAATTATGAACCACTCTTTTGCAATGCCTGCTCCCTATCCATCACTACAAACTCAGGTAAGTTGATGAATCTTATGAGAGTAAGTCATAACAAAACAACTAGTAAATTCAATTTAAAAAAATCAAGCTCATTGTTTATATGGTAAAAGCAAGGGAAAAAAATCTAAATTTTTTTTCATTGAAAAAATTTTTAAATTTTCAAATGGTTTGTTGGTGCATCATTGGTTTAACCAATGGTGGATTTTATAATAATGTTATGTTTGATGGGAGTGGGAAAGGGAAAGAGACAGAAACAAACTGAAACAGACAGAAATTGAGATAGAGGGAGGGAGGGAAAGAGAGAGAGCAGAGAGAAAGAGACATACAAAGAGAGAAAGATAAAAAAGAGAGGGATAAGGAAAGATGAAGGAGTAGAATATCTTTTTTTCCCAATTGATTCTAAAATCTTCTGGGAAATAGACCTTTTGTTGAAATGTATAACTTGGGAAGAAGTGCTTTATCATGTGAAACCACAGGGCAGCTGATCCTAGCTGTTTTTTTCTAAAGTGAATTACAGCTCTGTTTGATTGAATCTGGTGGGTAAAGGGAGGTAGTTTTTTCCCTGTGGTATTTTTGGTGCCAGAGTTTAACCATATGATGAAGCTTTGCATAAATCAATATTTTGCCACAGTGCCTTGATTGTATTTTTAAATATTCTTTAACTTGTCAGTGAGATGAACAACTCATTCTAAACTTTTTTTTCCTGATGACAGAATCATTCTTGGCCACCGGCCAAATGAGTGAATTCCTAGGAAGTCAAGGAGTATACAAAGGGAAAATGTTCCCTCTCAATATGATGATCTGAGATGAATTCCCCAAAGCCCTTATTATATTTCTTCTTTTTTGATCTGAACAGGTTCCAAACTATATGATGCCCCATGACCGTAATTGGAGAGATTTTGTTCCAGAGCAGCCTCACCCAGAAATCCCCTATCAATGTGCAACTGTCCCTTTTGGACCTCGAAGTCACCATTGGCAGGGACCTTCTTGTGAGAATGGTAAGAATTCCAGGCCTGGTTTCCTTTATGCACAGTTTGTGCTTTTGTCCCACTGATACTGAACTCACTGATAATGAGACTACAGTTAAAAAAAAAATCACAGCTAACCTAGTGTTGTCTATCAGTGAAAGAGCTTCCCCTTTCTGAGAACACTAGAAAGAAAGACTGCCATGAGCAAATGCAGAGGCAAGACTGCAAGAGCAAATGCAATTTGCTGGACTAATGAGTATCTCTATACCCCTTACCTATTAACTGGACTATCCTTCATCTCTTCCCTTGTCTTTACTGAGGATAAAACAAAAGACTATTGATTGTATTAAGATTATGGTATAATCAAGTGATGCTGAATCTTAACCCAAAGAGAAGCCATCACGTGTCTGATGTAATAGATTTCTTACATTATAAATTTTATTACCAGCCCTATGATGTGGGCCAAGAACTTTATCATCCTTTCCCATCTACGGATTCATGAGATGATGAGGAAGTGCCAAATAGTTTTACCCTCAGTGGAGAGAATGCTTGACTTAGAATCGGAAAGACTCCTCTTCCTGAGTTCAAATCCAACCTTAGACATTTCCTAGCTGTGTGACCTTGGGAAAATCACTTCACTCTGTTTGTTTCAGTTTCTTCATCTATAAAATGAGCTGGAGAAGCAAATGGCAAACTATTCCAGTATCTTTGCCAAGAAAATCCCAAATGGGGTCATGAAGAGTTGGACATGATCAACAACATTTTCCTTATTTTAAAAATATGAATTATAGCACCTATCAAAAGGCAATACATTGAAGTGGATAGAGGGCTGGACTTGGAAAGCCAAGAAGCCCTGAGTTAAAGTCTCGACTCTGACATTAATAAGTTGTGTGACTGGGAAAGTCCTATACTTAGCAATATCTTAGGAAACTCTCTAAGAATATTAGTTATAGATGACTTGATGATATGTATCACAAGGGTTCCCTATAATGATGAAATTACAAGTGTGGATCAAAAAATAGCAGCTGTCCCCTCTATCCTACCTTTGATTCAATTTACTGTTCACATTACTGTCTCTGTTGTGACCTGAGTCTTTGAAAAAGATGGATGGATAGAACCATAGCGTTTTAGAGTTGAAAGGAAACTTCAAGGTCATATGGTCCAAACCCCTTATTTTAATAATGGGGAGACTGAAGTCAAGACAGGAGAGATGACTTGTCTGAGGTGACAGACTGAGGTGGCTCAGCTAGGATTTACGTTCCTGACTTCTAATCCAACTCATTGTTCTTTCCACTACACCTCATTATCTAGATAGGAAATATCCTTGATACTTAAGTGGATTTATAATCTCATCAGTTTGAAGTTTCCTCTAACTCCATGGTCATCCCAGAAGTTTGCCACAGGCTGTCCACTTTATTGAAACGTTTATAAAATGCATCTATAATGGAAGAACTTAACCATTTTTTGTGTTGGACTCCTGATGAAAGATAAGAGCCCCTTCTCAAAGTAATGCTTTTAAATGCATAAAAATATATGTGATCATAAAGAAAATCAATTATATTGAAGTATAGTTACCTATAGAGGTACAGTATAACTATATATAGAAATATATATAGATGCTACATAGAAATAGGTTTATAATTTTAAATTTAAATACATTAAAAATCCAAACAAATAAGTTCAGTGGATCCGAACCATGTTGAGAACCCCTGATTTATAAGATCATAAAAATAATTTATGTAATGAAAAAATAAGAGATACACAGTACTATTAAGTTCCAGAGGGGTTTGATTACATTTAGATTAGACCAGGCCATAACCCTTAAGAGGATTCCCCCAGATATTGAAATGAAATTTCACAGGAGATATTTGGCTCAACATAGCAAAAGCAGCATAAACATGGCATGGCATATAGGAAATTGTTAATATAGTATTACAGAGACTAGTTAGTATAATATACTAGAGAATGCTAGGACTTTTAAAAACCTGTTCTTTGGGTAGAAATACTGAGAGATTACTCAATTTGCTTCTTTTGCATTTGGGGGGCCACTTACTATTTTTTTAAAGCAATTGGGGTTAAGTAACTTGCTCAAGGTTACATGGCCAGTTATTTCTGGGTGTGGTGCTAAGTATCTGAGCCCAGATTTGATCCCCAGGTCATCCCGACACTGGAGTCGGTTCTCTTACTTGCTGTGCTACCTGACCGCCCCTCACTTACTCCTTTTTAACCAGCATATATTACATTCTGTGTATATTCCTTTAACCAACAAGTTGACCAGTGTTTTTTTGAGCATCTATTATGTGCCTGGCACCATGTTAGACACTAGGGATGCAAAGACAAAGAATTTAACAATCTTTAGTCCCAAAGAGCATTTAAAATATATTAATTATATTATTAATAAATATATATTAAATATATGAACAAATATATTATTATTTGATATATGTTTTATATCTTATATCCATAACATAGTGTGTTCATTTATTCATTCATTTCCAAGGAAATCGTCTTACCATATTCTTCCCATTTTTGAGATGAATAAACTAAGATTAGAACACCATTCCTAGGCCCCAGGTCTGTGTGCAATAGCGCTGGAGCTATTAGACTGATAACCATAAGTATTAACTATGAGACTGTGGTTATAAATCCAGAATGTCCCAAAAGTCTCAGAGAAGTTTAAAACCTTAATAATTTAAAACTGTGCTAAGACTTTTGGGACACACTGTATATAAGGAGAGGGAATGACAGACGAATCTCTGAAGGAAAAATAAGATGAAGCAAGTAGAAAGGAATGTCCATTGGAGAGTTTTTCTTTATTAAAAGAGACCAGGGTTGTTCTCCGTCTCGCTCGGTTGCTCCAAACTCATCAAAAGCAGGTTTAAAATAAAAGGTAAACTAAATATTTGAAAAGTTCCCACTCAGTTTTGCTCACATCAGAAAGTTCAAAGAAAGTGTAGAAAATTCTTTGGTTCCAAGACCTACAAGGCAGGACCTTGGGCTCCTCAGCTTCTTCTCTCTGTTCCTCAGTTTCCCACAGCCTAAGATTTCAACCAGCCACTTATCTCAGAGCTAATGTGGGATACAGTTAGCTTCTGGCTTCTTGGGTTCTTGTACTGTAAGGTCCACCATAATGGGCTCTGTTTAAGGCCTCCAGCTTTATTTCCCAGCTTTATTTTGTGGATTTGTTGGAATAGCAATGCTGCTTCACAAATATGCTATCTCTTGTTGACTTTGTCAGTTAAGAGATTATTTGGTTTTTGTCCGTAAATACAGGTTGCCAGGTGACAGGCACCTTTTATGCTTGTGCCCCACCTGAGTCACAGACTCCTGGAATACCCATTGAGCCAAGCATAAGATCTGCTGAAGCCCTGGCCCTCTCAGGTGAGTTTGATGTTCTGTCTGTCTATCTGTTGGTGCAAGCCACAGAGAGAATGTGGAGTCTTACATTTGTGGACTAATTAGTGAGCAGACTTGAAGCTCTCTGAAAAAGAGGATTAATCAATCAATCAACAACCATTTATTAGAAGCCAGATGCCATGCTAAATGCTGGAGATACAAAAAGAGGCAGAAAACAGTCCCTGACATCAATCTAACAATCCAACAGGGAGACAGCATGCAAACAGAGATATAAAAAGCAAGCTATATACAAGATAAATAGGAAATAATTAAGAGAGGGAAAGCACTAGAATTAAAAAGAGTTGGGGAAGGCTTACAGTAAAAGATGAGATTTTAGTTCCTTTAAGTAAAGGAAGCCAGGGAGCATAGAAATTCATCACTAATATGGTGCCTTCAGGAAACAGTGACTTGTTAACAGCAGGAAAAGTACAGGATAGGGCAGCTAGTCCTTATCTCTTTCCTCTTTTCCTGTACATGTGTACACATGTACATATGTATATATGTATATAATATGTACACATGTTCATGCTAAAAACTAAACTTGGACTATTGGAAGGAAACAATAAAAACCCCACAATTTTATTAAATTAATTCCTTAGAATCATCTTTCTTTCTAGTCTTCTTTCAGTGACCATTGTTTGAATTGAGGTCTCTTAATTTTATTGCTGTGGACTGCCTTGTCAATAAGTAAAAGGAGCTAACAGTTGTAAATCGTTTTGCAAACCTTAAAATACTACGTAAATGTTAGCTATTCTTGTTAGTAATAAGAATGATGTTCACAAGTTTCACTTTTGATGATATAATATTTAATAAATACATATTGAGTGTCCATTATACCAGGATTCAGTCTTAGTAGATGTTACCATAGAGTTTTATTTCTGAGCAAGGGCTGACAATAAATGTTTGTTGACTGGTTGTCTAATAAGCAAATATAGGTTACAACTTTCATTGCAACAATTATCTTTGCGTAACAATTGAATTTCTGGACCCCAGTTTCCTTTATTTTAAGGAATATTTGCGCAGCATAATTGTGGGCTGACCAAAGAAGTTAGATAGCTTCCTTGAATTGCATTGTGAGATCAGTATTAACCTTTGGTATTACTCACCTTGAAACTACCCCCATTTTAAGACTGATGTTAGAGACTGCTATATTGGTGGTTGGGGGGGAGGGGCTGGGCAAGTTTATTTTTCACAGTGGCTTTTGGATACTTGATTTTCATTGATTACGGTATCAGAGCTAAAACTGAAAAGACATTTGCCTTTGGTCTTCTAAGAAGTCACAATGACTGAGAATGCCTTTTGAGAGGAGGTGTCTTAGGTCTGTAAGAATTGTGTATGAGAGCATCTGTGTTTTTAGAACTTTCATACTCTTTTCGTGGGCACCCCAGTCTGCGTGGGTGCTAGAGGAGAAGGAAATAAACAGCTATTTATGTCAGTGTGACCTTGTGATAACTGACGTCACTCAATGAAATGAAACCTGCCCCAAGAGTCACCTCCAAAAGGCAACACCTCCTCTTTGTCAGTAGATACTTTGCCTGAGTCCTTGGTGTTGGAGTCTTTCTGCACAAACGCACTGAGTGGCAAGCTGAGCCTGTTCTCTGGATGGGAGGAAAATAGAAGGTTTTGTGGGTGTCATCTTTGGGAGTCTTCCTTGTTAAGACTGATTTGTGACTTTTGATCCAATTCATTGAAAAAAATGTTTACCTTCCCCACTTAAATATGCATGGCCACTGAATAGATAGTACTGTCCAGAGTCTTTGCTTAAGGTTTTAAAGTACTCTAACTACTAGGGTAACTTCTTCCCCCTCATCTGTAAATGCTATTTAGGATCTTTCCTAAATAGGTAAAATGAATACATTTGCATATCTCACCCTCTAAAATATTAGAACACACAGTCTTAAGGACTGTTGTCAAACATTAATGGACAGTTAGAAAGGATTTTAATTAAATTTGCTTAACTGTTGCCTTCAAGAAACATGTTCTTTTTCATTACTGGTTAGGTTGCAAAGAATTTGTGGGTATATGATATTTCCTTTCTTTTTGACAAAATATCATTTTAAAAAATCTTCCCTTCCCTTGTTCCCTCCTCTTCCTTTCCTTTCCCTTTTTCCCTTTTCCTTTCCCTTCCCCTCTCTTCCTATCCTTCCCTTCCCCTCCTCTCCCCTCTCATTCATTCCCTTTTTCTTTCCTTTCACTTATTTTCACTTTTATCCAATGATTCCCATAAGAATGCTTGCCTATCACCCTGTCTAGAATAAGATGTGGTACTTTTAGGCCCCCAATTCATGCCTAATCCCATCTTTCCATGGAGCCTGCCCTCAGATGCTGTATCACCCAAAGCTGAAGCAAGAATAAAGCATCAGTGGTCAGAGTACCAGAGACTGGGAAACACCATTCTTTTCATTGGTTGCAGCTGACTGTAGAGCCTCTCTTTTCTCAAGTTTAGAATTAACTCTCGTGTGAAAATAAATTCTTGATAATTAGTATAAGATTTGGCATTTTAGAAATATCAGCCCCACCATCAGCAATATGAAAACAAATTAAGTATCATTTAAGCAAGTTAAAAATCTTTCTGTGTGATGTCTGATAGGATGAGCATAGAGTTTTCTTCTCTTTTCTTCTTTTGTTGCTGACTGTGACACAAATCTGTTTTCAGATTGCCGGCTGCACATCTCTTTGTATTATCGTGAGATACTGGTGAAGGAGATAACCACCTCAAGCCCAGAAGGCTGTAGGATATCTCATGGCCAGACCTATGATGCCAGTACCCTGGATCAGGTTCTCTTCCCTTATCCAGAGGATAATGTCCAGAGGAAAAACATAGAAAAATTGCTGAGCCATTTGGAGAGGGGAGTCATTCTCTGGATGGCACCTGATGGGCTGTATGCTAAGAGACTTTGTCAAAGCAGGATCTACTGGGATGGACCTTTGGCTTTATGCAGTGACCGTCCTAACAAACTGGAAAGGGATCAGACCTGCAAACTTTTTGACACACAACAGTTTTTATCAGGTAATACACATTCTTCTCTGGATGTCCATCAGCACAGCCAGGAGGGAGGTGGCAAGAAGAATGACTAGCTCATCTACACATAGTCCAGAGGCCTTTCTTATGCCAATTGTCCACCTCACCAAGGTTCATCCAGGTTTTCTGGCTCATCTACTGTAACCGTTGTCCCACTAAACAGTCTTGTACTCTGAGTTAGTATGGGTGAGGGGACATAGAAATCCAAATGAAATGCTTGATAGGATGGCCTTTTACATTCTGGTTTTCAACAAATAGTATCCCATGAATAGAAATTTAGGTGTTTTAGCAATATGTTCTCTGAGAGCATATGTAATAATGTCTCAGACCTTTAAATTTCCTAGAAAAATTGTAAAGGTTAGAGTTAGAAGTATGTTATTAATAATGCAAGCTCAGATGTGGCACCTTTATGCAACTGCCTTTTGGCATATGGAAACTTGAAATGGGTCTATTGCATTTGACTAAAGAGGGAAATTATTAAGCGTTATTGCTCTGAGTTATTTTTGTGATGCTTACATTTAGATGGCATGTGTTGATTATAATGGGCTGCTTTTGCAATACACCTTTTGTTATGTGTCTTTGTTAGATTTGTCCTATGATAATTTTGACAATAACAACTGGTTCAATCTTTTGATGGAATTAATAGTAAGGAATTAATTTTGTGGTCTGGGGTTGCCACTTTTAGAGAGGAGAGGGACTGAGTAGTAGCTGACCATAGCCTCTGTCCTGTCCTTCGCTCAGCCTTTAATTCCATGAATTATTCATTACTGACTTCTGGCAGCCCCTGCCCACAAGTTCTCTGTCTTTCCATGTGTCCTGTGACCCTAGAGGTTCTTCTCACTGACGTAGAAGGTTAGGTGGATGCCAACAATGCCAGGTTGAGGTGGTCTAGGCCCTTGTAGAGTCTCTTAAATCATATCCTCTCTCCTGGAAAAGTTACTATTTTGGTTCAGATCATTTTAGTTTATACTCTTATTTGAAATGAAAAAGTACATAGGTCAAGATAAGGACCGAACCTGTGATTTCAGATTTAGGGACCTCCTGGGAGAGGACACTTCCTTCATCAGTATTGGTTGACACCTTATCTCCAGCTTATAGTCTTCAGGGGATTGAAAAGTTAAGATTTGCTCAGGATCAGATAGCCAGGATTTGTCAGAGACACCACTAAAATCTAGCTCTTTCTGGTGTCAAGACCAGTTCTCTATTTATCCATCATTTCCATGCTGCCTCTGGTATGCATAAAATAACCATATTACAGCTCCTGGAAACATTTGTAAAATATTCTTATAAAATTCACAGATTATTGTCTGCACTCACATTTTAAGCAGATGGAATCGGGGTTGGGGGAAACATGGCCTATATCTGGACCTATGGTTTGCTGACCCAGGTACCTAGTAAGTCTACCAGGGAGTGACTTAAACAAGAGGGAGGTGAGGACTTTTCTCTGAGGAAGTAAAATGGTAAGGGTACTTAATGGGGCCTCGGTGGATGGAGTACAGTCAAGAAAGACTGGAATTTGAATTCTGCTTCACACTCTTGCTAGCTGTGTGACCCTGGATAAGCAACTTACCCTCCCTGTGCCTCAGTCTTTACTCTGTAAGATATGGAGGTCAGACTCAATGGCTTTGAAAGTTCTCTCTGGCTGTAAATCTGTGGTTTTATAAAGTAAACCTGTTAGGTTCTTAGGGGCATCTTAGGCAATACCACAAGACTCTAGGCATAGACTTCAGTTGTTCTGTTGTGTTCAGTTGAGTGGATACCCCATGATACTGGAAGGGAAAGGGCATTAAGTCAAGGAAGCAGCTAAGCCCATGTTTGTGGACTCTGCCTGCACTGGATTCAGAGCATCAGGATGGTCCCTCTAAAGGTAGAAGCAGGTTAAGGGGAAAGGACACCAGAACTAGGGTCGGAGAGTCTGGAATTCAATCCAGGCCCTGCCTTGTCCTCTCTGTGGATCAAGGGGGAAAATCACTAATCTCTCTGGGCCTCAGTTTCTCATCTTTAAAAATGAGGGCATTAGACTGGGCAATCCTTCTGGATTCTTTCAGCTCTCAGGTTCTACAGACATGATGAGTGGGGCTGGAGATGGGCAGGAGCCAGAGAACACGGTGGATGGCGAGCTGGGCATGTCCAGGGCTGGGCTTACCACAGATACGAAGGCACTGGCTGCTTCGGGTGAGGGAAATGAAGGATGTCACACAAGTAGGGGCTTTTGGCTCAAGAATCCTAAGAAATTCGAGAAAATCACTTCTGTCTTCCTGAGTTCCCCTTGAAGTATTGCTATGCATTTCCTTCCTGTTTTGAGTCTCAGCTGCATGTTCTTAAGCCATAGTCACTCTATACCTGAAAGACAGGCATATTCAAGCAGTGGCCAAGGGATTGCTTCAGGGCCTGAATGGTCCAGTCCTGTCCTTAGATTGCTCCTCTCACACGCCCAGAAGTTATTATTTAAGCCAATCACCAGAATTTTTAGCTTTGACCCAGTTGTGATTTGTTTATACCTGTAATACTTCCCTCTCAGGGCTGTTATGAGAATCAAAGGAGATCACAGGGAATAGAACCTAGATTTGATATTGGAAGGGAGGGAGCTTAGAGACAACCTAGTCTGCCCTTTCCCGCCTCTCAAGCCCTTCATTTCCAAGATGAGGAAACTGAGGTCTAGGGAGAATGAAGAGTCTTGTCCAAGGTCATACAGGGAATAAGTATCAGAGGCAAGATTTGAATCTAGGTCCTTTGACTCCTGAACCAGTGAATGAACTTTTCATTATCTAGAAAGTGCTTTGTTAATCTTAGAGTGCTATATAAATATCGATCATTACTATTATTTGTTGTTGTTCAGTCATTTCATTCATGTCTGACTCTTCATGACCTCATTTGGAGTTTTCTTGGCAAAGATACTGGAATCAATTACCATTTCCTTCTTCAGTTCATTTTATAGATGAGGAAATTGAGGCAAGCAGGGTTAAGTGACTTGCCCAGGGTCACACAGCTAGAAAATGTCTGAGGCCAGATTGGAATTCAGGAAGATGAGAATTTCTGACTTCAGGCCCAGTACTCTATCCAATATGCTACATAGCTTCTCCTCCTCCTTCTTCTTCCTCTTCCTCTTCCTTTCCTTCTCCTCTTTCTCCTTCTCCTCCTCCTCTTCCTTTTCCTTCTTCTCTTCCTCCTCCTCCTCCATTCTCTTCCTCTATCCTCCTCCTCCATCATCATCATCTTTTTCCTCCTCTTCTTCTTCCTTTTCTTATCACTATTAAATTATCATTATTATTTCTTCTGCAGTTGAAGAGGGTGATGGAAACTTTTGATCATGTCGATGCTGATGGAGGAGAAGGATAGAGAAAGACAGAGGGACAGTCCCCCCCCCCCCCTCCCCTGCCCTGGAAACAGGAACCAGGAACATCTAGCTGATAAAAGGGCATCATCAGGGCTGTTGTGCCGTTTAAAACTACTGTGTCAAATAGATTTGGAGACCTGAGATGTTATCCTCTCCTTAATGAACTGAAACAGCCCAAGACAGGAATGTTATCTTGAACATCAACAAAGGGAAGATGGGCTGATGTAACAGACTGAGCATTTCTCTGTTCAGCAAGGCTCCAGTTACAATGATAAGGATTCAGCTGTGGATCTGGACTATGCTCTGTCTCCAGGCCTACCCTTGTGCTTGGCAGCAATAATCAATGGCTGATTGATTACATATGTTGTTCCATCCCTCCTCACCCTTCTGCTTCAGCAGGTGCCTGAAAATACAGTTCAGCCTGAAATCTTTTAGGCATATGTAGTACTTACTAAAAGCTGTCTAAAATGTATAGCATGAATACACCCCAAACTGAATGTCGTCTATAACTCACATTATTTCTTCAAGTTGGACCTTCATTTTTTTTTTAAAGAAATCTCATTTTATATGGAGTCTAAAATGATCTAGACTAAAATGATAATCAGGGACAGCTAGGTGGTGCAATGGATAGAGCGCCAGGCCTGGAGACAGGAAGATGCATCTTTGTGAGTTCAAATCTATCCTCAGAAATCACTAGCTGGGTGACCCTGGGCAAATCACTTAACCTTGTTTGCCTCAGTTTCCTCTTCTGTAAAATGAACTGGAGAAGGAGATGGTGAACCTCTCCAGTATCTTTGCCAAGAAAACCCCAAAAGGGATCATGAAGAGTCAGACATGATTGAACAACAAATATGGTATTCATTTTAGGTCATAGGCTACTGGGGACCAAAGAAATAATCTACTGGAGGATTGGGAAGACTTAAATGAACAATCCGTAAAGCAGATCCATGCTTTTGGCCTCAAAGGGGAATGGGATCTTAGAAGGTCACCATGCTGTCTCCAGATTATACAAGTGAGGAAGCTGGTGCCCAGAGAATGAGGTGATTTACCCAGAAGCACACACTGAGTTAGTAGTAGTGCTGGAATGAATACCTGGGTCTTCTGCCTTCCAATTCGTGTGCTTTCTTTTGCATCCACCATACTACTTCCCAGACAATGAAGTCTTCCCTCTACTTTGGCTTGCCTTGGTTTGGCCATAGAGTGAAACCCTGTGATTTATTTGAAAGTAGGAATGGCATTGGAATGCCACAGAAGTGACGTGGTGGGTGGAGGGGAAAAAAGCTCAGGAAACATTGCTTTAAAATTTGATTTCTTTTTTCCCACGGAAAATAAAATACTTTAAAATCTTTTGTAGTTAAGTAACTGTTCTCAAACTATGCTGACCTTTTTATGTTACATTGCCTTTTGTTCTCTTCCTTTTCACTTTCTCCTTTTTGTCTTTCATTTTCTTTACTTCTCTTCCTTCTGTCCCTTGTTCCTTCTTCCTTCTCTCCCTTCCTCCTTTTACCCATTCATCTTAGCAGGTTCACCGTTAGGCATCTCTTTTTTTTTTTTTTTTCACCCCCTCTCTCTTTATGCAAGGGGTATTTACCTTTCCTGGGATCTGTGAACTTAAAATTTCTTTTTTGATAATTTTTTTCAATATAACTGATTTCCTTTGTACTTCTGTGTATTTTGTTTTATGCATTTAAAAACATTCTGAGAAAAGGGGTCCATAGGCTTCACCAGTCTGTCAGAGGGGTGCATAACACAAGCAGTGCTGTCATACTACCATATGCTTTATGGACACATGGCTTGTCTTCTAGAGCAACATCACTATTAAACACTTGCTGCATGCCTTGGAAAATTACAGTGCATGGCGAGGATTTTCTGAATGTCCTTTTTTTTAATCTCCAGAGTTGCAAGCCTTTGCTCATCATGGTCGCCCTCTACCAAGATTCCAGGTAATTTTGTGCTTTGGAGAGGAATTTCCAGATCCCCAGAGGCAAAGGAAGCTTATCACAGCCCAAGTAAGTATTCACTGACTGAATTTTTATGGCATTAGGAAAAGGGAGTGACTGTTGTTTTAAAATTTTGGTTCTAAGTAAAGAATGAACCATATTAACTTGGGTAAATAAAATGCAGAGAAAGAGGGAGAGACAGACAGACAGAAAGAGGCAGAGACAAAGACAGAGAGAAAGATAGAGATAGAGAGACAGAGATATACAGAGAGAGAGAGAGAGAGACAGACAAAGATGGGAAGAGGAAATACAGTGCGATAAACTACACTTCAAGGGACTTAATTTCTGTTCTTCACCATTATATTGTTTCATCACATGATCTTGAGGCAGGGTACCACAGGGTACCTCAGTTGTCCCCATCGGTTTAAAAAAAAAAGAGTATTCTTATTATATGAAAGCATACTAGGAGTTGACAATCTGTATTGTTTTTTGAAATTTTCTATTTTCACTTTGAAAAAATAGTCTAGATGAGATTTCTCAATTAGCTGTTTTCCATATTAGGTCCTAAACCTAGAGTGAATATTGGAGGTCATTTAATCTGACCCCCTCATTTTTAAAGGGGTTTTTAACCTGGGGTCCATGAAATTGCTAAAAAAAATTTTTTGGATACATTTATATCGATATAATTGGTTTTGTTTGTAGTCCTATGCTTTTTATTTTGTGCTTTAAAAAACATCATTCTGAGAGTAAGAAAAGATGGGTTTCATTAGACTTTTAAAGGGGTCTGTGACATAGACTGTGTGAAGAACCCCTGTTTTATATATAGGAGGAAACAGGTTCAGAGGAATGAAAACAGACAGAAAAAGAGCAGAGATAAAATTTGGACTTAGGTTCACTGATTGAGTCAGTGGACCCCATGGTCTCTAAAAGGATAAATTCTGTAGGTCCCCTTCATCTAGGGAACTTGCAATTTTCTCGGCTAGAAGATTTTCTAACTTGTCTATCTGTATGAGGGAGGGGGGTGATTGGGAATTATTCAAATCAGAATGAGCTCCATATCTTCAACAACTTGAGGTTTTTGTCCTCACAACAAATGAAACAAATGTGGGAAGTTTTAGTTTATTGGACCAGGGTCTTTAAGATGATTGCCCCAGTCCTCAATTTCATCTTATTGGGATATAGGTACAGTTCCAGTGGCTAGTAAATTTCAAGTTGCAGGTGAGTCTGTAGTTTAGAATCATAAACTAGACATGTAAAAAGAAAATTGGAAGGAACCTTAGACCTCATTTAGACATCTTATAATAGGAGGCACAGAGAGAATTACTTTGCTCAGGAACACATCTAGACAGTGGCAAGGCCCAGGCTAGAACCCTGGCCTTCTTGGTTCTAGTCTAATACACTTTAAGTCTCAAGAAAGAAGATCATCAGTAGATTCTGATTAGTATCTAATATGAAATAAATATCTGGATGAATAATGGGTAAAAAGTCAATTATTTGGGTGCTTCCCAAAGTCTGTATATTTTGGTCTTGGGTGGTTGTAGACTCAGATTTGCAGTTAATAGTGAGAATATTTGTAATCTGATTAAGAATGAAGTGAATTTCATGAAGCATGATCGTTGACTTGTTTTTTTTTTTAATTTATCATCCAGGTTGAGCCATTACTAGCCAAACAGCTCTATTACTTCGCTCAGCAAAATAGTGGACATTTTCTGAGGGGCTTTGATTTACAAGAACACATTACCCGGCCAGAGGATTATCATCGACCGATTCGACATTCCTCCATCCAAGAATGAAAATGCTGAAAATTTTTAAAATTGTATCATGACGAATGACTTGAGAAGAATAGCTGTGAAATTTTTTTTTCTTTTCTTGAGCAAGGCAGGGAACAATTCAGGAGAAATCTCAGCTGGATTATGTACAATGATAAGATATGTTAAACTGAAAAATGAACTTGTTCCAAAAGGACTCCTAGCAGTGAAAGATCTGGCTTGTCCATTGAGTTATTCTGGTCTTACAAGGATTCTGCTGTCACTGGGAATAACTGTGAAAAACAACCAAATAGTATGTTTACATTTACTTAAATGTTATATTTGATTTGATAATGGCTGTTTCTTATTGAAGATGGAAAATACTGCCTTTTCAAGACTGAAATTTAACTAGGGTAATATGGCTCGAGCTAGGGCAGCCAAATGGTGCAGTGGATAGAGGACCTGTGTTCAAATCTGACCTCAGACACTTACTAGCTGTGTGACCTTGGGCAAGTCACTTAACCCTCTTTGCCTTAGTTCCTCATCTGTAAAATGAGCTGTAGAAGAAAATGGCAAATCACTCTAGTGTCTTTGCCAAGAAAACTCCAAATGAGGTCATGAAGAGTTGGACACAACTTAAATGACTGAGCAACAACAAAATAGCAAAAGCTATTTATATGTTCTGAGTCTCAGGGAAGAGAAATCTATTCATGAAGTTACTATATCCATATATTAACATATTAATTAGCTCACATGGAAATTATAGCTCTTGCAGAAAAGTTTTTGGCCAGAAGGGAATTATTTTTGGGTATAGACCAGCTCAGGAATGGCTCTTTCCATGAGGAGCATGGGTTTCATTCCCATAAACCGCCCTTTCCCCTCTTCTGATACCCTCTAGTATTGTAAATCATGCTATAAACTGAGATCCTTACCTTGGGCAGCTCCCACCTCCCCCCACCCCTAGCTAGAAGGAGAATAGTAATGGTGGTTAAGATAGGTGTATATACTTTCAGTGTTGTGTGGTGAATAAATGGAAATGTGTGTGTATGTGTGTGTTTGTGTGTGTATGTGTGTGTGCAATTTATAAATAGATGTTCAGCTTTTCCTCTCTTTATGCTTTGAAAACTGTTTTAGTACATTCTTTAAGAAGCAGTTCAATTGCTAAAGATTTTTGAAACCCGTGACATTTTCCCTCTTGTTTTGCTCGGTTTGTTTGGCTATTAGTCAGTTACCCATGGTTACACTAAAGAGGAGGAGCATGTGGTAACTTGTATTATGAAAATTGATGACAGCATTGAACTTATTGCAAACTCTGGGTTGTTTTTGCTTATGTCTGGATGTCATATCCTTCCTTATACCAATAATTCTTGAACAGAGGTTTGGATTTGCTGTGCTTTGTCCAATGTGTAGATCAGGAAATGTATTCAGAAAGAAAACTAGTTCCTTAAATAATTCTTACAAATTGTTTCATTTAGGAAAAGTGGAATGTGTATTTCCCAGTTCAAAACATGCCGAAGGGAGCATGGTACATTTCTAGTCCTGGCTACCCCATTTACTCTGTGTGTGACCTTGGGCAAGTTACCTCACTTCTCCAGGTCTTATTTTCCTTATCTGTAAAATGAAGGATGTTGACCCACTTCATCGTCAAGGTCCCTCCCAAGTTCCAGATCCTTTGACTTATGCTTTCCTATGTCCCTATATAAATAATTTTTTTGGTAGATGCAAACATTGACTTGACAGTATTCCACCAACAAGTAAGTGTCTTAGGGGTGTGGAGGTCTTTGTTTTAATGAATTGTAGCAATTTATACATCTTATAGATGTACAGTATTGTGGGATATATTATCCTATTTGTGAAGAGGAAAACTGGTCCACTGGATGCTTTTATTTTCTATTATTTGTAAGACAAAGGAAGATTCATAATCACTCTTGAGTTAAGGTCTCTGTTACCAGGGTCTGGTATGTATTTTCTTCAAGGTAGAATGCTCAGACACAAGTCAATCCTTTGAAGGTGCTCATAGCATCTCTTTCAGTATTAAGACTTGTATAGAATTCCCATTTCATTTAATTTTGAAGTCAGATACTTGATTTCAATAAATGAAGTGATGTCAGTATGAGGATTTTAAACCATTTTAGGAGTCTATACTTTCACCAGAATACTGCTTTTGGAGCGATGTCAGATTTTCTGGGAGATGTTCATTGGCTGCAAATCACTTCCTCTTTGTAACCTTGCTCATATTTATCAATATGATTTTTGGAAGGAATGGAGGCTGGTATATGGCTCAAAGGGCTAAGTGAGGATTAAATGATCACTCAAAGCATCAAGATCCTGAAGGACACAACACACGTCATTTGTTCACCTTTCCATTAGTAAACCAGGATCAGTAACCCAGAATGGTAGCAGAACCAGTCAGTGGCCATATAGCTACTGACCAAAAATATTACAGGAAGGAAACAAGAATTTTTAAAGCATCCACAGTGTGCCAGACACTGTGCCAAGTGCTTCACAAACATTATCCCATTTGATCTTAACAGCAACTCTGAGGAATAGGTGCTGCTATTATCCTCATTTTACAGATGAAGGAATTGTGGCAGGCAAAGTTTAAGTGACTTGCCCAAGGTCACACAACTAGTAAGTGTCTGACATTGGATTTGAACTCAGGTCTTCCTGACTCCAGGATCAGCTGTCTATCCGCTGTACCACAAAGCTGCTCTTGCTTCAGGACAGTGGAACAGCTTGTTAGGCTGAAAGGTGACAAAAGAGAGAGACAGAGAGACAGAGACAAAAGAGAGAGACAGAGACAGACAGAGAGATAGAGAGACAGAGATGCTTTGGCCCTCCAAGGGGGTAATTAATTGCTCCCAGATTTTCTTGTAGAATTTCATGTGATAGTAACCTTTACCAGCTGTTGGACAAAAGGCAATATTTTCTGACATATTGCCGACAGGTCAGCTGAGGGAAGTTGGAATTACCTCCCTGCCTTTGGAATTATTGCCTCGAAAAAGGAGAGCTGGACCAGAATGGAAAGAGAATGATCCAATGGGAAAATAGTGAAGTCAGGTGATTGGAAGGAACAACATGCCACAATATATGAGAAGCCTGAAGCCTGTGTTCAGAATAGTCTGTCTTTGAGACCCAGTTTGGGTCTGTTGGGTTTCTGTTACATGTCACTCTGTGAATTGCCAAGTCATTAATAAGGGCTTCTTTAACATTCTGTGTTAGTTCTCCAGCAAACTAGATGTACAGTTTTACTAGTAAGGGGCCCTGGCACAGCTATTTGCTTTAGTAAAAGATCTTTATCTTTCCTGTTCTTAGGCAGAAATATAGAGTAAAACATTATGAAGTTATGGAGGACTAAAATAATAGGATGACAAGGGGTTATAAGGAAGTAGAAAGGACCAGTGCTAATGAGTGAAAGTCTCCGCATTCTATCCCATCCTCCGTAACTATACCTTTGAGTTAACAAGGCAAGTGCCAGAAAGTAGTCAAAGAAAAGACTTTTTAGTATGCTGATATTTCTGAAACTATTGTTCATGTGATCACCAATGTGGACAAGCTCTTCATTTTCTGACAAGTATCTTTGTATGTAGTTGTATCATGAATTTTGTTATAAATCGACCAGAAAGGGTAGCATTTGTAATATGTAATAATCTCCTATTGTTTTAAATAGTTAATTGTCAATAAAGTAATTTTTACAGATTGATGAATTGCTCTTTTTTTCTTAAACAACAAAAAAATAGAGTCAGCGACATTATCTTGATAACTTTAGAAATACTTCCTACTTCTGTTCCATCCCTTTTGAGAGCAACTTGCTGCTTTGGCTGTCTACTTCCTTCCTGACTGTATGTGCCCTTGAAATCAAACCTTGAAGTGTTCAGCCAGCCTGCAGAAATCTTTGAGGAAGGACAAGTTCTGGGGGTGTGGACCATTCTCCTGGAATATGTAAATCCAACATATAACAACCTGCCTTTTCCCACCCTACCCACCCTCCTCTCATATCTGTTTTAAGATGTCTGTTGGAAGCATGTGTTGGTTTTGTATCTCTGAGACTTCTCTTTCCCTCAGCAGACATACAGTAACAATGGAGGGGATGTAGGTTAACCAAACCTTCTTAATGTGAAGTCTAACGTAAAACTGTTTGTGGAACAAAAAACACAGGATGGAGGTGAAATCCCCTTGGCCTTTAAAGTGTCAGTCTGTTTTGTTTACAACTTCTGTGAGGGAGCTGGAGGTGGGGAAACACCAGACTCGTCAGGGCTCTTTCAGGAAAGAGAGATGCTTGCAGTCACAGCTTCCACTCCTAGGTACTAGGGCACACACTCCCCTTTCTGATGTAAGGAAAAAAAGAGGATTTCTCCCTTTTTTTCTTCTTCAGTTTTGTGCCATTTATTAACTGAGATGACACCTTAACTGTACTGTAGAGCTAAGTGGTAGCTGTAGTTTAACTAACAATGTGGAAGGGAAAAATTTGTTGTCATAGGCCTTTTATTAATTATTATAAATGTTTTTCTTTATATTGGAAACCGGAAGTTTTTGTCAATGGAGTTTGTATTGACTGGGCCCAGGAATCCCCAAGTACTGGAAGCAGATACCTTGGAGGTTAATAAAGTACAAGATTTCTTTCTATTATTTCATTGGCATGGGTACTCATTCCCTTGACACAGGCCACAATCCCTCCGCGCCTTAGCAGACGGAGTCATTAATAGATATAACCAACCAATCAAGTATTTAGTAGGCATACACTATGTTCCAGGCACTGTGCTAGGCACAAGGGACACAAAACTCAAAGCAGTTACTACCTTCAAGGAACTTGCATTCTATAGGAGGAGACAACATGATGATAGCTACCTAACATTTATGTAACTTCGAGATTTGCAAAGTGTTTTACATATGTTATCTCATATTCTCCTCACAACAACCTTGTCAGGTGTGATTATTATCCCCATTTTACAGATGAAGAAACTAAGGCTGATAGAGGTTAAGTGACTTTGCCCAGGGCCACACAGCTGGCAGGTTTCTGAAACAAGATTTGAACTCAGGTCTTTCTGACTTCAAGTTCAGCACACTGTTCACTAAGCCAATTAACTACTTCTACGTTAACAAGTCTTTTGTGTGTGTGTATGTATATATGTGTATACAGACATGTGTATGTATATGTGTGTATATAAATATAAGCATACACATATCTATATATCTATATCCATTTGTAACCTGAGCCCCAAAACTCATCAATTTGGTTTTCTCCCCATTGGTGGATATTAGTGCCTGAAACTTACTTGAGGGGTGGGGCAGAATTGTTGAGAGTGAGAATGGTGCAATCTGGGCTTTTCAGTTTCTTCAAGCTTCTACTTTCCAGTGTCAAGAGATTAGATGGATGATGCCAACATCTATTTAACTTGCTGAAAGTTTTCTGGGAAGAAACAGACATGTAGAACTTCAATCATTTTTCCATTCCCAGCTTGCTACACTGAGACCTTGAGGAATTTCCCCTTGGATGAGATCTGGGTTTCTCTCTCTCTCTCTCTCTCTCTCTCTCTCTCTCTCTCTTTCAACCTGTATTGTCTAGGATATGATTTATATGATTATCTAGGATATGATTATATATATGCTTTCTCTGATTCCTGTTTTGCTATATATAAATGGGTTTCTTTGCCATTTGCTATCTCTGTTCAGTGAAACAGGCATTTGGTGGGAAGGGAGTCAAGCCTTGGACAAAGAGTTAGGGTCCTCCCTAATCCTTTCCATTAAGAAATAGAAATCAGCAGTTTAGTTTGAACCTTAAATTTACATCCTCTCTAGACTAATAATATTTAAGGGAGCAGATATAATTCTAATACAACATCCCCTCTTTCCGTGAGGACATTAGACACCAGGCTCTGACCCCAACCTCCTGCTTTCCCTCCTGGAAGGAAGTAGAAGGGTCAGGTGCAGAGATATTAGAGATAAATCTATTCTGGTCTCTCTGAGAGTTACATATGAAATGACTTACACATTAACTACAAAGTCACCAACCTTTTGGAGGATGAGCCTCTCCTAACTTAAGTAGGCTTGTCTTTCAGTATGCCACCAGACCAATGCTTGAATCCTTTCTAACGTGGTGGGCTCTGCTAAGCTTATGTTTTCATTGACAATGCCTTGAAGAAACCATAACAAGGCATCGAATAGAGGAGGGCCTTAGTGAAGACTAACAGGGTGGGCAAAGATGTGCAAATAGAACATCTTTGTATTTTGTGTCTAACTTTTCTGTTCCTCTGGTAACTTGAACTCTGCTAATCAAATACAAGTTCTATATCAGTTGATCAGAATGATTTCAATTAGCTTAACAAATATTTATGAGCACCACGAGAGCAGTTCTCTTAAATAGTTTAAACCATTCCCAGGTACAACAGAGTTATATAAAAGCTTCTCCTCTCCAGTATTTCTAGTGCTTTCTTGAAGCTTCATTGAGACTTAGGTAATTTGTCTGACCCAATCTGCCCAGGTCCTACAGAGGGAGAGGGCGATGGGAGCCAGAAAAGCATTAGTGTTTTCACTAGCCCCACCCCCACCCTCCTCAAATCAGTGGGAATTACCAACTGTATTAGGAGACATATTACTGGCACTCTAAAGTGGGGGACAGGGAAATAGAATTCAATCACCCTAACTTGAGAGCTGAGGATTAGATAGATAGGTGAGTGAAAGGTAGGTGAGGAGGTCTTTGCAAGGAATGAGAGAGATGTTTATGATGCTTGATGGCTAGAGCTATGAACTTAACTAAAATGAAAGAGTGAGAAATCTGTTATAATACTAATAACAGCATTTATGTAAAGGTTTAAGGTTTGCCAAGTGCTTTACATATTATTTTCTTTGATTCTCATAACAACCCTTGTGATTTAGGAGCTTTATTTTCCCCATTTTTATAGATGAAAAAACAGGAGCTAAGAGAGGTTAAATGATGTGCTTAGTGTCTGAGGGAGGATTTGAACTCAGGTCTATCTTTTACTCCCTTTAATATACCACTTTATTGCTGTTGTTGAGTAGTTTTTCAGTCGTGTCTTACTCTCCATGACCCTATTGGGGGTTTTCTTGGCAAAGATACTGGAGTGGTTTGTGCCATTTCCTTCTCCAACTCATTTTAAAGATGAGAGACTGAGGCAAACAATGAAGTGACTTGCCCAGGATCACACAGCTAGTGTGTGTCTGAAGCCATATTTGAACTCAGGAAGATGACTCTCATTCTGGCACTCTATCCACTACACCAACTAGCGCCAGTTAACTTCTCCTAAATCTGTTGAACAGTTCAGGGGCATGTTGGCCACTCACTGTAAGAGCTGTAACACTTTCCTGAGAAGGGAGAGTCAGAGAGCAATAGCAACACCACGGAAACCTGATAGTAACAGTGGGGCTCAGTATTGGAAACCCCAAGATTAATATTGAACCCTATACAGTGTGTGAGAGACAGACTGAGGAGCAAAGAAGGGAGAGAAGAAGACAGAGAAAGAGGGAGAGGGTGGGGAAGAGAGGAGGAGAGAGGAAAAAAGAGAGGGGGAAAAGAGGGAGGGAAGAAGCAGGGAGGGGGAACAGAGAGAGAGAGAGACAGAGAGAGAGAGAGACAGAGAGAGAGAGAGACAGAGAGAGAGACAGAGAGAGAGACAGAGACAGAGACAGAGAGAGAGACAGACAGACAGACAGAGAGAGAGAGAGAGAGACAGAGAGACAGAGAGAGAGACAGAGAGAGAGAGAGACAGACAGAGACAGAGACAGAGAGAGAATATAGAAAAGCCTGGAAATGAAGGGCAATGAAGGACAGAACCAATATACAGTGGAGTAAACACTGACCTGGACTTCCTTTGTTACTGTGAGTCTTGTGGACTGGGAAGGTCTGAAAGTTGAGGAGTTGGACTCTAGTTATTTTATTTTCCTTTCATGGAGGGGTTCAATCCTAGGGTGATGCTCTAAGTCTGGAGTACAGATCCCTGAAAAAGTCTGTGTGTGTGTGTGTGTGTGTGTGTGTGTGTGTGTGTGTGTGTGTGTGTGTGT